>NC_133327.1:490988456-491313403 GCF_042186555.1 Aquarana catesbeiana
GGTGGGGAGAAAGGGACGGAAAGAAAAGGTAAGATTGCCCAGGCTTCCTCAGTCAGGTGAAATGTATCTGATCCCAAGAATCCCAGGTTTTGTTTTATTGTTCTGGAGGGTACATGTGAGTTTGTCATTGATCATAATCCAATTCAATTTATGTTTGACATATTCCATGTGCACCACAGTCTATTTCCAACACCTTGCTTTTCAATTCTGTCTGCTGTACTATTAATATATTTCAGGAATTTTGGGAGATTTGTGTTTCATAACCTGTTGTTCAGTTAGAATTTTTGTGACCTTGATTTCCCTTTTATTTATTTTATTATATTCTTTGTAACTTTCAAATGAGAATAGCGTTACTTCATTTTTATAGTTTTTTAACCACTTGCTTACTGGGCACTTAAACCCCCCTCCTGCCCAGACCAATTTTCAGCTTTCAGCGCTGTCACACTTTGAATGACAATTGCGCGGTCATACAACACTGTACCGAAATGAAATTTTTATCATTTTTTTCCCACAAATAGAGCTTTCTTTTGGTGGTATTTAATCACAGCTGGGGTTTTTATTTTTTGCTAAACAAACAAAAAAAGATGGAAAATTTTGAAAAAAAAAAAAAAAATCATGTTTAATAGTTTGTTATAAAATTTTGCAAACAGGTAATTTTTCTCCTTCATTGATATGCACTGATGAGGCGGCACAGATAAGGCGGCACTGATAGGCACAGTTAAGGCGGCACTGATAGGCACAGTTAAGGCGGCACTGATAGGAACAGTTAAGGCGGCACTGATAGGCACAGTTAAGGCGGCACTGATGGGGACAGATAAGGCGGTACTGATGGGCACGGATGGGCGACACGGATGGGCGGCACGGATGGGCGGCACGGATGGGCGGCACGGATAGGTGGCACGGATGGGCGGCACTGATGGGGGGCAGTGATGGGCGGCACTGATGGGCACTTATGGGCACTGGTAGGTGACACTGATGGGCACTGATAGGTTGCAATGATGTGGGTGCTGATGGGTGGCACTGATGTGGGTGCTGATGGGTGGCACTGTGGGCACTGATGGATGGCACTGTGGGCACTGATGGGTGGCACTGATTGATGGCACTGTGGGCACTGATGGGTTAATCTGGTGGGCACTGGTAGGCAGCACTGCTGCCTATTGCTTTGTCTTATAAGATCGCCGTGATCGGGTTTTTTTTTTCCTCCTCACGCTGTCAGCGCGAGGAGGAAAAATAGCCGATTACCGGCTCTATTTACATCACATGATCAGCTGTCATTGGCTGACAGCTGATCATGTGGTAAGGGGTTGGGACCAATCCCTTACTCTGATCTGTGATCAGGCGAGTCTCATAGACTCGCTGATCACCGAGCGCGCCGCGCGCGCCCTGCAGGGGGCGCGCAGGCCGCTCGTGCACGGGACGACGTCAATAGACGTCGTCCCGGCAATTTAGATCCGCGCTGTTGCCGTCATTTGGCAGTGGCCCGGATCTGAAGCGGTTAAATGCCATTTTTCTATGCTTTGTTTTTGGACATGAGCCAACATAGATTACAACTTAGATTTTACTTTTAGCCTTTCCAACTTATTGCCCATAGGTATATATTTTGCAGTGTGTTTCCACACAGTCGAACTGAAATGTTCCTATTTCTACTCTATGTTCTTTGATGACAATATCAGTCCTAATCTTGGAGAGCAGTCTTTAGCCTTTGAAAATTTGCTTTCTAAAATTAAGTGTTTCTACCTTTTATTATATCCTTATGTTTTTTTACAGCTTATGTTAAAAGAAATCATTTTATGATCACTGTTGCCCGGATGTTTTTTTTACATGAACTTAAAGAATATGCTCCATATTGTTGAGTTAACCCCAGTCAGAGTAATGGCACAGAGCTGCCCTGCAGATGATTACTGGTAGTGTAATGAAAAGCGCAGCAGCAAAGGTGAACCACAGAATGAACAAAGTTAGAGCAGGAAGATGCATGTGCTGAGGGGCCTCAAGCATCCTCTCCAGTGGATCCTCACAAAAATAACGTGAAACACTGTAGTAACATTACCAAATCTCACTTAAAGTCTTACGAAAAAGCCATTATCAGAGGCAATTCAAATCAGTGATGGTCAACTTTGTAAATATAGAGGGTCTTAAGTGCGGCCCTCAACATGTCTAAAGAGCCACAAAATGGCGCCTGTACATAAACATAGATAACTTGCTGAACAGAAAAAACAGACCTGTGCCATTTTTTTCAAGGCCGCACACCACAACACAGATGGCTTACATCTGGGCACTGTGGTGCACAAAAAGATGCAGGTGTGTGGTAGTGCATGGTGTATGTGCATTGTGTTCTGTTCATTGCAGCAATATATTGTAAAATGTACATACTGGTCTAAAAAGGGTCTAACGCAGAAAGTAGTTTAAGGCCAGCTTTACAAATATTTGGTAATGTGCGGTAATGCAATGCACAGTGGACAATTGGTGTTGTGGTGCCAGTTCACCCTAACCCTTCATCCTCCTAGGCAGCCTTTGCTGATGTAAAAGGTTAGTGGTTTATAGACCCCAGACCATTTTACTTGGCTATAATATATTTTTATGCTTCTTGTTACCAGACATCACAGGGAAGCTCTGAAAAATTTGCTGACCATAAGGGAACTCTAATAGACTGCTTTGTAGCTATGGCTCAAGGTAACACTGTAATTGATTTCCTTTATTTCCCTCTCTTTGGATGTAGAGTGCAGGGGGACTAAAATAAGCAGAACAAAACTGGCAATGGCAGTTACTTCCATGCAGTATCTCCCTTTCATCCTTGGTTTGGCTGTAAAATAAACTTTCACATGCATTCCACAGGGGAGGAAAGACTCAATGGAATATAGCAATGTTTTCTGAAAGGCAGCTCCCGAGAGCAGGAAGATTATATGCTTGCAGCAGAGTGCTGGAATATACTGGATCTTGCAAGTATGGACAAGCAACATTGCATATACAGCCTTCTCGACTGGCTGCACATAGGCACTGAGCCACTTTTGCATAACAAAGAGATGACAGCAGGGAAGCAGAAGAATCAACCAGAGCTCCTGAAGCAGAAAACAAACTGTAGCCACTGCTTTTATTTTATTTTTCTTACTGATGCCCAGAATTTCAAGCTCTGCCAGTGCTTCAGGCGGCCAAGCATAGGTCCAACAAGACATCATGGTCTTGTTGGACATCAGGGTCTTTTATGACCTAACACAGCAGATACAAAAATAAGAGGCTACAGGCACAGTCGCATGTCCCCTTTTTTTTTTGCGTATAGGTTCACTTTAATATTTAACTCTTTGGCTTCACATTAGTATCCGCAGTATCTGTGATATTGTAATTTAATTATTAATCTCTTTTCCTTTTCAGATGATGTCTAAACATGTGGACAGTCCTCCAGCAATACCACCCAGACAACCCACATCAAAAGCATATTCCCCACGATACCCAATGTCTGACCGCTCCTCAGTCTCTGAGGGACCTGAAAGCCCCCCAGTTCTACCACCACGAGAACCAGTACGTACTCCTGATGTCTTCTCCAGCTCTCCACTGCACCTTCAACCACCTCCGCTTGGACGGAAAAGTGAACATGCTACCACATTTTTTCCTTATAGTCCTTCACCGTTTACCCAGCCTCCACCTCAGACTCCATCCCCTCATGGAACAAGAAGACATTTACCTTCTCCCCCTTTAATAGTGCAAGATTTAGAACTGCCCCCCATCACTGGCCCTCCCGTACCGCCCCGACAAAGCACTTCTCAGCCTATACCGAAGCTCCCTCCAAAAACTTACAAACGGGAGTCCCCTCATCCTTCCATTCACAGGGATGGACCTCCTTTGTTGGAAAATGCCAACTCCTTGTAACAAAGACGCTTTATTTTAAACACTAAAAACATTTGTTTCCTCAAACTGCAAAGAATGGCATGAATAAACCTGAATTACACAAGAGAAGGAATGATTCTGATGCTATTCAGTTCAGATGCAAATTGCACCAATATTAAAGACTGTTGATCAGGCTGGAAATTTGTTGCAAACCGAAAAAGAAACCGCAGTTGATGTGGCAGAAATAATTAAATAATCGAAGAGATACGAACTAGAATATTATGCACTTTTATTTATATATATATATATAGATATCTATATATATATAGATATCTATATATATATAGATATCTATATATATATATATAAAGCAGGGATTTTTATATCCTTCTTAAATTCTTTTTTTTTTTTTTTTTGCTTTGTGCCTCTGCTTAAAATTGTTTTATAAAATCACAACTAGCATTGTGACGACTATCTGTGGTACCCAAACTTTATAAAAGAATAGCGCTGTATTGCCATTCAGTTTACAAGATGTTCCATGAGTTTTGTTGGTACCTGCCTCACCAAAGAGGTAACTTTTGTTGGGGTTTTTTTGGGGGGGTTATTTTTTTGTTTGTTTTTTTTTTTTTTCCTTCATTTATTTTTTTAATAAAGTGACAAAAGATGACAGTGCCAGTTTAGAAAAGAACATTTTAGCTGCAAAAGATGTGTAATTATTGTCTTCACAAAGGGGAAACAGTTTTATCATTAAAGCAGTAGCAAAGCTATGTGTAGCACTTTGTGATTTATGTGTTGTTTAAGCATTCTGTTTATTTATTTTTTTCATTCCTTTTTTTGTTCCTGATTGGTTATGTGACACTTATACATGTTTTCTTATTTAGGGCTTTATTTAAGGGAGCTTCCAGTTTGTATCAAAACCTTGATCTGGTTTTACTTATTCATGTAGTTAATGGGGAACATTGTCATCCTCTGCAGTTCTGGGTTTTACTAGTTTTCGCAGCTGTAATTCCAGATTTTACCAGCAGCACCACCTTGAGTGAAATATAAAAGCTGAGCTCCCAGATTCTTACTTAAAGATGTCCTATAATGGTAATTCTTATGACTATAGTATAAGGATATCCCTGGTAATAAATTGGATCTAAACCCTTTAAAACTAAAATGACTAAAATCTTAGCTACAAGCTTTGATGTGTTAATGTAATATAAAAAAAAGTTTAAATCGTCATTGTTTTATTATAGTGCATGGTAATCCTGCCATTAGTGTCCTTGTTTAGGCACTTACTCTTATGGGATGTCTCCCAGTTGCATTACTTTGTTGTCACATTTGGCCCTGCCGACGCACATTGCACAGACATGATCCACTGTTGTCACTATCTGCAATCCATTCCAGGGCAATGATTGAGCACACGTACATGTAGACTGGAGGTGATCTGCCGTGTGGAAATACAAAAATTGAATGATGAAAGTTATATTTATAACTCTTGTGGATTTTTAGATAATATGTAATAATAAATTATTATTGTTGTGGAAACAGGAATACGCAGGTTTAGAATGCAACCATCATGCAAGTGAGTTTTCAAGCAACCTCCGTTCTAGTCCAGAGAGTACATTGGATCCCAGCAACAGATAACTAGTCAAACAGACTATATACACCACATAATACAGTAACATTATATACAGTTGTGCTCATAAGTTTACATACCCTGGCAGAATTTATGATTTCTTGGCCATTTTTCAGTGAATATGAATGATAAAACAAAAACATTTCTTTCACTTATGGTTAGTGTTTGTCTGAAGCCATTTATTATCAATCCACTGTGTTTACTTTTTTTAAATTATAATGACAACAGAAACTAGCCAAATGACCCTGATCTAAACTTTACATACCCCAATTCTTAATACAGTGTATTGCTCCCTTTAACATCAATGACAGCTTGAAGTCTTTTGTGGTATTTGTGGATGAGGCTCTTTTTCTTCTCAGATGGTAAAGCTGCCCATTCCTCTTGGCAGAAAGCCTCCAGTTCCTGTAAATTCTTGGGCTGTCTTGCATGAACTGCATGTTTGAGATCTCCCCAGAGTGGCTCAATGATATTGAGGTCAGGAGACTGAGATGGCCACTACAGAACCTTCACTTTATTCTGCTGTAGCCAATGACAAGGCCCTGCGTTTTGGATCATTGTCATGTTGAAATGTCCAAGTACGTCCCTTGCACAGCTTCCTGGCTGATGAATGCAAATGTTTCTCCAATATTTTTTTATAACATACTACATTCATTTTGCTATAAATTTTGACCAAATTTCCTGTGCCTTTGTAGCGTACATATTCCCAAAACAGCGCTCCACCTTTGTGTTTCACAGTAGGAATGGTGTACCTTTCATCATAGGCCTTGTTGACTCCTCTCCAAATGTAGTGTTTATGGTTGTGGCCAAAAAGCTCGATTTTGGTCTCATCACTCCAAATGACTTTGTGCCAGAAGGTTTGAGGCTTGTCTCTGTGCTATTTGGCATATTGTAAGCAGGATACTTTGTGGCATTTGTGTAGTAATGGCTTTCTTCTGGCAACTCGACCATGCAGCCCATCTTTCTTCAAGTGCCTCATTGTACATCTTGTGAAACAGCCACACCACATGTTTTCAGAGAGTCCTGTATTTCATCTGACGTTATTTGTGGGTTTTTCTTTGCATTCTTTGCAACAATTTTCCTGGCAGTTGTAGCTGAAATCTTAGTTGGTCTACCTGACCGTGGTTTGGTTTCAACAGAACCCCTCATTTTCCACTTCTTCTTTTCCACTTCTTGATTAGAGTTTTAACACTGCTGATTGGCATTCTCAATTCCTTGGATATCTTTTTATATCCCTTTCCTGTTTTATACAGTTCAACTACCTTTTCCCACAGATCCTTTGACAATTCTTTTGCTTTCCCCATGACTCAGAATCCAGAAAAGTCAGTGCAGCACTGGATGAAAGATGCAAGAGTCTGTCAGTTCAGAAACCCATTGACCTTTTATACACACACACACTAATTACAAGCAAACAGATAACAGGTGGGGATGGTTACCTTTCTTTCTCGGACATCATGGGACACAGAGCCACAGTAATTGTTGGGTTATGTAGGTACCATTAGGTGTTGGACACTGGTCACACCCTAAGCAGGAAGTTCAACCCCCTATATAATCCCTCCCCTTCCAGGGATACCTCAGTTTTTACACCAGTGTCTTAGGTGTTGGACGTGTAAAGATGTCCTGTGCTGAAGCTCCAAAGGGAATATCCTGATATCCTATACTGGAGCAAGCCAGGCGAACCGAATCCATTCAAAGTGTCTTTTCATGGCCGAATTGGATGGTACCCGGGCCTCGTGTCCGAAGAAACAAGGTTTTACCTGTAACGTTAAAGCTCCTAATTTCTGGCTGGGTGCTTTACAGGGCCAGAACTGCAGGATCCCCCTACTTGTAGGGGGCCCCAGTCTCTGCCGTTTTTTTTAAACGGAGCCCACCGTGAGAGGTGAAGATTGGGTCTGTGTATACAGAACCCTGCGGCTGGATAAGGTAAGAGGAGATTCCACAGAATTTTTGAATTCTAGTAGGTTTTTCTCCTTTAAGGTAAATGCATGCTATGCCTATTGTGACCACCGGGGCCTGCCAAGAGCACATACCTTCTCATGCTGATTTCTGTCTCAGCGTTCGACGCTGTACAAACTCCTCCGACCGGCTCCAGGTAGGATGGGATGGGGGGTTTTCTCCTCTGGGATATTCCCCCCAGGCTAGGGGGAGGCCGCAAGGTGGCTGTAAGGCGGTTTTACACCGCACTGTCGCCGCCGCCATTGCAGGTATGCAGGCCCCATCGCTGCTGGCCTCTCTCCTTCCTTCTCCACCCCCAGCCTTCCTCCATGCTTATTCAGAAGGGTCAGGCTCGCGCTGGAAGCGTACGTTTTTCGAAAAAAACGAAGGGGGGGTGGGGCGTCAGCACAGCGTCAGCGTGCTTAGACACCCACAGTGCGAGAAGCATGGTCATTTAAAGCACACTTGACAGGTGCTCTGAGCCTTGGAAGGACGCAGAGCTGACAGTCGCATGTAAGGTGGGACACAGGCATTCTCCTAGGCTGCATTTACTAAGGTAACACCGGACTGGGCATTTGGTAACAAGGCTTTTGCCAGACTACATCGCTCAGCAGTCAGTGTTCATTTTGGATACCTCACACCTTGTTGCTTTGCACTATGGGTAGAAGAGGTTCAAGTACCCCCAGGACCAGAGACACTAGGGGATCTCGTTCAGGTTCTGAGGACCCCCTGTCTGCTACATCCTCCCCCTGAGGGGCCAGGGACGGCTGGCCAGGGAGAGCCATTGGGGTCAGGGGCTGTACCTGCTTCCGGCACTTCACCCCATGTATACATTACACAAGGGGTTTTTTCCTCAACCATTACTGGATTAGAGGAAAGATTAATGGCCATGATTACAGCTTCACTCAGTGGAAGAAAACGTACTAGGCCTTCCTCTGTTTCCCAAGACCCTCAGGCAGAGGAACTCTGGGATAAAGGGGATGAATCCCTTTCAGAGGATCAGGATGGGACAGATGATTCCTCTTCTGAGGAATCAGGTGGAGAGGGACCCTCTTCGGCTTCCCAAGAGGAGAAAGTCTTAGTACAAATCCTTACTGGATTGGTCCGCTCCACATTTAAATTGCCCGTACCTGAATCTGTTAAGGAATCCTCTTCTGTTTTGGGGTCGCTGAAACCCTCTCAAACAGCACATGCTTTTCCTGTTCATAATTTACTTGAAAAGCTCCTTTATTCTGAGGGGGATCACCCAGATAAGCGATTTCTTTCGCCAAAAAAGTTTTCAACACTTTATCCTATGGAAGAAAAATGTATTAAGATGTGGGGAATGCCGGCCATTGATGCGGCCATTTCCTCTGTAAATAGTAGTCTGACTTGTCCTGTAGACAACGCTCAGATGCTCAGGGATCCTGTGAATAACAGGATGGAATCCTTATTAAAGGATGTTTTTTCCTTAGCAGGATCAGTGGCCCAACCTGCAGTAGCAGCGATTGGAGTCTGTCAATACTTAAGAGACCATGTTAAGCAGGTCATCAAAGTTTTACCTGAACAACAGGCCCAGGGGTTTGCTAACCTTCCAGCGGCCTTATGTTATGTTGTTGACGCCATCAGAGATTCTATCATGCAAACCTCTCGCCTTTCACTTGGGTTGGTGCATATGCGTAGAATCTTATGGATGAAAAATTGGTCAGCTGAAGCACCATGTAAGAAGCTACTGGCTGGGTTTCCTTTTTGTGGTGCAAGGTTGTTTGGAGAAGACTTGGATAACTATATCAAGAGAATCTCTTGTGGGAAAAGCACTCTCTTACCTGTTAAGAAGAAGAGTAAGCTTCCCTCTTTCAAACTGACTCTTTCCCCAGCGCCAGGGGCATCAACCTCCAGGCAGTCACGACGGCGAGTGGAGGGAAGACTGCTACAGTTCTCAAGGCTCTGGCAGGAGGACTTCCAGGACAGATGGGTAATCTCCACGGTAACCTTAGGGTAAAGGCTGGAGTTCCAAGAATTTCCCTCTCCTCGTTTCCTCAGATCAAGCGTTCCCAGAGACCCAGAGAAGAAGCAGTCGCTCCTTCTAGCGTTAGAGCGACTTTTGTCGCAAGAGGTCATTATGGTGGTTCACACAAAGGATCAAGGATTGGGCTTCTATTCCAACCTTTTTACGGTCCAAAAACCAAATGGGGATGTCAGACCCATTCTGGATTTAAGGGATCTGAATCAATTCCTAAGGATACAGTCCTTTCGCATGGAATCAATTCTGACAGAAGTCTCCATCCTGCAGGGAGGAGAATTTTTGGCATCGATAGACATCAGAGATGCATACCTACATGTGCCCATTTTTCCTGCTCTTAAGAAGTTTCTGCCCTTCGAGATAGGAGGGCGCCATTTCCAGTTCATGGCTCTGCCTTTCAGGATAGCCACTGCACCTCGAGTGTTCACGAAGATCTTGGCTCCTCCTCTGGACAGATTAAGGGCTCAGGGTATAACTGTCATAGCATACCTAGACGACCTGCTCTTGATAGACCGGTCGGTAGCTTCCTTGAACGGGAACTTGAGGACCACGGTCAAGTATCTGGAACATCTAGGTTGGATCCTCAACCTAGAAAAATCTTTCCTAAAACCAGTAAGAAGACTGGAGTATTTGGGTCTGATCATAGATACAAGCCAGGAGAAGGTATTTCTTTCTCAGGCAAAGATCACTGCTTTAAGGTAGCTGATTCTGACAGTCAGGACCAAGAAGGGTCCTTCTGCCCGCCTTTGTATGAGGCTGCTGAGAAAGATGGTGTCTTCATTCGAAGCAGTTCCCTATGCTCAGTTCCATTCAAGACTACTGCAACACAGTATTCTGTCGGCCTGGAACAAGAAGGTTCAGGCATTAGACTTTCCGATGCACCTGTCACATGCGGTGCGTTAGAGCCTCAATTGGTGGCTCATACCCGAAAACCTGCAGAAGGGGAAATCCTTTCTACCGGTTACCTGGACGGTGGTAACAACAGATGCCAGTCTGTCAGGTTGGGGAGCAGTTCTGGAACAGTCTGCGATCCAGGGGCTATGGTCCAAGACCGAGAGGACCTTACCCATCAACATTCTGGAGATCCGGGCGGTATACCTAGCCCTAAGAGCCTGGACTATCAGGCTACAGATTTGCCCGGTCAGGATCCAGTCCGACAATGCCACAGCAGTGGCTTATGTCAATCATCAGGGAGGCACCCGGAGACGAGCTGCTCAAAAGGAGGTGAACCAGATCTTAGTCTGGGCAGAGATGCATGTGCCATGCATGTCGTCAGTTTTCATTCCAGGAATAGAGAACTGGCAGGCGGACTATCTAAGTCGCCAGCAGTTACTCCCAGGGGAATGGTCTCTGCATCCCGACGTCTTTTTGGCCATATGCCAAAGATGGGGGGGTCCCAGATGTAGATCTCTTTGTATCCCGATTCAACAAAAAGATAGACAGATTTGTGGCAAGGACTCTTGCATGCGGGACAGATGCGTTGGTGATTCCGTGGCATCGGTTCTCACTGATTTATGCATTCCCGTCTATTCTGCTACTGCCACGACTCCTTCGCAGGATCAGGCAGGAAAGGAAGTCAGTACTTCTGGTGGACCCCGCTTGGCCCAGAAGGACTTGGTATGCAGAAATAGTAAGGATGACGGTGGGTTCCCCGTGGACCCTACCGGTACGCCCAGACCTGTTATCTCAAGGTCCAGTGTTCCATCCTGCCTTACAAATGCTAAATTTGACGGTTTGGCTATTGAGACCCACGTTCTGAAGAGTCGTGGGCTTTCAGGTCCTGTCATATCTACCTTAAACAATGCAAGGAAGCCAGCTTCCAGAATGATTTATCATAGAGTCTGGAAAGCTTATGTATCCTGGTGTGAATCCAGGGGTTGGCATCCCAGAAAATATGTCATAGGTAGAATTCTTGATTTTCTACAATTAGGATTAGAGATGAAGCTGGCCTTGAGTACCATCAAGGGCCAGGTCTCGGCCTTATCAGTATTGTTTCAACGGCCACTTGCTTCGCATTCTTTGGTCTGAAACTTTATGGAGGGGGTGATGCGTCTTAATCCTCCGGTTAAGGTGCCCCTAAACCCCTGGGACTTGAACTTGGTTCTGTCAGTGTTACAGAAACAACCTTTTGAACCAATATGTCAGAATCCTTTGGTCCTACTGACAAGGAAACAAATTTTTCTGGTAGCCATCTCTTCTGCTAGAAGAGTATCAGAATTAGCAGCTCTTTCCTGTAAGGAGCCTTATTTGATTGTACACAAGGATAGAGTGGTATTGCACCCTCATCCTAGATTTTTACCGAAGGCAGATTTTCATCTAAACCAAGACATTGTTCTGCCTTCCTTTTTTCCAGATCCCTGTTCTTCGGAAGAGAGGTCACTACATTCTTTGGATGTAGTAGGAGCAGTCAAGACCTATCTGGTAGCAACTGCTCAGATTCGCAAAACGGATGTTTTGTTCGTGCTGCCAGAGGGCCCCAATAGAGGACAGGCAGCGTCAAAAGCTACCATTTCTAAATGGATTAGACAATTGATTATTCAGGCTTACGGTTTGAAACAGAAGATTCCTCCGTTTCAGATCAAGGCACATTCCACAAGGGCTATTAGTGCTGCTTGGGCAGTGCATCACCAGGCCTCTATGGCTCAGATCTGCAAGGCCCCAACCTGGTCTTCAGTCCATACATTCACCAGATTTTATCAGGTGGATGTGAAAAGGCATGATTATATCGCCTTTGGGCGTAGTGTGCTGCAGACAGCGGTACAAGGTCCTCAGGTCTGATTGCACCCTACTTGGTTGTGATTTCCCCCCCCCCTCAGTTGGCATTGCTTTGGGACATCCCATCAGTTATTACTGTGGCTCTGTGTCCCGTGATGTCCGAGAAAGAAAATAGGATTTTTTATAACAGCTTACCTGTAAAATCCTTTTCTTTCGATGGACATCACGGGACACAGAGGTCCCGCCCCTCTTCTAATACACTTATATTGCTTTGCTACAAAACTGAAGTATCCCTGGAAGGGGAGGGATTATATAGGGAGTTGAACTTCCTGCTTAGGGTGTGACCAGTGTCCAATACCTAATGGTACCTACATAACCCATCAGTTATTACTGTGGCTCTGTGTCCCGTGATGTCCATCGAAAGAAAAGGATTTTACAGGTAAGCTGTTATAAAAAATCCTATTTTTATTAGCCATTCAAACACCTTTGTGTCAACTACTTGTGTGCATGTTATCAGGCCAAAATCACCAGGGTATGTAAACTTTTGATCAGGGTCATTTTGGTAGTTTCTGTTGTCATTATGATTTAAAAAGAGTAAACACAGTTGATTGATAATAAATGGCTTCAGCCAAACACTAACCATGAGTGAAAGAAAAGTTTTTGTTTTATCATTCATATTCTCTGAAAAATGGGCAAGAAATCATAAATTCTGCCAGGGTATGTAAACTAATGAGCACAACTGTATGTATGTGTGTGTGTGTGTGTATGTATGTATATGTGTGTGTGTGTATATGTGTATATATATATATATATATACACACACACACAGTATATGTGTGTATGGTGCATATAAAAAGTCTACACACCCCTGTTAAAATGTCAGGTATCTGTGATGTAAAAAAAAGAGACAAAGATATATCATTTCAGAACTTTATCCACCTTTTTATGTGACCTATAAACTGTACAACTCAGTTGAAAAACTGAAATATTTTAGTAAAACTAAAAAACTCAAATAATGTGGTTGCGTAAGCGTGCACACCCTCTTATAACTGGGGATGTAGCTGTGTTCAGAATTAAGCAATCACATTCAAAAGCATGGTAAATAGTAGTCAGTACACACCTGCCATCATTTAAAGTGCCTTTGATTAACCCCAAATAAAGTTCAGCTGTTCTAGTAGGTCTTTCCTGACATTTTCTTAGTCGCATCCTACAGCAAAAGCCATGGTCTGCAGAGAGCTTCCAAAGCATTAGAGGGCTCTCATTGTTTAAAGATATCAGTCAGGAGAAGGGTACAAAAGAATCTCCAAGGCATTAGATATACAGTCATCATCAAGTGGAGAAAATATGGCTCAACAGTGACATTACCAAGAACTGGACGTTTCTCCAAAATTGATGAAAAGACAAGAAGAAAACTGGTCAGGGAGGCTGCCAAGAGGCCTACAGCAACATTAAAGGAGCTGCTGAAATACCTGGCAAGTACTGACTGTGGTACATGTGACAACAATCTCCTGTATTCTTCATGTGTCTGGGCTATGGGGTAGGAGTGGCAAGACAGAGGCCTTTTCTTTTGAAGAAAAACATCCAATCCTGGCTAAATTTTGCAAAAACACATCTGAAGTCTCCCAAAAGCATGTGGGAGGATGTGTTGTGCTCTGATGAAACTAAGGTTGAACTTTTTGGCCATAATTCCAAAAGATATTTGATACTAAAACACTGCACATCACCAAAAGAACACCATACCCACAGTGAAGCAAGGTGGTGGCAGTATCGTGCTTTGGGGCTATTTTTCTTCAGCTGGAGCAGGGGCCTTAGTCAAGGTAGAGGGAATTATGAATAGTTCAAAATACCAGCCAATATTGGCACAAAACCTTCAGGCTTCTGCTAGAAAGCTGAACATGAAGAGGAACTTCATCTTTTAGCATGACAACGACCCAAAGCATACATCCATGAAATCGCCAAAAGTAGTACAGAAACTACTTTTGGAAATCGGTGCAAACCAAGGTTGTAAACTCTACAGTTGGCCTTGGTTATTTTCAGTAACTGCAGGTGGAGTATTTCAGCTTAACCGTAGGATCAAAAGTGTTTGTATGATTAACCAATCAGGTTCCTTTGCATTCTAGTGGATGAGGAGTGGGTGTATAATAGTGGAGGTTGAAAGAGTAGAAACAGAGGGACGATTTGACTACTCGGGATGAAAAGGATGTTGGGAGGAACAGCCTAGGTTAGAGGGCACAGGAATGCATGCACATACATGAAAGGCACATAAGTGTATATATAGATTGGCATATATGCTGGATTTGTGGAATGTCTATATGCTTGCTACGATATGACAGAAGAGCTGAGTATTCTTAAAGGAGGCTCTGAAGGATTCAGTTACTGTATTATTTTATATGTACCCTGTTGGACTTGTCATCTGTTGCTATTGCTGGGATCCAATAAATGATTTGCCAGAGAAGGTTGCATTCTACACCTCCACACCACCTGTTTCTTTCATAATAATAATTTATTTATAGTATATTCAAAATAAAAAATTGCCACGCTAAATAAATAATATTCAGAAGTTAATCATTAAATAATAGTCCATAAGGTGCTTTGAACATTGAAGTGAATAGTGACGAATAAATAAAAGAAGTCCATTGCTGCTACCAATGATGTCACTTCTGACGAAACACAGGGCTGAGTTAATGTCTAAACTAACCATGCCATCCGAGCTTGTATAAAAGTCATTTTTATCCTCTGAACTACTATTTTAACTGCTAATTATTTACTGGATTGATGTAAGTGTTAAGCAACTTTTTCTCAACTTAAAGTGCTTTACAGTTTTACACTATGTGGACCCCTTTCTCTTCCTTATTTGGTCACCTCTGAGGAACACTGGGGTCTTGTTTGGCCAGCCATATTACCATTCTTTCCAGTCTAACTACCGAGGGATTCGTTTTAAGTGCTCAGTCATTTTCCAAATGCTTGTCTAGACTCCTATAGTGTGGAGTCTATAGATCGTAAGCCTACATCCTATTAATTATCACAGTGGAGGTGCACCTGGTGGATACTCATCTAAACCATCACTTTTGTTTGGATTTCACTTTAATGGACTTCTTTTATTTATTCATCACTATTCATTTCAATGTTCAAAGAACCTTATGGACTATTGTTTAATGATTAACTTCTTAATATTATTTATTTAGTATGACATTTTTTATTTTGTATGCTTTTATACAATTGGTTCTATTGTGACATTGCAAGCAGCTTTATTTCACTTATCACCTGCGCAGTAATATTTTTTTCTTTGTAAATTTATAGTATATTGACAGCAAAAACATGACAATTTTTGATACATAGTGCTTTAGTTAACTGTCATCTATTTAGGGTTTATATCTACTTTATTGAGTGGGCTATGGAGGATCCAAATCTGAGCATTTCTGTTAAACATTGGAAATCCCTCCCATTAAAAAAAAAGGAACGCATACTTGAATGTTAAAATCCACATGGCTAATCAGAAATCCACATTTAACAGAGCTCTTATTATTTGAATCACTTCTCCTTGGTTGCCTTACCATGTTATTAAAAGACCATGATCATGAAAACTATTGTATTCTGATAACTGTATGCAGTGCATGCCAAACTCTCCAGCAAAAGTGATCATGATCTAGATTGGGACAAATTAAAACAGTACCCGAGGTGCTTATAGTTAGAGCAACTGGGTTTTTAAGATATTGTGATTTTGTACATATTTTTGCTTATGGTTAAAAAAAATAACTTTTTTTCTATTGTCAGATCAATGTAAAAATGTATATATAGTATTTCATATTTGGGTGGGAATCAGGTGCGGGTCCCAGCTACTTTTTGCGTCCTGAGATGTTATCTACATTCTGTTAAAAAAAAAAAAAAAAACCCTGTTTACAGAGATCAGTCGTTCAAGATGCAATTGCATTTTGCAATTTGCAGAGCTGAATGAGTTATCACATTGACTTTTCCCTTATTAGTTCAGTCCAAGGTTTTAGTCCGTCATGTCCTGCCTCGAGGCATGCAGCTGCTGATGTGCTGTTTTGCTATTCCATACATCATATATATGTAACAAAAAATAAAGAAAGAAATTGCACCAGGTGTGTAATAAATAAAAAAACATATAAATGACTAAAAATTAAACCGTGAAGGATATCCTGCTGCTAAGCACTATAACTATGATATGGGTCACAAAGAGATAAATGTGTATATATAAAAGTGCAGCGCCGGATAATAAACCAATGATTTACCAAGTGAACATAATATATATGTTTGCACTAAAGTGAAATATGTGTCATAATCAAAAATATCCAGTGAAAAAAAATCAGGTAAAAAAAGGTCCATACATAAAATTAACGTGTTAAAGAAAATATGTGCATAATAAACACATAATGTGACAACAAAAACGTTCATAAGTGAAGGTATCCCAATGAAAGAATTCCAATACAGGAACCAGAGTCTATATTCTCCACTGCTTGTGCTGCCCGTCACCTTACAATAGATAATGGAGGCTTACCAGAAAGCCTGCAACCGCCCTTCTCAGGGGGGTCAAAACAGGCTTAGTAGAAACAGCAGGGACACTGTTAAAGATTCCCAGGTGACTAGCTGGCATCAGTAAGGCGTAACTTCCATAGCTCACTTCCAGGAGATAAGTGCTGCGCACCAATGGATGACTGAAGGGGCAAGAGCGCACCAATGGACAACTGATGAGACAGGAACTGCGCACCAATGGATAGCCACTTCCACAGCATACAATGGATTATCCAAGAAAAGAAGGGAAGTAAAAACTCCAGTAGTGCAGAGATTCCTTTTGATGGTTTATTTAAACAAAAAGTTCCAATACAATAAAAACGTTCCTTGCAAGGATACAGATAAAAAGCTCTGCTAGTATCTAAAAATCAAAACACGCATGTGCCGTGCGTGTATACGCAACAAACCCATGGGTTTGTTGCGTATACACGCACGGCGCATGCGCTCTTGCCCCTTTGGTCATCCATTGGTGCGCAGCACTTATCTCCTGGAAGTGAGTTATGGAAGTTACTCCTTACTGATGCCAACTGGTCACCTGGGAATCCTTAACAGTGTCCCTGCTGTTTCTACTAAGCCTGTTTTGACCCCCCTGAGAAGGGCGGCCGCAGGCTTTCTGGTAAGCCTCCAGTATCTATTGTAAGGTGACGGGCACCACAAGCGGTGAAGAATATAGACCCTGGTTCCTTATTGGTATTCTTTTATTGGGATACCTTCACTTATGAACTTTTTTTGTTGTCACATTATGTGTTTATTATGCACATATTTTCTTTAACACATTAATTTTATGTATGGACGTTTTTTTACCTGATATTTTTTTTCACCTGATTTTTTTCACTGGATATTTTTGATTGACACATATTTCACTTTAGTGCAAACATATATATTATGTTCACTTGGTAAATCATTGGTTTATTATCCGGCGCTGCACTTTTATATATACATACATCATATATAATCACAATTTTTGGATTCCTCCAGAACATTTTCATGTTCAATTTTATTCACCAAAGTAGCATTAAATTGTTCAAAAACTATATTTGCATGCTGTAAGATTATTGTGGTTTCATATACCCATTCTATTCATCAATGTATCCTCCATTTGTAGCCCTGTGGCAATCTTGTTCGTTTTTTGAAGATATTCAGGGAAAATTTCAACCCACTATTTTTGTAGCTGTTACCAGAGGTACTTTCCTTTGACCTTTCAGTGGAGCTCTTTCCACAGTTCTATAGGGTTGAGATTTGATTATTTTTGTGGCCAGTCCATTAGGCTGGGTTCACAATAGTGCGAATTGGATGTGGGTTTCCCCGCATCAAAATTGGCATATCAGGAGACTGTGACCGGCTCTCAATGGAGCCGGTTCACACAGCTCTGGGACGGCTGCAGAGTGGTTTGCAGAAGAGTCCTGTGCATCTTCTGGTCCGTTTCAGGTCCAAATCCAGCCAAATTTAACCCTGAAACAGAGATGCACCGGACCCCTGCTGTGAGCCGCGCCACACATCAGTGTGAAACCAGCCTAAGGACAATATTCTGTCTTCCTTTTTATTCCCCAAATAGGTTTTGCGCAGCTTAGACGTGCTCTGGATTGTGGTGTTGCTGCAAGGTGACACTTGCATTAGGCCCCATTCACACTTGCAAATGAGTGATTACATGCAAGCAGCCTTGATTAGCTGTGAGAGCTGTCAACCTTTGATTAGCTGTGGGCAAAGCCCCATTAAAAGCAATCATTGAGTACTCCCACTGGGTCTCTGGAATCTAATAACCAACGACCCCATTCATAAGTGGGAAAAGTGCTGACCATAACATGTACAGTGGCTATATAAAAGAATCACCCCTTCCCTTTAAAAATCACATTTTGTTGCTTTGTAGCCTAGAATGAAGACAAACAGTTTTTGTTTTATCCAGCTGTATTTACTCAGTGCAACTTACAACATCCAAATGAAGAATCTAACAGCAATGTGTCTGATATATATATATATTTTTTTTTTAATTCAAAGACAGAATCGCTGAGTTGGAAACAGGGGTGATCCTCTTTCCAACTCAGTGATTCTGTCTTTGAATTAAAAAAAATAAAAATCTGACACATTGCTGTTAGATCCTTCACTTGGATGTTATAAGTTGCAAGTAAATACAGCTGGAGTCAGTATTTTATTGAACCACCTTTTGCTTTAATTACAGCCTGTAGTCTGTTTGGATATGTCTCTACTAACTTTGCTAATCTATATTTGTCCATTCTTCTTTGCAGAACTGCTCAAGTTCAGTTAAATTTGATTGTGACTGTTTGTGGACTGCAATCTTACATAGTCTAGTTGGAAAAAAAAAACACAAGTCCATCTAGTTCAACCAATAAAAGGGAGGGAAAAAAAAAAAAAAACATACAATTCGATATACACAATCCTAGACCCACAGTTGATCCAGAGGAAGGCAAAAAACCCCAGCAAAGCATACTCCAATTTGCTCCAGCAGGAGAAAAAAGTCATTCCTGATCTCCTGAGAGGAAAACGGATATTCCCTGGATCAACTTTACCTATAGATGTTAGTATCCAATTATATTATGTACATTTGGGAAATAATCCAGTCCTTTTTTAAAGCAAGCTACTGAGCTAGCCAGAACCAGCTCTTGAGGGAGTCTATTCCACATTTTCACAGCTCTTACTGTGAAGAAACCTTTCCATATTTGGAGATGTAAATCTTTTTTTCCTAAACCCAGTATAATGAAAATAGTTCATCCCCCCCCCCCACAGTGCCCACAGCTTATAAATCTTTTTACATGAAAATATTACCACTATATACCTTTTTGGCTGATCTGTATACCACGGTCAGTGATAAACTGCACAGTTTCTCAAGTGCTGAGAGTTCAGGAAGGAGGAGATTTCCACTGCAGCCTGTATACACGCCCACATGTGTGATGCCAATATCGCGTGACCTGGCTATCTCTGAGAACAAGTAAATGTTCTCTCCAGCATAAAAGACACAACTGAGCATGTGTAGGTTGGCTACCCTGCCTGTTTTAGCTGGCTTTCCCCAGATAGACCGTGCAGGAGGGAAGGATCTGTGCATACAGGATAAAACAGCCTTTTTTGCACAATGCAGAGGATTAACCCCTTAAGTTCCACAGTGAGTATAACAAACATGCTATGCTGCATATACAGACAGATTTACTGTTGTGGGTTTAGTAACACTTTCAAGTGTATAACTCAACACCAAGTTCACTTTATGGACCCACTTATGTTTTTTACATGTTGATCATATCCTCTTCTCAAGAGAGAATAAATTAATTTCAGCTAATCTTTCCTCATAGCTGAGCTCCTTTATGCCTCTTATCAGTTTCATTGCTCATCTCTGCACTTTCTCCAGTTCCCCAGAATCATTTTTGTGAACTGGTGCCTATTTCTCTTTTTTGTCAGTTCCAAGTTTTTTACAGATGTGGCAGGTGCTATGCATGCAAAATGACAAAACCCAACCCTAGGAAGAGGACAGAGTTTATTTCTACTTCTACACACAAGAAATATCAAATAAAGGATATGATCACCTGTAATACGGAAGGGGTGGTATATATCCTCTAATGTGAGTGTGGCTACCAGTAGGTAGAACAAAAAGAAAACTGGCGAAAGGAATGTATGACCACATTCATAATATCCAGATACGTTTTAAAAAACACTGTGTCTAATCATTTTCGTCTGTCAGCATAGGGACCCATCCAAATTACAGTTTTGGGAAATAGAAAAGTTCAAACCTCATTGGAGGGGAACCAATAAGGTTAAAAAATTAAGTCAACAGGAATCACACTGGATTTATGCATTACAAAGTATGAAACCTAAGGGGTTAAACATTGAGTTTGACCTCAGTTGTTTTATTAGTGATTTTTAGTGATGGAATATATATCTGTGTGAAGGAATAGGAGTTGTACCACTATCTAAAGGATTTTAGGGATTCTTACATATATCATCATGCATTTACTTTTTTTATTATTCCATATATTTTATTTATTCATTTAATATTGCTCTTATTTTCTTAATTGTCTTACATACTTTGGTAATATTGTGGGGACTTTCAATTATGGTTTTAGCAAGATGCAAGATTTTTTATCACATAGTATGTGCACCCACTTTTATATATGAGGGGAGATAATAGTTTGGCCCGGAATATTACCTACAGTACATTGCACAACCTGAACACTAGGGTTAGTTGGGAGTTTGTTTTGCCTTCCCCTAGGCCTAGAGGTATTGTGAAGAGTGAAAGTAACTAAGAGCGTGGCCTCAGTATAGCGAGACCTTATCCATGGGTGCATCAGGAGTGAGGGAAGGATCTAGGCATATGGGAGGATTCATCTTCTGCTCGTGATGCGATCGAGCATGGTTTCCATAGCAATGCACAGCATGTATTATCTATATAAGCCGGAACCGCACACCTGAGCCTTTACCCCTGAGGAAGTCACGTGTTAGTGACGACAAGCATTGGGCCGAGTCGGGTGACGGAGTACATCGAAATTTGGGAAGGAATAAGTACATGCTTTGTCTTGATTTTAAATGCAAGTGGATGCTGTTCAATAAATGTCATAAGGTTTAAGTACTACACAATGGAGGGTGTCAGACCTTTCAGGTCTGTAATTGAGGTGAGCGTAGTGGTGAACTGGTGGTGGGGATCGTCACGTATGCATGTCTAAATCCACATATGGTGAAAATTGAAAGAAGAGTCACAGTTTGAAGGAGAAGTATGAAGATTGATGCATTGTTTTATCACATATGAACTTTACCTGAATGTCACTAGACTGACTTTATGTTAAATACGTTTAATAGAGGAGCGTATTAACTTTAAATATTTTTTTGATGTTGCACATTAATTTGGACAAGCGCAACCAATAAGCAATATTATACTCTCTGCAGTCTATACCTCTCTTAACCACTTCCAGCCCAAGGCCGTCATATGCAGCTACAGGCATTCAGATATCCTCTTTTTCAGCCGGCGATTCCGTGCACGGTAAAATTGAACATAGTGGCAGTTCAGCTGCTAGATCGTTCTTACAGTCGACGGGAGGGGACATCCCACCCTCCGGTGCTTCTGTGTGCTCTCCCGTGCCATTGGGGACCCGGAGAAAGAATCGTCCGCTGCCGGATGAAGATCATAGAGATTTTCGGTGACCCAATGGTCACCAATCATCTCAATAATCGTCGGAGGCCCAGGCGCGACGTTATGACGTCATGTCCGGGCCGCGCTTGTAAACAAAGCCTCAATCGCGGCTGGAAAGCATGGGATTGTGATTTTTTTTTTCATCTCATGCTTTCCTGCCTGGAGGTGAGATGTGGGGTCTTATTGACCCCATATGTCTCCATAAAGAGGACCTGTCACACACCATTCCTATTACAAGGAATGTTTGCATTTCTTGTAATAGGAATAAAAGTGATTAAAAAAAAAATAATCAAAAGAGAAAGTGTAAAAATAAAGTAAAATGAGCAATAAAAAGAAAAAAAAAATTTAAAGCGCCCCTGTCCCCGGTAGCTCGCGCACAGAAGCATGCACACATGTAAGTCCCGCCCACATATGTAAACTCCATTCAAATCACACGTGAGGTATCACCGCGTGCGTTAGAGCGAGAGCAATGATTCTAGCACTGGATCTCCTCTGTAACTCTAAACTATTAACCTGTAAAAAAATTTAAAGCGTCGCCTATGGAGATTTTTAAGTACCAAAGTTTGGCGCCATTCCATGAGTGTGCACATTTTTAAAACGTGACATGTTGGGTATCTATTTACTTGGCGTAACTTCATCTTTCACATTATACAAACAAATTGGGATAACTTTACTGTTTTTTTTTATTTTTTAATTCACAAAACAGTTTTTTCTCCAAAAAAAACGCGTTTGAAAAATTGTTGCGCAAATACCACGCAACATGAAAAGTTGCAATGACAGCCATTTTATTCCCTAGAGTGTCTGCTAAAAAAATATAATGTTTGGGGGTTCTGAATAATTTTCTAGCAAAAAAAAATGATGATTTTTATATGCTAGAGAGTAGTGCCAGAATAGGCCCGGTATAGAAGTGGTTAATACAAGAAAAAACTTTGCTCGCTTTTGAAACTGCAGCTTGGCATTGCATGCTATTATTAAGTTTATGATCTACCAAAACACCCAGATCCTTCTCATCCATTGATTCCCCCAGTTGTACTCCCCCTAGTATGTATGGTGCATGCATATTCTTAGCCCAAAAGTGCATAACCTTAAATTTGTCAACACTAAACCTCATTTTCCACATAGTTGCCCAATTAAACAGTGCATTGAGGTCAGCTTGTAAATTGGAGACATCTTGTAAGGACGTTAATCCACTGCATAGTTTAGTGTCGTCTGCAAAGACTGAAATTATAGTTTTAATCCCAGACCCTATATCATTTATAAATCTTGTCAGGGTATTTATACTGAAATATTTAAACAATTTTATATCTATGGAAACAGTATTTATTGGCGTATAACACTCACTTTTTCACCATGAAAATCTGGTTCAAATAGTGTATGCGTGTTATACGCCAATACTTCAATTTTAGCTGCCTCGAAGGTGACAGGGAGGGGGGCAGGATGAGCGCCATCTGATTACATACAGTGAGAATCTCCTGTTTACTTGGTGGCCTCTGAAATAGGAAGTCCCGTCTCCTGGGCCGCCATTGGACCACTGTTCTGTCTATCATAGGAGATTCTCACTGTATGTAATCTGTCGACACTCGTCCCGCCCCCCTCCCTGTCCCTTCTAGGCTGCAGATGGGCATCGATCAGGCTGCATTGATGGCAATGGTGAGGCTGCTGCATTGATGTGGACTGATGAGGCTGCAGATGGATATTGATCAGGCTGCATTGACGCCAATGGTGAGGCTGCAGATGGGCACTGACCCTTATTTTGCTTCAAAGTTCCTTATTTAAAATGTAAGTTTTTTTCCTGAAACTTCCCTCTTAAAATGAATGTGCGTGTTATACGCCTGTGCGTGTTATGCGCCGATAAATACGGTAATAATCTATAAACAGGGAGATTCACACATATTTCCACAAATCAACAAAACAACTCAAATTCATGGAGTGGAACAATACTGTGCAAAAATATATATATATTTATTTACTAAAAATCAGTGCAAAATAATATCAAAATATAATTGATGATAACACACAATATAAAACTACATTTCAATAATCTGGATAAAACAAATGATGAGAATATAACCTCAAGCTTTAGTTTTTAAAATGCTAATGTATAAAAACTCAGTAACCCTTCAATAGGCAATTAACAGTTTTTTAGAGGCTTAGCAGAATATAAAAACAGAAAAAATATATATTAAAAAATTGCGCTTCAAAGTGTCTAAAATTATAATAAAAGAGCAGCGATGTCTAAATGTGACACAAACACATAAATGAACAAAAGAGAAAATTGAATGACTCGCGCTATATGGATATATGTGTGGCCAAATTCGTCACACAAAGAGCACTAGATACAATATCAGTGAATATATAAACCATCTGTGTAGTGATATATCACAATCAGTGCAAACAGATCACAAAAATGATCAATGAAACATAAATCATCAGTGCAATAATATATCACAATCAGTGCAAACAATTAAAAAATAAAGTCCAAATAAAATACACTGGAAAGAAACCCATGTGAAAGAATCAAAAATAGTCCAAAAAAAGAACTCAAGACAGGGTGAGTTTGGCAATCGCAGGTCTTGCAACCGCATGGAACCTCAAATATGTAGAACCACCTCCAAAAGTAAGAGCCTGGCCGCTTACCAGAACCCCATGACCCCCCGTTACAGAGGGTCTGAAAGGGCTTTTGAGATCCTAGTAATCCGGACTTCCCAGGGACGGAGATGGAGCAGAGATGGGAATGGAAGCTGGAAAAGGGCATCAGGTGCTGGAGTAGAAATGGATGGATCCACAAGAAGGGGGCTCAACCCTCAGCATAGTGGTGTCATCATAGGAGAGAAAAAAGGGAGGGCTCCCATAGTGTAAAATCAATTGGTAATTTATTGTAGAAAAAAACAAAAACACTCACATGTAGGTAAGACAATCAACATCATCAATCGGAAAAACGAACTGTGGCACCGGCCGGATGACCACAGATAGCTCGTCCTGTTAAGAGTACAGCGACAGTGGGAGGTGGCGCGATGATGCCGCTCAGCCCTACGCTGCGTTTCGCAAAAAAAATTGCGTCTTCCAGGGGCACGAGCTGCTCATCGCAACACCTCCCTTAAATAGTAAGTAATAAGCCTCACCTTGGAATCCCCCACACCGGACTTCCGCATTAGCCTCGAGCGCATAAATTGCTAGTGCGCATGTGCGGAAGAGAATTAGACTTCCTAGGGAGCCTAAAGCGTCCCTGAACTCAGCGCTACCGCGCATGTGCGGACCCATTCAATGTCACGTCGGAGGAGAGGTACTGCCCGCTCAAGGGAAAGAACGTCAGATCCCCGCGCGCACGCGCGAGAGCCCGACGCTAGCCTCCACACACAACATGCAAAGGTGCAACCCCACACACAGCGCAAGTGGGAGCCGAGCAACAGGAGACACAATGTGCAAAAAACGGGGAATGGCACAAGCCAAAAGCCAAAACAACCCTGTGTGCAAAAAAACGTCCCAAACAACATCACCAGATCCCTGCCAGTCGGGTCACTCTCCCAAAGAGAACCCCCACAGCGATCCTTGGTGTTGCCACTTAGATGTTGATGGAACTAGGGGAACATGTTGTTGTAAATTAAATATAAGATATAGCAAATCTGTATGAATGAGTTTACTAAATATGAATAACATGTATTATAGCAGTCTGGGCGTGAATGGTGACACGCGCCAGCTGAACTAAAATTGTGTTGTGAGGGGACATGAGCCACTTACAAACAGCGACCTCTAATGGCCATAATAAAGATATACACCCTCAGTCCCAGACTTCTCCTGCGTGAGATAGTCAGATGGCTATGATGGCTATATGGGTGAGCGTAAATAGATGGATACAAGTAGATAAGCCTAAAAAGGCATGAACGAATCATAAAATATTTTGTATAGCAACATTAGCATATGTCCAATTAAAACAACTCCCCAACTTAAAAACTAAAAATAAATATAAAATTTATGGGGCCTGAGTGGTGACACATATAGGCACAACCTAAAAATGGTCATAAGGGGACATAGAAATATGAGTCCCTGATGTAGCGACCCCTAGTGGCCATCCTGAAATCCTCATGTAACTTAAAAGTAGATATAAAATACCTATGTGGGTACATGGAAAAAGAATTTAAATCAAAAATAAAGTTAAAAAAATTTTAAATAATTATAAACTCTATAGGTACTGCAGTCTTGATCTAAACCCTAGTCACAGGGCATATCCGGTGGTCCGGAGAGGGGATCCAAATCAAAAAAACTCCACAAAAATATTCTAGACATTAAATAGAAAAAGGAGCCATATAAAAGGACATCCGTAAGTCAGGCATTATTAATGAAGGCATTAATATCAGTGTCTACGTTCATACCATGTGGTACATAACTTTTGACCTTGTATATCCAAGACATCTCTGACTTTGAAATCTCCCTGATCAGTGAGCTACCCCGCCAATGGGGTTTATATTTGTCTATGCCCACAAATAATGTCTTGGAAGGGTCCCTATCATGGCATTGATCGTAGTGTCTGGAAACAGGATGTTTATCGTACCCTCTTCTGATATTTCCTATGTGTTCGTTTAAACGAACCCGTAGGGCCCTTTTAGTCCTCCCTATATACTGGAGACCACACGGACATTGTAGGAGATAAACTACCCCTTCAGAACTACAAGTAATGAATGGTTCAATGTCGTGTGAGTCTCCAGTACTGGTGGATATGAATGACGTGATACGTCTTGATCTGTTGGCATTTAGGGAGCACACCTGACATCTCCCACATCTATAGAACCCTGTTTGATTTTGCAGGAAAGATCTATTTTCCCGTGGAGGGTCCTGGACTGTAGGTGCTATCTTATTTCCCAAGGAGGCTGCTCCTTTAAAGATCACCCTGGGTCTTGGTGGTAAGAAGGCTTTAAGAGTCAAATCACTACCAAGAACATGCCAATGTTTTTGTATTAGTTGTTTGATAGCTCGATGTTGTACTGAATACGTAGTAATAAACGGTATAGTCTCCAAAACCTCATTCCTAGGTCTGGGAACTTCAGTTAACAAAGTGGCTCTATCCCTGTCCCTTGCCGATTTCACGGCCTGTAAGAGGGAAGAGCGGTCATATCCCTTCTCTAGGAATCTTCCTGTTAAAATAGATGCCTGCTGATCGAAGGTGGCTATATCTGAACAACTGCGTCTAAGGCGCAAAAATTGTCCGTATGGGATGGCCTTCAGCCACGGTTCGTGGTGGCAACTGTCTACAGAGATATAGGAATTTCTGTCAGTATCTTTAAAATGTGTTGACGTCACGAACTGTCCTTCCAGGATCTGGATCTTAAGGTCAAGGAAGTGAATGGTTTCCTGACTGGCTTCAAAATTTAATCTGATGCCTCGGTCATTAATGTTAAGGGTGTTCATAAATCTGTGGAGTTCAGTCTCCTCTCCATCCCATAGGAGGAGGACGTCATCAATATATCTAGCCCACAGGAGCACCTCAGGTCTCCTGGGGGCGTCGATGACGTCCTCCTCCCATTTGGCCATAAAAATGTTGGCCAGGCTTGGAGCGTATTTGGCTCCCATGGCCACACCACGATCTTGCAAAAGTTCCATGATAAATGAAATTTGTGCGGGAGGTAGGTAAGAGTCTCGATCAAGAAACAGTTCCACCGCCTGTAAGCCTAGATGGTGGGGAATGATGGTATAGAGGGATGAAACATCCGCAGTCACCATCCATAGACCCGCTCTAGGGGTGATGTTAGAAAGTGTATTGATAACCTGCTTAGTGTCCTTAATGTAAGATGGAATCTTCACCACTAGCGGTTGTAGGAAATGGTCAATATATTTGCCCACCCGGGACGTGATGGAATCAATCCCACTAACAATGGGACGTCCCGGGGGGCAAACCAAATCCTTGTGGATTTTCAGGAGGTAGTAGATGACTGGGGTTCTGGGGGCTACTGGAACCAAAAAACGTCCTTCTTTTTCATTCAATATACCCTCCCGAAGTCCTCTACCTACGATTGTTTCCAATTCCCTCTTATATTTAATGAGAGGGTCCCTGTTCAAGATGGTGTAGGTGTCAGTGTCACCGACAATCCGGTGCATCTCTGTTTGATAATCATGGCGATCTAATACCACGATTCCCCCACCTTTATCAGTCGGTCTTATGACCAAAGATTTATTCTTACAGAGGGAGTCTAATCCAGTCTGAAGATCTCTGTGTAATCTAGCCTTTCTGACCCTAATTTGTTCTAGGTCGCGTAGGACCACGTCTCTAAAGACGCGAATGGCTGGAGCCAAAGAACCTGGAGGGTTAAAAAGAGAGGCATTCGCCAAATTTGTGTGTTGGTATTGGCTGCTTGTATTATTCCCCCTGTTAATGGGGTTAGACAGCATGTACCACTTAATATTTAATTTACGTGTGAATTTGTGCACGTCCATATAGGTTTGGAATTTGCTCAGACTTCTGGGTGGAGCAAACTTCAAACCCTTGTCCAAGAGCCTCTTCTCAGCATCAGTGAGCGTTTGTTTGGACAAATTAAAAATACCTGAACCTAGGTCTTTCTTTTTTTTGAGCGTCTGAATTCGCCTCCCCCCTCTAGTTCCTCTTTTCGTTCGCCCGAGCGTTTGAGTGCTCGGGTGTCCTTGGGAAAACCCCAATTGGGATTATTATTCCCTCTTGGGGGGTCAAAGGATTGAGGAGGCCCGGACTGATTGTAATCCCTTTGTGGATCTCTAGAATATTGAACATTCTGGTTTCTTTCAAGATAGTCATGGCCATATCCTTCTGGGTTAACCCCTCGTTGTTGGGGGCTGTTGAAATCCGACAGAGGATAAAACCTATTGTTTGTGGGGACTGAGTTCCTAGAGCCATCAAATGGATGGTAATGTTGGATCTGACCCCCATTATAACCCTGAGAGTTACGTTTCCATGGTGGGTTTTCCCATGTGTTGGGAGGGGGGGTATCATAGGACCGTTGGTGATAGTTAGGGCGTGGGGATTGATGATAATCCTGCCTAGAAAATCCAGAAGCATCACCCATAGGGACATGGTGAGAACCAACCTTTGGGGGCCTAGATTTGTTGTTTTTAGGACGCACATCCCTCTTAGACAAGGCATAAGTCCCCTGTTTAGTCGGGAGAGGGACAGGTTCCCTACTGGCTAAGCCAGTCTCTTGAGATTGGGTATCCATATTCCTCTCCTCTTCAATCTGTGTGGCCAATTTCTTTTGCCAAATGAAGATGAGACCTGACTGGTAGTCTTGTTTGTCTCTGATGTATTTCTTCTTTTTCTTGGCTTTCTGATCCTTATCCTCTTTTTCTAGAGTTTTAAGGAGACCCCTAGATTGCTCTTTATAATCTTCACTATTAATGTGAGGGGTTAGCTGTTCCTTAATGGTCTTGATTTCTGCATCCAAGCGGAGGAGTTTTTCACCCTTCCTCTGGATCAAGAATCGGAGCAAGCCAAGACCTGCATCATTAAAAAACCTGACCCAACCTTCAAGGTCAGGGTCCCCTTTCTGTGGGGGGACCTCCCATCGCAAACTCCGAGGGACCATGGCCTCCTTGATGTAAGTTTCGAGGAAAGCGATGTCCCACTGGGTATGCATCTCCGAGGTGGTCAAGTTCTTTAATCTCATGAAAAGGCCACTAATCCCTGAGTCTGGAGCCAACGGAGCGGAATCAAACACACCTGAAGTGTCTACCACTCTTTTGGCCCGAAACTCAAAAATATCCATGCTGGTTGAACCCGGTATTATGAGCTGCAATTAAACTTATGTGTAGTAAGTGACAGAAAAAATATATATAAAAAAATTGCGCTTCAAAGTGTCTAAAATTATAATAAAAGAGCAGCGATGTCTAAATGTGACACAAACACATAAATGAACAAAAGAGAAAATTGAATGACTCGCGCTATATGGATATATGTGTGGCCAAATTCGTCACACAAAGAGCACTAGATACAATATCAGTGAATATATAAACCATCTGTGTAGTGATATATCACAATCAGTGCAAACAGATCACAAAAATGATCAATGAAACATAAATCATCAGTGCAATAATATATCACAATCAGTGCAAACAATTAAAAAATAAAGTCCAAATAAAATACACTGGAAAGAAACCCATGTGAAAGAATCAAAAATAGTCCAAAAAAAGAACTCAAGACAGGGTGAGTTTGGCAATCGCAGGTCTTGCAACCGCATGGAACCTCAAATATGTAGAACCACCACCAAAAGTAAGAGCCTGGCCGCTTACCAGAACCCCATGACCCCCCGTTACAGAGGGTCTGAAAGGGCTTTAACAGGAAGATTCCTAGAGAAGGGATATGACCGCTCTTCCCTCTTACAGGCCGTGAAATTGGCAAGGGACAGGGATAGAGCCACTTTGTTAACTGAAGTTACCAGACCTAAGAATGAGGTTTTGGAGACTATACCGTTTATTACTACGTATTCAGTACAACATCGAGCTATCAAACAACTAATACAAAAACATTGGCATGTTCTTGGTAGTGATTTGACTCTTAAAGCCTTCTTACCACCAAGACCCAGGGTGATCTTTAAAGGAGCAGCCTCCTTGGGAAATAAGATAGCACCTACAGTCCAGGACCCTCCACGGGAAAATAGATCTTTCCTGCAAAATCTAACAGGGTTCTATAGATGTGGGAGATGTCAGGTGTGCTCCCTAAATGCCAACAGATCAAAACGTATCACGTCATTCATATCCACCAGTACTGGAGACTCACACGACATTGAACCATTCATTACTTGTAGTTCTGAAGGGGTAGTTTATCTCCTACAATGTCCATGTGGTCTCCAGTATATAGGGAGGACTAAAAGGGCCCTACGGGTTCGTTTAAACGAACACATAGGAAATATCAGAAGAGGGTACGATAAACATCCTGTTTCCAGACACTACGATCAATGCCATGATAGGGACCCTTCCAAGACATTATTTGTGGGCATAGACAAATATAAACCCCATTGGCGGGGTAGCTCACTGATCAGGGAGATTTCAAAGTCAGAGATGTCTTGGATATACAAGGTCAAAAAGTTATGTACCACATGGTATGAACGTAGACACTGATATTAATGCCTTCATTAATAATGCCTGACTTAAGGATGTCCTTTTATATGGCTCCTTTTTCTATTTAATGTCTAGAATATTTTTGTGGAGTTTTTTTGATTTGGATCCCCTCTCCGGACCACCGGATATGCCCTGTGACTAGGGTTTAGATCAAGACTGCAGTACCTGTAGAGTTTATAATTATTTAAAAATTTTTTAACTTTATTTTTGATTTAAATTCTTTTTCCATGTACCCACATAGGTATTTTATATCTACTTTTAAGTTACATGAGGATTTCAGGATGGCCACTAGGGGTCGCTACATCAGGGACTCATATTTCTATGTCCCCTTATGACCATTTTTAGGTTGTGCCTATATGTGTCACCACTCAGGCCCCATAAATTTTATATTTATTTTTAGTTTTTAAGTTGGGGAGTTGTTTTAATTGGACATATGCTAATGTTGCTATACAAAATATTTTATGATTCATTCACGCCTTTTTAGGCTTATCTACTTGTATCCATCTATTTACGCTCACCCATATAGCCATCATAGCCATCTGACTATCTCACGCAGGAGAAGTCTGGGACTGAGGGTGTATATCTTTATTATGGCCATTAGAGGTCGCTGTTTGTAAGTGGCTCATGTCCCCTCACAACACAATTTTAGTTCAGCTGGCGCGTGTCACCATTCACGCCCAGACTGCTATAATACATGTTATTCATATTTAGTAAACTCATTCATACAGATTTGCTATATCTTATATTTAATTTACAACAACATGTTCCCCTAGTTCCATCAACATCTAAGTGGCAACACCAAGGATCGCTGTGGGGGTTCTCTTTGGGAGAGTGACCCGACTGGCAAGGATCTGGTGATGTTGTTTGGGACGTTTTTTTGCACACAGGGTTGTTTTGGCTTTTGGCTTGTGCCATTCCCCGTTTTTTGCACATTGTGTCTCCTGTTGCTCGGCTCCCACTTGCGCTGTGTGTGGGGTTGCCCCTTTGCATGTTGTGTGTGGAGGCTAGCGTCGGGCTCTCGCGCGTGCGCGCGGGGATCTGACGTTCTTTCCCTTGAGCGGGCAGTACCTCTCCTCCGACGTGACATTGAATGGGTCCGCACATGCGCGGTAGCGCTGAGTTCAGGGACGCTTTAGGCTCCCTAGGAAGTCTAATTCTCTTCCGCACATGCGCACTAGCAATTTATGCGCTCGAGGCTAATGCGGAAGTCCGGTGTGGGGGATTCCAAGGTGAGGCTTATTACTTACTATTTAAGGGAGGTGTTGCGATGAGCAGCTCGTGCCCCTGGAAGACGCAATTTTTTTTGCGAAACGCAGCGTAGGGCTGAGCGGCATCATCGCGCCACCTCCCACTGTCGCTGTACTCTTAACAGGACGAGCTATCTGTGGTCATCCGGCCGGTGCCACAGTTCGTTTTTCCGATTGATGATGTTGATTGTCTTACCTACATGTGAGTGTTTTTGTTTTTTTCTACAATAAATTACCAATTGATTTTACACTATGGGAGCCCTCCCTTTTTTTTCCTCTCCTATGATGACACCACTATGCTGAGGGTTGAGCCCCCTTCTTGTGGATCCATCCATTTCTACTCCAGCACCTGACGCCCTTTTCCAGCTTCCATTCCCATCTCTGCTCCATCTCCGTCCCTGGGAAGTCCGGATTACTAGGATCTCAAAAGCCCTTTCAGACCCTCTGTAACGGGGGGGTCATGGGGTTCTGGTAAGCGGCCAGGCTCTTACTTTTGGTGGTGGTTCTACATATTTGAGGTTCCATGCGGTTGCAAGACCTGCGATTGCCAAACTCACCCTGTCTTGAGTTCTTTTTTTGGACTATTTTTGATTCTTTCACATGGGTTTCTTACCAGTGTATTTTATTTGGACTTTATTTTTTAATTGTTTGCACTGATTGTGAGATAAGACAAGATGCAGGCACACACCCCTTTGACAAAAGTCTGCCGCTCTGTTGGCCAACAATCTGATTGTGTGTACGAGGCTTTAGACTTCTCAAACAGATCTGCATATACAACCTCTTAAAAACACATGTTCAAATTGTTATCTGGTGCACAGAGCTTGGTCATTTGGCCAAGACTATATTTAAGGCAAAGACTGATCTCTAAGGCATCTCCTGTTCTCCTGTTTAAACATATCTCATAACTAGGCCATTCACTAAAACTAGAATTAGTTATGTGAGATTTATATATATATATATATATATATATATATATATATATATATATATATATATATATTTTATCTTTAACTGAATCAGGAAGATTTCATACTGCAGTTAGAAATCCTTCAATTCCAATCAACACTACCAAAATTGAATGGCCCCATCGGGGTTATGTTTAAGCCATCTATTATTATTATTATACACGATTTATATAGCGCCAACAGTTTACGAAGCGCTTTACAATGTAGAGGGGGGACAGCACAATTACAGTACAGTTCAATACAGAAGGGACAGGAGGGTCCTGCTCATAGAGCTTACATTCTAAAGGGATAAGGTACAAAAGGTACTAGATGCGGGGAATGATTTGATGGGGGTGGCTCGGGGACAGTTGTTAGGTGGATGTGGGATAGGCTTTCCTGAATAAGTAAGTTTTCAGGGATCTCCTAAAGGTGGACAGGTTAAGGGATGATCGTATATACCAGGGCATGGAGTTCCAGAGGGTGGGTGAGGCTCTGGAGAAGTTCTGAAGGTGAGCATGAGAGGAGGTAACTTGGGAGCTAGAGAGCAGGAGGTCCGGGGAGGAGCTGAGGGGACAATTTGGGTGATATCTGCAGATGAGGTTGGTGATGTATTTGGGGGCGATGTTGTGGATGGCCCTGTATGTTGTGGTTACAATTCAGAATTTTATACGGTGGGGTAGGGGAAGCCAGTGAAGGATTGGCAGAGAGGGGCAGCAGTCACGGATCGGTTAGTGAGGTATATTAGTCTAGCAGCAACATTCATAATAGACTAAAGGGGGGATAGCCTGCATAAAGGTAGGCCATTAAGGAGAGAGTTGCAGTAGTCAAGGCGGGAAATAATCAAGGAGTGAATAAGTTGTTTTGTGGTGTCATTAGTCAGGAAGGGTCAAATTCTGGAGATGTTGCAGAGGTTAAGGCGGCAGGATTTAGCCAGTAATTGGATGTGGGGGCTGAAGGAGAGGTCAGAGTCAAGGATTACACCCAGCACCCTGGCATGTGTGGAGGGACCAATGGTTGTGCTGTTGATCTTAATGGTAAAGTCATGGGGGGGGGACCAGGAAGGAGGAAATATAACAAGCTCAGTTTTAGAAAGATTGAATTTGAGAAAGTGGTGTGACATCCATACTGATATGTCATTCAGTAAGTTTGAGATCCGGGAGGAGATCGAGGGGGTGAGTTGAAGAGTGGAGAGATAGATCTGGGTGTCATCGGCGTAGAGGTGGTATTGGAAGCCATGGGAGGTTATCAACTGGGCCAGGGAAGAGGTATAGCGCAAGAATAGGAGGGGCCCAAGGACGGAGCCTTGGGTTACCCCAACAGAGAGAGGAGATGGAGTTGTGACACTGAAAGTGCACTGAGATGGGTAGGAGGAGAATGAGGATAAAGCAGAATCACAGAGGCCAAGGGAGTGTAGTTTGCTGAGGAGGAGCAGGTTTTCAACTGTGTAGAAGGCAGCAGAGGTCTAAGAGTATGAGTATGGAGTAATGGCCATTGGTTTTAGCAGTTAGTAGGTCATTGGTGAGTTTTAGTAGGGCAGTTTCAGTGGAATGTTGTGGACGGAAGCCGGACTGTAGGGGGTCGAGAAGGTTGTTGTCCGTGATGTCATTCGGTCATGGACAAGGCGTTCAATGAGCTTGGAGGCAAATGGGAGCAGGGAGATAGGTCTTAAGTTATTCAAACAGGTGGGGTCTAGTGAGGGTTTTTTAAGTATGGGGGTAACCAGTGCATGTTTGAGCGGAGAATGAAAGGTGCCGGAGAAGAGGGAAAGGTTGAAGCTGTGGGTTAGGGAGTTTACTGGTCGCAGTAATTGTGAGGGGATAGGTGGTGAGGTGGGCCATGGAGAGGAGTTTATCAACTTCATCGGTGGTAACTAGGCAGGAAGAGAGTATTTAGTGCGGTGTTCAACCTGTTGTGTTGGGTAGAGGAGGAAGTTGAATGCTGGATATCTCATTGAGAATTATGTAGATTTCACTTTTGAAATGGTTGGCAATCTGTTGAGCGGTAAGCAAGTTGGTGGGTGGGGGCAGTGGGGGGTGAAGTAAGGAAATAAGGGTAGAAAAGAGTTAACGAGATTTGGATGAGAGGGTTTTGATGAGAGTGTTGTAGTAGGTTTGTTTAGCAGTGTGGAGGCAGGAGTTATTTGTAGAGGGTAAAGTCTTGCAGGGATTTAGATTTACGTCATGCTCACTCAAGAGCACTGCTGCGTCTCTTGAGACTTCTGGTGTGTCGTCTGTTTGCCTGGGTTGCGGCAGATGGGGCCTGGTTCTGCGTGTAGAAAGAGGAACAAGTACGTCTAGGGAGGATGACAGCGTGTTGTTGTAGATGGAAGTGGTTAGGTCTGGGCAGGACAGGGGTGCGATTTTGTCGTAAAGGCCATCAGTAGCAGAATGAAGAAGGGAAGGGTTGAGGTTGCGAAGGTTTCTGCGGGTAGTGGTTTCTGGGTTGGCAGCATTAGAGGTAGGAGACGAGGAGAGTGAAACAGGTTTTGATCAGAGAGAGGAAAGAGTGCAGAGATGGGAGAAAATGAGGTTGAGATTATTGAATACCATTGGAGTGAATGGTGGTTTGTGTCCATGGTGTTAGGTTAAAAGAGGAGGTTAGGTTGAGTAGTTGAGAAGTGGTTGCAGTATTAACATTGATTGGGATGTTAAAGTCACCTAGGATGATGGCAGGTACTTCAGAGGAGAGAAAGTAGGGTAGCCATGCAGAGAAGTCATCCAGAAAGCGTGACAGTCCAGGAGGCCGATAAATGACTGCGACCCTCAAACAAGCTGGAGAGAAAAGACGAATGCGGTCCATTTCGAAAGAGCAGGGGAAGAGGGAGGGAAGTGTGGGAAGAACCTGGAAGGTGCATTGTGGGGAGAGGAGAAGTCCGACGCCACCTCCTTTTCGTCCACTGGGTCTGGTGGAGTGAGTCCAGAGGAGGCCACTGTGGGACAGGGCAGCTGGAGAGGTAGTGTCAAATTCCTGGAGCCAGGTTTCGGGAATAGCAATTAGATTAAGGGATGTGGAGAGCGAAAGGTCATTGACAGAAACTAGTTTGTTGAAGACCGAGCGGGCATTCCAGAGGGCACATGAAAGAAGGGGGCTGACTTGGGGAATTGGGATGAGAAGGTGGGCGTTACGACTACTGTCTATTGCATACAGAATATATGATCTATACTTTACCAAAACTTTTGAGCTCTTTTGTTTGAGAAAATGTCATCTGTGTATCTCAAGGGATCGTTCTCTTCCTAGATATCTCCAATCTTACAGCTCTCTCTCCATCTCTCCAATCCCCCTCTGTCATATGTATCCACTCTATATTCCGCCCAGAATGTGGGTGTGTATTTGCCTTACACATAGCTAATGACGTCAATTGTCATTTACCATGTAACCATGACAACATTATCGAGGAAGTTATTTTCGACTTTAACATAATCATCAATAGGGGGCAGTGTGGTATTAAATATTGACTTTAGAATGTTTTCAACATACCAAATTCAATTCCTGAATAACCTTTGATCTAAACTTTTAAAGAAACTATAAAATACCATGAATTGTCAAACTTATGTCAAACTTATGACTTGGTGGCTCTTCATGAGATATATGGGTTTTGAGAAAATATACCCCACACTAATTACTTTTTCTTTAAATTCCTTGAGTTAGTAATGTGGTACTTAGTAAGTAATGTGGTACTTAACCCCCCAATGGTTATTTTACAAGTATAGTTTCTATACCTTTTTACTTTTCATAGCCTTACAAACATGCTATATTCATTTTAATATATATACTACTATATCCATGATTAATATTCAACTATAGGTAATGAAAATATATATATATATATATATATATATATATATATATATATATATATATATATATGAATATATAAAAAAATATATATTTATAAAACAAATTGCACAAACCAAAATATGTGACATTGTTCAATTAATTATGCATATAATTAATCCAATATAATGCAATAATATAATAGGAATTATAGCTAATATAACTATTTGTAATGAACAAATTTTAGTTCAGCATCCAGTTGTGAATGAGCCCCATTCTCTTTTCTCAATCATGAAAAGAGAACACAAGGTTTTTAAAGTCTTCTTGTAAGACCTGGTTCAAAACCCATGAACTCAGATATACAATATAGTCACATGGCTTCTGAGTTGTTCATGGAACCCTATTTAAAAATAATATGTTTAGACCATTAGAAATTCATTATTTTTAGTTCTTTGAACTTCTATTGTTCTGACAAATTTAGGTGATCAACCTTAGACATATCTGGGAAATAGGCCTGAAGAAATATATTCGTGAAAAGAAGTAGTCTTGACATTACTTCGGTTTCTGGTAATTGATATGCAATTATCTCTTTAGTCTGTATACTAATGTGAACATTCTCTTGGTATGTTTCATCACTATGAATGAATTCCATCCGAAGGGTTTTCCTATGATCCATGTATGGTATAGGAAACAATTCTTCACTTTCTTTGGAGCAATAAGTGAAATTGAAGCACTTCCCATTTCAATTGAGAAGTAACAGGTAATTCATCTGGTGTTTCTTCGCAAAGATCTTCCAAAACAAGCTCGCTTTTCTGTGAATAAGGGTCCTGGAGCATCTTCCATCATGATTCCTGATGAAGGACCCGGTTTGATGATAGGTTCCATTCGAAACTGGGCATCAAGGATTAACACCATTCATACGATCGCTGTGTCTTTGGTAGTCATCATCGTCTTTACCAATCAACGATCTGGTCTGGATTGTTACAGTTTTTCTATTTAAATAAATAGATAGTATGAATACATATTCTTATCAATTGATATATTTCCTAGCTGTGCTAGATATGATCAATATTAATGCGTACAAGTATAAGATATGACAATCTGTAAGTTGAGAGAGAATTTCACAATGTCAAATCATTACATTCACATTCTAGTAAGATCCTTATCAAATCTCTTCTTCTACATTACCTTCCAGCATTCTCAATTGAGACCTAGGATGACAAGCACGCAATTGATTGACATAAACCCATTTTTCCACAAAACCATCATTTTTGACAATTCTTATTTTGTAAACCACAGGTGAGATCTTGTCTTACAATTAAATTGTACAGACCTTTCCAAGATGGAAGAAACTTCTTTTACCTGGTTCTGAGCAAAATTGTACAGATACACTTTATCACCTGTTTCATACTCCTCCTTTGTGGTTTTGAGATCATAATAAGTTTTATTACTTACTGCAGCTTTCTCAAGATTCTTCTGTGCAAAAGCAAATGCCTGTTGAAGGTGCTGACTTATCCACATACTGATGTGTTGTGGCTGCATTGATCAGGTTATGATCTGACGCACGATACAACAGATGTTGTGGAAGTGCCATTTTCCTACGTGTCAACTCAAAGGGTGACATCTTAGTAGCAGCACTTGGTGTAGTGCTAATAGCCATGAGCATGAGCACTAGAGGTAACTTCATGTCCCAGTCTTTACCTGATTCTTTGACAAACTTCTTTAGAATGTTGACAATGAACTGGTTATAGTGCTCTACTGATCCACTAGATTCTGGCCGATAGGCAATGTGTAATTTCCTTTTGACACCTAAAATTTTCCACATTTTAGACATTACCTCACTTGTAAAATGTCGTGCCTGATCCAAATAAATTCTTAACGGCAGGCCAAATCTGTAAAATACATGGTTAATAAGCAAATTGGCGCATGTTTCAGCGGTGTTATTATGAACCGGTAAACATTTTACCCACTTGGTGAATACACAAGTGACCATTAACATGTATTTGTTTCCTCTGGATGACTTGGTGACAGGACCTATAAAGTCAATCTGTATATCGGACCATTGCAATGAGAAACCTTTTCTCTGAAGTGGTGCATGATGTGTGGGACCTTGAGGTTGGAATTAGGCACAAACTAGACAACCTTGACAATAGGTTTGGACATCTTTCAACATGTGAGACCAATATGCATAATCGCGTAACAATTCATAGGTAATCTTCTCACCTCGGTGACCTGCTGTAGGTGCATCATGAGCATGTTGTAACATTAGGCCTCTAAATACAGTAGGGACCACCCACTGTTGAATACCATGCTTAGATGTCCTCATTAGTAAACTATCTTGAATGCTGAATTGTGATATGGTTTTTACTAATAATCAGAGGTCCTCTTTTTGGGCATAATCATCCTCTGAAATGGGGTTGCTAATAGGATCTGCAATGTGTTTATATAAGATCCCAATTATACGATCTTCCTTTTGGCTTTTATTAGGATCCTCACTAGTAGATTCTTGGCTCCATTGGACCACATTATTTACAGTCTGTACTTTAGCTTTGTGTCTGTCAGGTCACCTAAGTCCAGGTGACAGATGCACCCCGTTGGGGTCTGGAGTGCACCGCAAGGTAGTGGACCCTATGGCTGACTGCTGCGGATGAAGCTCTAGGAGCAGGTACCCTGTAGTACCTACACGAATGACACTGGGAGCTAGAGCATGAGATTTCTCAGGGTGCGGAATGTAAGAGCCAGCGGGTTTTCACCAGAGGCCCCTAGTGGTAGGGATGGCTTTAGCTGCAGTCTGGCTCCAGGTCGTGACCCCTAGGGCCTCCCAGCTCATGGTAGACTACAGGAAGGTAGAGTGGAAGCAGCAGACTGCGACAACAAAGGATAGTTAGGAGCCAAAGGTCGGGGCAACAAGCAGGTAAGGATGGTCAAGAACAAGCCAAGATCGGTAACTGGAATCAGACGTAGAAGACACAGCAAGTCGCACACGAAAGCCAAACACACAATATTGATCAGCAGAGCTGACTTGCAGTGCACAGGTTAATATAGAGTTCACTGATGATGGCTGGGGTGGAGCCATGCTTTGAGGAGAGATTACTTAAGCAGCCAGGTGAGAATGGCTGGCCTCTTAAGCAGAACACATGGAGAGGTAAGCTGACAGACGAACATTACTGCATACACATGACAGTGTCTAGTAACAGCTTCAATGTGTATCGTTCCTAGTAAATGATCTATATCTACATTTCCGCCATTAATGGCACCACGTTTGGCAAGTTGATCAGCTAAATCATTACCTTCTTTGTCCATGTCCATGTTCTGGGTTTTAGAATGACCTTTAGTTTTCTTCCAATAAATAGTTAAGCCATTATTACTGACTAAATCGTCAATGGTATAAAACAATTTGGCATGTTTAACAGGTTTATTGTTAGACCGCAGCATGTTATTTCTCTTCCAAGTAGGCAGATACTCGACAAAACTATTGCGTACATAATTGGAATCTGTGACTAAAACAAATTTGGTGATATAATGCTCTATAGCAATTTGAACAGGCTTATAAACAGCTGCTAATTCTGCCACCTGGCTACTCTAATCACCAATGCTAAATCCTACTGATACATTTGGGAATTCACTTGTCCACGTGATTCCAATACCAGCCACTAGTTTTCTCTCATCCCCTACGAGGGTGTGATAAGCACAACCATCAATGTATACACAGGAGAGTAGAGCACAGTAATCCTCATCATATGCTTTGTAAGGGGAAGAGATCTGTTCCTCTAGGAAATCATCTAACAGCTCTTCTTTATGAGAAGGAGCTGCACAATCATGAAGTTCGGAAAGTCCTTGAGCTACTGGGCATTTTTTATCCTTGTAGAGATAATGTCCAAGCAGTTATTCTACTATTTGACAAATTACCATCTCTTATTTTGTCACTTTGTAAATATTGTAGAGGTTGATGTGCGGTTTCAATGATGATTTTCTCACCCTGAATGTAGCTTCTAATGTTTTGAAGGGCATAGACTGTGGAGAGTAACGCTTTTTTCATAGTCACTAAATTTTACCTCTACGGGTGACAGGGACTTACTTGCATAGGCAATGACTTTGTTCAAATTGTCTTGTTTTTGACATAGTACCGCACTGATACTAAGGTTTGTAAAACCAGTTTCCAGATAGAAAGATTTACCCACCTCTGGATATATCAGACATGGGGCTTGGGTGAGTTTTCTTTTGAGGTCATTCGTGGCCTGCTCCTGATCCTCTCCCCACATCCATGGTACATCTTTCTTAAGTAATGTCAACAGTGGTTTCCTGATTTCTGCATAATTATCAATAAACTTGCGTGAATAGTTTATCATACCCAAGAATGATCTCAGTTCACTGATATTGGTAGGTGTTTTTGACTTCATTACAGCCTCCATTTTCTTCTTTTGGGGATTGAGGCCTTCGGAAGTAACTTCATGTCCTAATAAATTTACCTTGGAACGGCACCATTGGGCTTTCTGTAATGAAATTTTAACCCCTGCCTCTCTCAGCTGGTTAAGAACATGTCCAATGTCTTGGATATGTTTTTCAAACATAGTACTTTTTTATCAGAAGATCATCCACATATGTCAAATGTCCTCCTTCAGTTGCACCAGGCATAGCCTTATGTAAAAACACAGCAAATTTATGACCAGAATTGATATAACCAAATGGCATTCTGTTCCAGGTGTATTGTTCCTTACCAAACGTAAATGCCAGCTTATATTGGTCTTTAGGACTTACCTTAACAGTCCAATATCCTTGAGCACAATCTAGTGTAGTAAAGTACTTAGCACCTTGCATCCATACCAAGCATTGGTCAATATATGGCACGGGCCAGCCGGACATATATACTCAGTTATTTAGCTGTCTGGGATCAGCACATAAACATCAATGACCATTTGGTTTAAGGTTTCCAAGTATAGGATTATTATAGGAACTGTGCACTGATCTTATAACGTTCCTTTCCTTGAGATTCTTAATGATCTCTGCCACGTAACAGCTAGGGGAAGACAATATTGCTTGATATAAACAGGAGGTGCTGAAGGATCAGTCTGAATCCAAGCAATGTGAATGTCTGTTAGACAACAATCGTAGGAGTCTTTTGCAAACATATCCTTGAACTCCAAAAACGCTTCTTTTTTTTTTTTTTTTTTTATTTTAAATACTTTTTATTCATTTCCATATAAACATACAATTGATCACAGACTCTTATACAAATAAAAACATTTTGCCAACGATTCTCTGCCTCAATCATTTATAAATGCCTTATCAATTTTTCCCCCTCCTTTTGCTTTCCTATTCTTTTCTCTCCCACAACCCTACCAGTATTACCCCCCCACCCCTATCGGTAGACCAAGTAGAGAGTATGTAAACTGGTTCTTATAGTGCATTAGTTCCGGCAGTTGTTGTTCAGGGTTGTTTTACTCTCCTTTCCTATCACCCTTGCCCTCTGTATTGCTCTCTGTACCGCTAAATCTCCTACTAAGACTTATATGGGGTTCAGAGGGGGATACCCGACCATTGAAGCCAGGGCTTCCACATCTTGATGAATTTACTGTAACTACCCCTTCTAATATAGACTCTTTTCTGTCCACACCAGTGTATCTATTGTCCTAACCCATTCTTCCGGAGTTGGGGGTAGGGCTGAAAGCCAGGATTGTGCTATCAGTTTCCTCGCTTGGTAGAGGCACCTCGCCATGGCAGTAGTTGTACTATTATTCCCTGTATTTTCTCCTGTCAGACCCAGGACGCATACCTTGGCCTCCATGTCCAGTTGGGGTTTATACCTGATTTCTATAGTTTTTACAATCTCTGACCAATATCTTACAAATTTTGGACATCTCCACAACATGTGTATAAGGTCCCCTGTCTCCAGGCATCTGGGGCATTTATCATCCGGTCTTCGGCCAAACCTATGCAACCTCTTGGGGATGTAGTAAACTCTGTGCAGCAGGAAGAGATGTGAGGCCTGCTGTGACGGAGAGACAGACACCAGCGGACCAGATTCCAGTATCCTTTTCCACTGGTCGTCTGCTTTCTCTCCCACGTCAGCCTCCATCTCTCCCTTGTACCCACGGTCGTTTGTAGGGTTATCAACCTGTCTGTTATTTGCCCGTATATCATTGCTATCAGGCCTATGGTACTATTTGTTCTAACTATTTTATTAAGAAGTGGTGCCTTGCACCATTCCAGAATAGGTTAGGACAATAAATACGCTGGTGTGGACAGAAAAGACAGTCTATATTAGAAGGGGTAGTTACAGTAAATTCATCAAGATGTGGAAGCCCTGGCTTCAATGGTCAGGTATCCCCCCTAAACCCCATATAAGTCTTAGTAGGAGATTTAGCGGTACAGAGAGCAATATAGAGGGCAAGGGCGAAAGGAAAAGGAGAGTAAAACAACCCTGAACAACTGCCGGAACTAATGCACTATAAGAACCAGTTTACATACTCTCTACTTGGTCTACCGATAGGGGTGTGGGGGGGGGTAATACTGGTAGGGTTGTGGGAGGTAAAAGAATGGGAAAGCAAAAGGATGGGGAAAAAATTGATAAGGCATTTATAAATGATGGAGGCAGAGAATCGGCAAAATGTTTTTATTTGTATAAGAGTCTGTGATCAATTGTATGTTTATATGGAAATTAATAAAAAGTATTAAAATATAAAGATTGCTTTCAAAAAGAAAAAAAAGAAGAAGAAAAAAAAAAACAGACCTGACCCTGCTTAGCCTCCGAGATCAGGCGCTTTCAGGGTGATGTGGCCGTAGGCAATCTCTTTTAGCAACCTCAACCCTCTTGAGCTTGGCAGCGAGGGAAAAAACAGGGCAAGTCCGGAACTTAAAAAAAAAGAAGCCTACGGCACCTGGTATTCCCAGGCGGTCTCCCATCCAGGTACTAACCAGGCTTGACCCTGCTTAGCCTCCGAGATCAGACGAGATCGGGCCCTGTCAGGGTGATGTGGCCGTAGGCAATTTTTATTGGCACCCTCAAACCTCTTAAGCTTGGCAGCTCCAAAATGGGAAACGAGGAAAAAAACAGGGCAAGTCCGGAACTAAAAAAAAGAAGCCTACGGCACCTGGTATTCCCAGGCGGTCTGCCATCCAGGTTCTAACCAGGCCCGACCCTACTTAGCCTCCGAGATTAGATGAGATCGAGCGCTTTCAGTATGATGTGGCCATAGGCAATCTCTATTGGCACGCTCAACCCCCTTGAGCTTGGCAGTGCCAAGATGAGAAACGAGGAAAACAACAGGGCAAGTCCGGAACTAAAAAAAGAAGCCTATGGCACCTGGTATTCCCAGGCGGTCATCCATCCAGGTACTAACCTGGCCCGACCCTACTTATCCTCCGAGATCAGACGCTTTCAGGGTGATGTGGCCGTAGGCAATCTGTTTTGGCACGCTCAACCCTCTTGAGCTTGGCAGCGCCAAGATGGGAAACGAGGAAAAAACAGGGGAAGTCCGGAACTAAAAAAAAGAAGCCTACGGCACCTGGAATTCCTAGGCGGTCTCCCATCCTGGTACTAACCAGGCCCGACCCTACTTAGCCTCCGAGATCAGACAAGATCGGGCGCTTTCAGGGTGATGTGGCCACAGGCAATCTGCTCTGGCACGCTCAACCCTCTTGAGATTGGCAGCGCCAAGATGGGAAAAGAGGAAAAAAACAGGGCAAGTCCGGAACTAAAAAAAAAGAAGCCTACGGCATCTGGTATTCCCAGGCGGTCTCCCATCCAGGTACTAACGAGGCCCGACCCTTCTTGGCCTCTGAGATCTGACGAGATCGGGCGCTTTCAGGGTGACATGGCCATAGGCAATCTCTTTTGGCACGCTCAACCCTCTTGAGCTTGGCAGTGCCAAGATGGGAAACGAGAAAAAAAACAGGGCAAGTCCGGAACTAAAAAAAGAAGGCTACGGCACCTGGTATTCCCAGGCGGTCTCCCATCCAGATACTAACCAGGCCCGACCCTGCTTAACCTCCGAGATCAGACGAGATTGGGCGCTTTCAGGGTGATGTGGCCATAGAGTATCTCTTTTGGCACCCTCAACCCTCTTGAGCTTGGCAGCGCCAAGATGGGAAAAGAGTAAAAAAACAAGGCAAGTCGGGAACTAAAAAAAAGAAGCCTACGGCACCTGGTATTCCCAGGAGGTCTCCCATCTAGGTACAAACCAGGCCCGATCCTGCTTAGCTTCTGAGATCAGATGAGATCGGGCGCTTTCAAGGTGATGTGGCCATAGGCGATCTCTTTAGGCAATCTCATTTGGCACCCTCAACCCTCTTGAGCTTGGCAGCGTTAAAATGGGAAACAAGGAAAAAAACAGGGCAAGTCCAGAACTAAAAAAAAGAAGCCTACTGCACCTGGTATTCCCAGGCAGTCTCCCATCCAGGTACTAACAAGGCCTGACCCTGCTTAGCCTCCGAGATCAGACAAGATGGGGAACTTTCAGGGTGATGTGGCCATAGGCAATCTTTTTTGGCACCCTCAACCCTCTTGAGCTTGGCAGCGCCAAGATGGGAAACAAGGAAAAAAACAGGGCAAGTCCAGAACTAAAAAAAAGCAGCCTACTGCCCCTGGTATTCCCAGGCGGTCTCCAATCCAGGTACTAACCAGGCCCGACCCTACTTAGTCTCTGAGATCAGGCACTTTCAGGGTGATGTGGCCATAGACACTCTCTTTTCGCACCCTCAACCCCCTTGAGCTTGGCAGCGCCAAGATGGGAAACGAGGAAAAAAACAGGGCAAGTCCAGAACTAAAAAAAAGAAGCCTAGGGCACCTGGTATTTTCAGGCGGTCTCCCATCCGGGTACTAACCAGGCCTGATCCTGCTAAGCCTGAGAGATCAGACGTGATTGGGTGATTTAGGGGGGTTGTGGCCGTAGGCAATCTCATTTGGCACCCTCAAGCCTCTTGAGCTTGGCAGCGCCAAGATGGGAAACAAGGAAAAAAACAGGGCAAGTCCAGAACTAAAGAAAGGAAGCCTACGGCACCTGGTATTCCCAGGCGGTCTCCCATCCAGGTACTAACCAGGCCCAACCCTGCTTAGTCTCCGAGATCAGACGAGACTTAATGCTTTCAGGGTGATGTGGCCGTTGGCAAACTCTTTTGGCACCCTCCAACCTCTTGAGCTTGTCAGCGCCAAGATGGGAAACGAGGAAAAAAACAGGGCAGGTGCGGAACTAAAAAAAAAAAGCCTACAGCACCTGGTATTTTCAGGCGGTCTCCCATCCAGGTACTAACCAGGCCCGACCGAGCTTAGCCTCCGAGAATCAGACGAGATTGGGTGCTTTCAAGGTGATGTGGCCATAGGCAATCTCTTTTGGCACAATGAACCCTCTTGAGCTTGGCAGCGCCAAGATGGGAAACGTGGAAAAAAAACGGCAAATCCAGAACTAAAAAAAAAGAAGCCTACAGCACCTGGTATTCCCAGGCGGTCTCCCATCAAGGTACTAACCAGGCCCGACCCTGCTTTGCCTCCGAGGTCAGATGAGATTGGGCGCTTTCAGGGTGATGTGGCCGTAGGCAATCTGCTCTGGCACGCTCAACCCTCTTGAGCTTGGCAGCGCTAAGATGGGAAATGAGGAAAAATACCAGGACAAATCCGTAACTAAAAAAAAGAAGCCTACGGCACCTGGTATTCCCAGGCGGTCTCCCATCCAGGTATTAACCAGGCCCGACCCCGCTTAGCCTCCGAGATCAATGGAGATCGGGCGCTTTAGGGGGGGGGGTAGTGGCCATGGGGAAATTTCATTTGGCACCCTCAACGGTCTTGAGCTTGGCGGCGCCAAGATGGGAAACGTGGAAAAAAAACAGGGCAAGTCCAGAACTAAAAAAAGAAGCCTACGGCACCTGGTATTTCCAGGAGGTCTCCCATCCAGGTACTAACCAAGCCGACCCTGCTTAGCCTCCGAGATCAGATGCTTTCAGGGTCATGTGGCTGTAGGCAATCTTTTTTGCCATCCTCAAACCTCTTGAACTTGGCAACGCCAAGATGGGAAACAAGGAAAAAAACAGGGCAAGTCCGGAACTTAGAAAAAAGAAGCCTACGGCACCTGGTATTCCCAGGCGGTCTCCCATCCAGGTACTAACCAGGCCCGACTCTGCTTATCCTCCAAGATCCGACGAGATCGGGTGCTTTCAGGGTGATGTGGCCATAGGCAATTTCATTTGGCACGCTCAACCCTCTTGAACTTGGCAGCGCCAAGATGGAAACAAGGAAAAAAACAGGGCAAGTCCAGAACTAAAAAAAAAGAAGCCTACGGCACCGGGTATTCCCAGGTGGTCTCCCATCCATATACTAACCAGGCCCAACCCTGCTTAACCTCCAAGATCAGATGCTGTGGCCATAGGCAATCATTTTTGGCACCCTCATCCCTATTGAGCTTGGCAGCGCCAAGATGGGAAACGAGGAATAAAACAGGGCAAGTCCAGAACTAAAAAAAAGAAGCCTATGGCACTTGATATTCCCAGGCGGTCTCTCATCCAAATACTAACCAGGTCCAACCCTGCTTAGCCTCTGAGATCAGACGCTTTCAGGGTGATGCGGCCAAAGGCAATCTCTTTTGGTACGCTCAACCCTCTTGAGCTTGGCAGTGCCAAGATGGGAAACGAGGAACAAAACAGGGCAAGTCCGGAACTAAAAGAAAGAAGCCTACGGCACCTGGAATTCCCAGGTGGTCTCCCATCCAGGTACTAACCAGGTCCGACCCAGCTTAGCCTCCCATAACAGACGAATTTGGGCACTTTCAGGGTGATGTGGCCGCAGGCAATCTCTTTCGGCACGCTCAACCCTCTTGAGCTTGGCAACGCCAAGATGGGAAACGAGGAAAAAAACAGGGCAAGTCCGAAACTAAAAAAAAGAAACCTACGCCACCTCGTATTTCCAGGCGGTCTCCCATCCAGGTACTAACCAGGCCCGACACTGCTTAGCCTCCGGGATCAGTCGAGATCTGGCGCTTTCAGGGTGATGTGGCCATAGGCAACTTCTTTTGGCACCCTCAACCCTCTTGAGCTTGGCAGCGCCAAGATGGGAAACGAGGAAAAAAACAGGGTAAGTCCGGAACTAAAAAAAAGAAGCCTACGGCACCTAGTATTCCCAGGCGGTCTCCCATCCAGGTACTAACCAGGCCTGACCCTGCTAAGCCTCCGAGATCAGACGAAATCGTGCACTTTAGGGGGGTTGTGGCTGTAGGGAATCTCATTTGGCACCCTCAACCCTCTTGAGCTTGGCAGCGCCAAGAAGGGAAACGAGGAAAAAAACAGGGCAAGTCCAGAACTAAAAAAAGAAGCCTACGGCACTTGATATTCCCAGATCTCCCATCCAGATATTAACCAGGTCCAACCCTGCTTACCCTCCGAGATCAGACGCTTTCAGGGTGATGTGGCCATAGGCAATCTCTTTTGGCACGCTCAACCCTCTTGAGTTTGGCAACTTTAAGATGGGAAATGAGGAAAAACACAGGACAACTCCTAAAAAAAAGAGGCCTAGGGCACCTGGTATTCCCAGGTGGTCTCCCATCCACGTACTAATCAGGCCCAACCCTGCTTAGACTCCAACATTAGACGAGATCAAGTGCTTTCAAGGTGATGTGGCTATAGGTAATCTCTTTTAGCACGGTCAACCCTGTTGAGCTTGATGGGTCCAAGATGGGAAACGATGAAAAAAACAGGGCAAGTCTGGAACTAATAGAAAGAAGCCTACGGTACCGGGTATTCACAGGCGGTCTCCCATCCAGGTTCTAACCAGACCCGACCCTGCTTAGCCTCCGAGATCATACGAGATTAGTCGCTTTCAGGGTGATGTGGCCTTAGGCAATCTCTTTTAGCACGCTCAACCCTCTTGTGCTTGGCAACGCCAAGATAGGAAACGAGTAAAAATAAAAAAAGGGCAAGTCCGGAACTAAAAAAAAGAAGCCTACGGCACCTGGTTTTCCCTGGCGGTCATCCCATCCAGGTACTAACAAGGCCCAACCCTGCTTAGCCTCCGAGATCAGATGAAATCGGGCGCATTCAGGATGATGTGGCCATAGGCAACCACTTTTGGCACCCTCAACTCTCTTGAGCTTGGCAGCGCCAAGAGGGGAAACGAGGAAAAAAACAGGGCAAGTCCTGAACTAAAAAAAAGAAGCCTACGGCACCTGGTATTTTTAGGCGGTCTCCCATTAAGGTCCTAACCAGGCCCGACCCTGCTAAGCCTCCGAGATCAGACAAGATCGGGCGCTTTAGGGTGGGTTGTGGACGTAGGCAATCTCATTTGGCACCCTCAACAATCTTGAGCTTGGCAGCGCCAAGATGGGAAACGAGGAAAACAGGGCAAGTCCGGAACTAAAAAAAAGAAGCCTACGGCACCTGGTATTCCCAGGCGGTGTCCCATCCAGGTACTAACCAGGCCCAACCCTGCTTAGCCTCCGAGATCAGACGAGTTTGGGCGTTTTTAGGGTGATGTGGCTGTAGGCTATCGCTTTTGGCACGCTCAACCCTCTTGAGCTTGGCAGCGCCAAGATGGGAAACGAGGAAAAAAACAGGGCAAGTCCAGAGCTAAAAAAAAGTTGCCTACGGCACCTGATATTCCCAGGAGGTCTCCCATCCAGGTACTAACCAGGCCAGACCCTGCTTAGCCTCCGAGATCAGACAAAATCGGGCGCTTTCAGGGTGATGTGGCCGTAGGCAATCTCTTTTGGCACGCTCAACCCTCTTGAGCTTGGCAGCGCCAAGATGGGAAACGAGGAAGAAAACAGGGAAAGTCTGAACCTAAAAAAACGCCTACGGCACCTGGAATTCCCAGGAGGTCTCCCATCCAGGTACTAACCAGGCCTGACCCAGCTTAGACTCCGATATCAGACGAGTTCGGGTGCTTCCAGGGTGATGTGGCCGCAGGCAACCTCTTTCGGCACACTCAACCCTTTTGAGCTTGGCAGCGCCAAGATGGGAAATGAGGAAAAACACAGGGCAAGTCCGGAACTAAAAAAAAGAGGCCTACGGCACATGGTGTTCCCAGGTGGTCTCCCATCCAGGTACTAACCAGGCCCGACCCTGCTTAGACTCCGAGATGAGTTGAGATCTGGCGCTTTCAGGGTGATGTGGCCATAGGCAATCTCTTTTGGCACGCTCAACCCTCTTAAGCTTGGCAGCACCCAGATGGGAAGCGAGGAAAAAAACAGGGCAAGTCTGGAACTAAAAAAAGAGAAGCCTACGGCACCTGGTATTCCCAGGCAGTCTCCCATGCAGGTAGTAACCAGGCCTAACCCTGCTTAGCCTCCGAGGTCAGACGAGATCGGGCACTTTCAGGATGATGTGGCCATAGGCAATCATTTTAGCACCCTCAACCCTCTTGAGCTTGGCAGCGCCAAGATGGGAAACGAGGAAAAAAACAGGGTAAGTCCAGAACTAAAGAAAAGAAGCCTACGGCACCTGGTATTCCCAGGCAGTCTCCTATCCAGCTACTAACCAGGCCCGACCCTGCTTGGCCTCCGAGATCAGACGAGGTTGGACGCTTTCAGGGTGATGTGGTCGTAGGTAAACTTTTTTGGCATCCTCAACCCTCCTGAGCTTGGCAGCGCCAAGATGGGAAACGAGGAAAAATACCAGGGCAAGTCCGGAACTAATAAAAAGAAGCCTACGGCACCTGGTATTCCCAGGCGGTCTCCCATCCAGGTATTAACCAGGCCCAACCCTGCTTAGCCTCCGAGATCAATGGAGATTGGACACTTTAGGGGGGGTAGTGGCCGTAGGGAACCCTCAACACTCTTGAGCTTGGCGGCGCCAAGATGGGAAACGTGGAAAAAAACAGGTCAAGTCCGGAACTAAAAATAGAAGCATACGGCACCTGGTATTCCCAGGCGGTCTCCCATCCAGATACTAACCAGGCCAACTCTGCTTAGCCTCCGAGATCAGATGCTTTCAGGGTCATGTGGCTGTAGGCAATCTTTTTTGCCATCCTCAAACCTCTTGAGCTTGGCAACGCCAAGATGGGAAACGAGGAAAAAAACAGGGCAAGTCCGGAACTTAAAAAAAAGAAGCCTACGGCACCTGGTATTCCCAGGCGGTCTCCCATCCAGGTACTAACCAGGCCTGACCCTGCTTAGCCTTCGAGATCAGAAGAGATTGGGTGCTTTCAGGGTGATGTGGCCGTAGGCAATTTCATTTGGCACGCTCAACCCTCTTGAACTTGTAAGCGCCAAGATGGGAAACGAGGAAAAAAAACAGGGCAAGTCCGGAACTAAAAAAAAAAAAGCCTACGGCACCTGGTATTCCCAGGCGGTCTCCCATCCAGGTACTAACCAGGCCCAACCCTGCTTAGCCTCCGAGATCAGATGCTGTGGCCATAGGCAATAATTTTTGGCACCCTCATCCCTCTTGAGCTTGGCAGCGCCAAGATGGGAAACGAGGAATAAAACAGGGCAAGTCCGGAACTAAAAAAAAAGAAGCCTGCGTCACCTAGTATTCCCCGGCGGTCTCCCATCCAGGTACTAACCAAGCCCGACGCTGCTTTGCCTCCGAGATCAGACGCTTTCAGGGAGATGTGCCCGTAGGCAATCTCAATTGGCACGTTCAACCCTCTTAAGCTTGGCAGAGCCAAGATGGGAAATGAGGAAAAAAACAGGGCAAATCCAGAACTAAAATAAAAGAAGCCTACGGCACCTGGTATTCCCAGGCGGTCTCCCATTCAGGTACTAACCAGACACGACCCTGCTTATCCTCCGAGATCAGACGAGATCGGGCACTTTCAGGGTGATGTTACCGTAGGCAATCTGTTTTGGCACCCTCAACCCTCTTGAGCCTGGCAGCGCCAAGATGGGAAACATGGAAAAAGACAGGACAAGTCCGGAACTAAAAATAGAAGCCTACGGCACCTGGCATTCTAAGGCGGTCTCCCATCCAGGTACTAACCAGGCCCGACCCTGCTTAGACTCTCAGATGAGTTGAAATCTGGCGCTTTCAGGGTGATGTGGCCATAGGCAATCTCTTTTGGCACGCTGAACCCTCTTGAGCTTGGCAGCGCCCAGATGGGAAACGAGTAAAAAAACAGGGCAAGTCCGGAACTAAAAAAAAGAGGCCTAGGGCACCTGGTATTCCCAGGTGGTCTCCCATCCAGGTACTAATCAGGCCCAACCCTGCTTAGACTCCAAGATCAGACGAGAATCGAGTGCTTTCAAGGTGATGTGGCTGTAGGTAATCTCTTTTAGCACGGTCAACCCTGTTGAGCTTGGCAGCTCCAAGATGGGAAACGATGAAAAAAACAGGGCAAGTCCGCAACTAATAGAAAGAAGCCTACGGCACCGGGTATTCCCAGGCGGTCTCCCATCCAGGTTCTAACCAGGCCCGACCCTGCTTAGCCTCCAAGATCATACGAGATTAGTCGCTTTCAGGGTGATGTGGCCTTAGGCAATCTCTTTTAGCACGCTCAACCCTCTTGTGCTTGGCAACGCCAAGATAGGAGACGAGTAAAAAAAAAAGGGCAAGTCCGGAACTAAAAAAAAGAAGCCTACGGCACCTGGTTTTCCCTGGCGGTCATCCCATCCAGGTACTAACAATGCCCAACCCTGCTTAGCCTCCGAGATCAGATGAAATCGGGCGCATTCAGGATGATGTGGCCATAGGCAACCACTTTTGGCACCCTCAACTCTCTTGAGTTTGGTAGCGCCAAGAGGGGAAACGAGGAAAAAAACAGGGTAAGTCCTGAACTAAAAAAAAGAAACCTACGGCACTTGGTATTTTCAGGCGGTCTCCCATTAAGGTCCCAACCAGGCCCAACCCTGCTTAACCTCCAAGATCAGATGCTGTGGCCATAGGCAATCATTTTTGGCACCCTCATCCCTATTGAGCTTGGCAGCGCCAAGATGGGAAACGAGGAATAAAACAGGGCAAGTCCAGAACTAAAAAAAAGAAGCCTATGGCACTTGATATTCCCAGGCGGTCTCTCATCCAAATACTAACCAGGTCCAACCCTGCTTAGCCTCTGAGATCAGACGCTTTCAGGGTGATGCGGCCGAAGGCAATCTCTTTTGGTACGCTCAACCCTCTTGAGCTTGGCAGTGCCAAGATGGGAAACGAGGAACAAAACAGGGCAAATCCGGAACTAAAAGAAAGAAGCCTACGGCACCTGGTATTCCCAGGCGGTCTCCCATTCAGGTACTAACCAGACACGACCCTGCTTATCCTCCGAGATCAGACGAGATCGGGCACTTTCAGGGTGATGTTACCGTAGGCAATCTGTTTTGGCACCCTCAACCCTCTTGAGCCTGGCAGCGCCAAGATGGGAAACATGGAAAAAGACAGGACAAGTCCGGAACTAAAAATAGAAGCCTACGGCACCTGGCATTCTAAGGCGGTCTCCCATCCAGGTACTAACCAGGCCCGACCCTGCTTAGACTCTCAGATGAGTTGAAATCTGGCGCTTTCAGGGTGATGTGGCCATAGGCAATCTCTTTTGGCACGCTGAACCCTCTTGAGCTTGGCAGCGCCCAGATGGGAAACGAGGAACAAAACAGGGCAAATCCGGAACTAAAAGAAAGAAGCCTACGGCACCTGGAATTCCCAGGTGGTCTCCCATCCAGGTACTAACCAGGTCCGACCCAGCTTAGCCTCCGATAACAGACGAATTCGGGCACTTTCAGGGTGATGTGGCCGCAGGCAATCTCTTTCGGCACGCTTAACCCTCTTGAGCTTGGCAACGCCAAGATGGGAAACGAGGAAAAAAACAGGGCAAGTCCGGAACTAAAAAAAAGAAGCCTACGCCACCTCGTATTTCCAGGCGGTCTCCCATCCAGGTACTAACCAGGCCCGACACTGCTTAGCTTCCGGGATCAGTCGAGATCTGGCGCTTTCAGGGTGATGTGGCCATAGGCAACTTCTTTTGGCACCCTCAACCCTCTTGAGCTTGGCAGCGCCAAGATGGGAAACGAGGAAAAAACAGGGTAAGTCCGGAACTAAAAAAAAGAAGCCTACGGCACCTAGTATTCCCAGGCGGTCTCCCATCCAGGTACTAACCAGGCCTGACCCTGCTAAGCCTCCGAGATCAGACGAAATCGTGCACTTTAGGGGGGTTGTGGCTGTAGGGAATCTCATTTGGCACCCTCAACCCTCTTGAGCTTGGCAGCGCCAAGAAGGGAAACGAGGAAAAAAACAGGGCAAGTCCAGAACTAAAAAAAGAAGCCTACGGCACTTGATATTCCCAGGCGGTCTCCCATCCAGATATTAACCAGGTCCAACCCTGCTTACCCTCCGAGATCAGACGCTTTCAGGGTGATGTGGCCATAGGCAATCTCTTTTGGCACGCTCATCCCTCTTGAGTTTGGCAACTTTAAGATGGGAAATGAGGAAAAACACAGGACAACTCCTAAAAAAAAGAGGCCTAGGGCACCTGGTATTCCCAGGTGGTCTCCCATCCAGGTACTAATCAGGCCCAACCCTGCTTAGACTCCAACATCAGACGAGATCAAGTGCTTTCAAGGTGATGTGGCTATAGGTAATCTCTTTTAGCACGGTCAACCCTGTTGAGCTTGATGGGTCCAAGATGGGAAACGATGAAAAAAACAGGGCAAGTCCGGAACTAATAGAAAGAAGCCTACGGCACCGGGTATTCACAGGCGGTCTCCCATCCAGGTTCTAACCAGGCCCGACCCTGCTTAGCCTCCGAGATCATACGAGATTAGTCGCTTTCAGGGTGATGTGGCCTTAGGCAATCTCTTTTAGCACGCTCAACCCTCTTGTGCTTGGCAACGCCAAGATAGGAAACGAGTAAAAATAAAAAAAGGGCAAGTCCGGAACTAAAAAAAAGAAGCCTACGGCACCTGGTTTTCCCTGGCGGTCATCCCATCCAGGTACTAACAAGGCCCAACCCTGCTTAGCCTCCGAGATCAGATGAAATCGGGCGCATTCAGGATGATGTGGCCATAGGCAACCACTTTTGGCACCCTCAACTCTCTTGAGCTTGGCAGCGCCAAGAGGGGAAACGAGGAAAAAAACAGGGCAAGTCCTGAACTAAAAAAAAGAAGCCTACGGCACCTGGTGTTTTCAGGCGGTCTCTCATTAAGGTCCTAACCAGGCCCGACCCTGCTAAGCCTCCGAGATCAGACAAGATCGGGTGCTTTAGGGTGGGTTGTGGCCGTAGGCAATCTCATTTGGCACCCTCAACAATCTTGAGCTTGGCAGCGCCAAGATGGGAAACGAGGAAAACAGGGCAAGTCCGGAACTAAAAAAAAGAAGCCTACGGCACCTGGTATTCCCAGGCGGTGTCCCATCCAGGTACTAACCAGGCCCAACCCTGCTTAGCCTCCGAGATCAGACGAGTTTGGGCGTTTTTAGGGTGATGCGGCCGTAGGCAATCGCTTTTGGCACGCTCAACCCTCTTGAGCTTGGCAGCGCCAAGATGGGAAACGAGGAAAAAAACAGGGCAAGTCCAGAGCTAAAAAAAAGTTGCCTACGGCACCTGATATTCCCAGGAAGTCTCCCATCCAGGTACTAACCAGGCCAGACCCTGCTTAGCCTCCGAGATCAGACAAAATCGGGTGCTTTCAGGGTGATGTGGCCGTAGGCAATCTCTTTTGGCACGCTCAACCCTCTTGAGCTTGGCAGCGCCAAGATGGGAAACGAGGAAGAAAACAGGGAAAGTCTGAACCTAAAAAAACGCCTACGGCACCTGGAATTCCCAGGAGGTCTCCCATCCAGGTACTAACCAGGCCTGACCCAGCTTAGACTCCGATATCAGACGAGTTCGGGCGCTTCCAGGGTGATGTGGCCGCAGGCAACCTCTTTCGGCACACTCAACCCTCTTGAGCTTGGCAGCGCCAAGATGGGAAATGAGGAAAAACACAGGGCAAGTCCGGAACTAAAAAAAAGAGGCCTACGGCACATGGTATTCCCAGGTGGTCTCCCATCCAGGTACTAACCAGGCCCGACCCTGCTTAGACTCCGAGATGAGTTGAGATCTGGCGCTTTCAGGGTGATGTGGCCATAGGCAATCTCTTTTGGCACGCTCAACCCTCTTAAGCTTGGCAGCGCCCAGATGGGAAGCGAGGAAAAAAACAGGGCAAGTCTGGAACTAAAAAAAAAGAAGCCTACGGCACCTGGTATTCCCAGGCAGTCTCCCATGCAGGTAGTAACCAGGCCCAACCCTGCTTAGCCTCCGAGGTCAGATGAGATCGGGCACTTTCAGGATGATGTGGCCATAGGCAATCATTTTAGCACCCTCAACCCTCTTGAGCTTGGCAGCGCCAAGATGGGAAACGAGGAAAAAAACAGGGTAAGTCCAGAACTAAAAGAAAGAAGCCTACGGCACCTGGTATTCCCAGGCGGTCTCCCATCCAGGTATTAACCAGGCCCAACCCTGCTTAGCCTCCGAGATCAATAGAGATCGGGCACTTTAGGGGGGGTAGTGGCCGTAGGGAACCCTCAACGCTCTTGAGCTTGGCGGCGCCAAGATGGGAAACGTGGAAAAAAACAGGTCAAGTCCGGAACTAAAAATAGAAGCATACGGCACCTGGTATTCCCAGGCGGTCTCCCATCCAGGTACTAACCAGGCCGACTCTGCTTAGCCTCCGAGATCAGATGCTTTCAGGGTCATGTGGCTGTAGGCAATCTTTTTTGCCATCCTCAAACCTCTTGAGCTTGGCAACGCCAAGATGGGAAACGAGGAAAAAAACAGGGCAAGTCCGGAACTTAAAAAAAAGAAGCCTACGGCACCTGGTATTCCCAGGCGGTCTCCCATCCAGGTACTAACCAGGCATGACCCTGCTTAGCCTTCGAGATCAGAAGAGATTGGGTGCTTTCAGGGTGATGTGGCCGTAGGCAATTTCATTTGGCACGCTCAACCCTCTTGAACTTGTCAGCGCCAAGATGGGAAACGAGGAAAAAAAATAGGGCAAGTCCGGAACTAAAAAAAAAAAAGCCTACGGCACCTGGTATTCCCAGGCGGTCTCCCATCCAGGTACTAACCAGGCCCAACCCTGCTTAGCCTCCGAGATCAGATGCTGTGGCCATAGGCAATAATTTTTGGCACCCTCATCCCTCTTGAGCTTGGCAGCGCCAAGATGGGAAACGAGGAATAAAACAGGGCAAGTCCGGAACTAAAAAAAAAGAAGCCTGCGTCATCTGGTATTCCCCGGCGGTCTCCCATCCAGGTACTAACCAAGCCCGACGCTGCTTTGCCTCCGAGATCAGACGCTTTCAGGGAGATGTGCCCGTAGGCAATCTCATTTGGCACGTTCAACCCTCTTAAGCTTGGCAGAGCCAAGATGGGAAATGAGGAAAAAAACAGGGCAAATCCAGAACTAAAATAAAAGAAGCCTACGGCACCTGGTATTCCCAGGCGGTCTCCCATTCAGGTACTAACCAGATACGACCCTGCTTATCCTCCGAGATCAGACGAGATCGGGCACTTTCAGGGTGATGTTACCGTAGGCAATCTGTTTTGGCACCCTCAACCCTCTTGAGCTTGGCAGCGCCAAGATGGGAAACATGGAAAAAGACAGGACAAGTCCGGAACTAAAAATAGAAGCCTACGGCACCTGGCATTCTAAGGCGGTCTCCCATCCAGGTACTAACCAGGCCCGACCCTGCTTAGACTCTCAGATGAGTTGAAATCTGGCGCTTTCAGGGTGATGTGGCCGTAGGCAATCTCTTTTGGCACGCTGAACCCTCTTGAGCTTGGCAGCGCCCAGATGGGAAACGAGTAAAAAAACAGGGCATGTCCGGAACTAAAAAAAAGAGGCCTAGGGCACCTGGTATTCCCAGGTGGTCTCCCATCCAGGTACTAATCAGGCCCAACCCTGCTTAGACTCCAAGATCAGACGAGATCGAGTGCTTTCAAGGTGATGTGGCCTTAGGCAATCTCTTTTAGCACGCTCAACCCTCTTGTGCTTGGCAACGCCAAGATAGGAAAGGAGTAAAAAAAAAAGGGCAAGTCCGGAACTAAAAAAAAGAAGCCTACGGCACCTGGTTTTCCCTGGCGGTCATCCCATCTAGGTACTAACAATGCCCAACCCTGCTTAGCCTCCGAGATCAGATGAAATCGGGTGCATTCAGGATGATGTGGCCATAGGCAACCACTTTTGGCACCCTCAACTCTCTTGAGTTTGGTAGCGCCAAGAGGGGAAACGAGGAAAAAAACAGGGTAAGTCCTGAACTAAAAAAAAAGAAACCTACGGCACCTGGTATTTTCAGGCGGTCTCCCATTAAGGTCCCAACCAGGCCCAACCCTGCTTAACCTCCAAGATCAGATGCTGTGGCCATAGGCAATCATTTTTGGCACCCTCATCCCTATTGAGCTTGGCAGCGCCAAGATGGGAAACGAGGAATAAAACAGGGCAAGTCCAGAACTAAAAAAAAGAAGCCTATGGCACTTGATATTCCCAGGCGGTCTCTCATCCAAATACTAACCAGGTCCAACCCTGCTTAGCCTCTGAGATCAGACGCTTTCAGGGTGATGCGGCCGAAGGCAATCTCTTTTGGTACGCTCAACCCTCTTGAGCTTGGCAGTGCCAAGATGGGAAAAGAGGAACAAAACAGGGCAAGTCCGGAACTAAAAGAAAGAAGCCTACGGCACCTGGAATTCCCAGGTGGTCTCCCATCCAGGTACTAACCAGGTCCGACCCAGCTTAGCCTCCGATAACAGACGAATTCGGGCACTTTCAGGGTGATGTGGCCGCAGGCAATCTCTTTTGGCACGCTCAACCCTCTTGAGCTTGGCAACGCCAAGATGGGAAACGAGGAAAAAAACAGGGCAAGTCCGGAACTAAAAAAAAGAAGCCTACGCCACCTCGTATTTACAGGCAGTCTCCCATCCAGGTACTAACCAGGCCCGACACTGCTTAGCCTCCGGGATCAGTCGAGATCTGGCGCTTTCAGGGTGATGTGGCCATAGGCAACTTCTTTTGGCACCCTCGACCCTCTTGAGCTTGGCAGCGCCAAGATGGGAAACGAGGAAAAAAACAGGGTAAGTCCGGAACTAAAAAAAAGAAGCCTACGGCACCTAGTATTCCCAGGCGGTCTCCCATCCAGGTACTAACCAGGCCTGACCCTGCTAAGCCTCCGAGATCAGACGAAATCGTGCACTTTAGGGGGGTTGTGGCTGTAGGGAATCTCATTTGGCACCCTCAACCCTCTTGAGCTTGGCAGCGCCAAGAAGGGAAACGAGGAAAAAAACAGGGCAAGTCCAGAACTAAAAAAAGAAGCCTACGGCACTTGATATTCCCAGGCGGTCTCCCATCCAGATATTAACCAGGTCCAACCCTCAGGGCCGATCCCAGACAGGGTGCACGGGGTGCAGTGCACCCGGGCGCCAGAGAGGTGGGGGCACTGAAGCGCCAGAGTGCTCCCCTCCCTCCTCCTCCTCTCTGTGTCCAGAGGCGGCTCCCTCCGCAGGCCACCGCCGCCGCTGTATCTTTCGAGGCTCAAGCCCATCCCCCCTCCCTATCATAGAAGGAGAGCAGCGCCGGAGATCGGAGTGGCTGGTCTCTGTGTGGAGAGAGACCAGCCATGCAGTGACATTACTGGGGGGGGCGGTCCATGCCTGACGTGATCTCCTCCACTGTCTCTCACTCCCGCCCAAGCCTGTCACCAACTGCTCTCCACCCGGGCTGCTGCACACTGTTCTCTCCTCACTAGCTGCCACCCGGGTGTTTTTATGTTCGAAAATGGAGGAGGAGGGTTTGTCCTGGGGGGGTCTATCCTAATGGAGGGGGGTTTGTCCTGGGGGGGTCTGTACTAATGGAGGGGGGGTCTGTACTAATGGAGGGGGGTTTGTCCTGAGGGTCTGTACTAATGAAGGGGGGGTTTCCTGGGGGGGTCTGTACTAATGGAGGGGGGTCTGTACTAATAGAGGGGGGCTTTGTCCTGGGGGGTCTGTACTAATGAAGGGGGGGTTCCTGGGGGGGTCTGTACTAATGGAGGGGGGCAGTTTGTCCTGGGGGGTCTGTACTAATGGAGGGGGGGTTGTCCTGGGGGGTCTGTACTAATGGAGGGGGGGTTGTCCTGGGGGGTCTGTACTAATGGGGGGGCGGTTTTTCCTGGGGGGTCTGTACTAATGGAGGGGCGGTATGTTCTGGGGGGCTGTACTAATGGAGGGGGGGTTTGTCCTGGGGGTCTGTATTAATGGAGGGGGGGCTTTGTCCTGGGGAGGTCTGTACTAATGGAGGGGGGTCTGTACTAATGAAGGGGGGTTGTCCTAGGGGGGTCTGTACTAATGGAGGGTGGGCTTTGTCCTGGGGGGGGTCTGTACTAATGGAGGGGGGGTTGTCCTAGGGGGGTCTGTACTAATGGAGGGGGGTTTGTCCTGGGGGGTCTGTACTAATGGAGAGGGGGGTCTCTACTAATGGAGGGGGGTTTGTCCTGGGGGGGTCTGTACTAATGGAGGGGGGTTTGTCCTGGGGGGGTCTGTACTAATGGAGGGGGGCGGTTTGTCCTGGGGGTCTGTACTAATGGAGGGGGTTTGTCCTGGGGGGGTCTATACTAATGGAGGGGGGTCGGTTTGTCCTGGGGGGTCTGTACTAATGGGAGGGTTGTACTAATGGAGGGGGGGTTTGTACTAATGGAGGGGGGTTATCCTGGGGGGTCTGTACTAATGGAGGGGGGGTTGTCCTGGGGGGTCTGTACTAATGGAGGGGGGCGGTTTGTCCTGGGGGGTCTGTACTAATGGAGGGGGGCGGTTTGTCTGGTGGGTCTGTACTAATGGAGGGGGTTTGTCCTGGGGGGGTCTGTACTAATGAAGGGGGGGTTGTCCTGGGGGGGTCTGTACTAATGGAGGGGGGCGGTTTGTCCTGGGGGTCTGTACTAATGGAGGGGGCGATTTGTCCTGGGGGTCTGTACTAATGGAGGGGGGTTTTTCCTGGGGGGTCTGTACTAATGGAGGGGGGTTTGTCCTGGGAGGGTCTGTACTAATAGAGGGTGGGCGGTTTGTCCTGGGGGGTCTGTACTAATGGAGGGGGGTTGTCCTAGGGGGGTCTGTACTAATGGAGGGGGGGTTTGTCCTGGGGGGGTCTGTACTAATGGAGAGGGGGGTCTGTACTAATGGAGGGGGGTTTGTCCTTGGGGGGGTCTGTACTAATGGAGGGGGGCGGTTTGTCCTGGGGGTCTGTACTAATGGAGGGGGGCGGTTTGTCCTGGGGTCTGTACTAATGGAGGGGGGGTGGTTTGTCCTGGGGTCTGTACTAATGGAGGGGGGTTTGTCTTTGGGGGTCTGTACTAATGGAGGGGGTTGTCCTGGGGGGGTCTGTACTAATGGAGGGGGGTTGTCCTGGGGGTTCTGTACTAATGAAGGGGGGTTTGTCTTGGGGGGTTTGTACTAATGGAGGGGGGTTTGTCCTGGGGGGTCTGTACTAATGGATGGGGGGTTTGTCCTGGGGGGATCTATACTAATGAAGGGGGGTTTGTCCTGGTGGGGGTCTGTACTAATGGAGGAGGGGTGGTTTGTCCTGGGGGGTCTACACCCAGGACTCCAGAGGGAGAGGGCAGTGCTGAGAGAACACCAGAGAGTGAACCCCGCTGCCCTGCGTCACCAGAGGGAAAGCCACACAGCCTAGCGCCATCCCTAGCGGAGAAAGGAATGGAGTCATTGCAGGAATACAGATCTGGGTGCTACCCAGCGGAGTCGCCACGGGCAATTCAGAGTGAGCTGACTCCTGATCAGAGGAACCATTGCTGTATCGCTGGGTCAGGTGAGAGGGCTGATCAGCCATTATCTACTAACGTCCATAGGAACTGCAGTCTCTGACCATCTCCTGTATCATGTCTGCTGTCTCTGACCGTCTCCTGTACCATGTCTGCAGTCTCTGACCATCTCCTGTACCATGTCTGCAGTCTCTGACTACCTCCTGTACCATGTCTGCAGTCTCTGACCATCTCCTGTATTATGTCTGCAGTCTCTGACCATCTCCTGTACTATGTCTGCAGTCTCTGACCATCTCCTGTACTATGTCTGCAGTCTCTGACCATCTCCTGTACTATGTCTGCAGTCTCTGACCATCTCCTGTACCATGTCTGCAGTCTCTGACCATCTCCTGTACTATGATTGCAGTCTCTGACCATCTCCTGTACTATGATTGCAGTCTCTGACCATCTCCTGTATTATGTCTGCAGTCTCTGACCATCTCCTGTACTATGATTGCAGTCTCTGACCGTCTCTTGTATCATGTCTGCAGTCTCTGTCCATCTCTTGTATCAGGTCTGCAGTCTCTGACCATCTCCTGTATTATGTCTGCAGTCTCTGACCATCTCCTGTATTATGTCTGCAGTCTCTGACCATCTCCTGTACTATGATTGCAGTTTCTGTCCATCTCTTGTATCAGGTCTGCAATCTCTGACCATCTTCTGTATTATGTCTGCAGTCTCTGACCATCTCCTCTATTATGTCTGCAGTCTCTGTCCATCTCTTGTATGATGTCTGCTGTCTTTGACCGTATTATGTCTAGGGGCTCTTCCTAACAGACAGCCCTCTGTGTGTGCATCAGAGAGACTCCCCTCCAGGTCTCATTAGTGTACTCTCTTCCTGTATTTTCTTTATTGTTAAGAGATCATGGGAGGATCCCAAGGTAACGAAGACTTCTAAGGGGACCATCTCTGTGTTTGAGTCATTGCCATAGAAACATTTGTAAAGGGGAGGAGTTGGTAAGATGACCACGCCCATGTGGGGGCGCCAGAAATATTTCTGCACCCAGGCGTCTGTGACCCTAGGATCGGCCCTGAATGTCACCATGTACTTACTATATTGTTCTCCCTGCCTATGGCTCAAACTATAGGCTTGAATATTAAATACATCTTTTTGAATGTGGTTCAGCAGTCAAAATGTTATTGGAAACCCCTAAGTTCTGGCATTTCCCTATCAATTGGTTCTTCTGAGCTGGAAATGATAACTCTACAGACATCGCAAAGAAATGGAACAATACAAGCTGGGAATTCAATTCTGCTGGTGAAGGTAAGCTAACTTTTTGCTTACTGTGACTTCCCCTTGTGCTGTGCCTATTTCTGTAAATTGGTGTCATGTAGAAGTACTCTTTCCAAGAATCTTGACTGTTGAATTTTGTTATTTTTTTACGTTTTTTTTTTTACTTTCCATACTATCTGTACTTATTACTGTCCTTGCAAGTGTGTGTTCTGTGTGAATGGCTTGCCCTATTTCAGGCGCAATGTGTGCGTAGTTAGGATTTCTGCATTTCTTGTGTCGGGGGGACCGTCCAGGTCAGAAATCGGATCTTCGGACTCAAGGGATCATTCATAGGCTGTGGCTGATAAGGTACTATGTGTGGTGAGGCCCTGGTTTATTGCCGAGGGTGCTTAAAATCAATTAAAACGTGCTTAAAAATCAGCGCTGCTTGAAGCCTTAGTACCAGTTTTGAAAGAAACTCTATTTTCATTTTTCTCGTCTGCGTAGTTCTCCATGAAACTACACAATAAGCAGAAATACTATCTCTCCTATTCTGCACAGTGTCTATAAACTGATGTGGAAGACTTTAGGGAAGCAGAACTGTCAGATTCTGTACTCTAGAATTTTCTTCTATTGAGATTTTTTTTTGTTTACTGTACTGCACAATTTGTTGAAATATGTGATGCTGTGTGTGTGTCCTGCATGAGTGGCTTGTCTAAGGGAGTGCTTTTTACATTCGTGAACTGTTTTAATCTGTCTGTGTGACCCCATTCAGTTTGTGTAACTGAACCCCTATTCAGTTGTGTGCCTGTCATATGTGCTGCCATGTATCTTGCATATAAGTGGACTGTTTCTATTTAGAAAGGAGTGTGTTTTTACATCTTAAATCCAGAGTTTCCTTTTTTTAGCAGCTTCTGTGACTAACCCCCCCCCCCCATTCAGTTGTGTGCCTGTCAGTCTGTGTGGCTGATTTGTGCAGTGTATAGTCTGGCATAGATCCTTGGCCGAGATTGGGGGCCAGATATACAGTTCCTGTTATTACTTAGGTTCATTGTGTCTGTGTGATGTGGGGACCTAGGAATAGATGAATCCTTGAGGAAGTCTCAACACCGTGTGAGATGGGGAATTGTACCACCGAGTACACCCCAGATTGGGATCTGTGTGATCCCACCAGGAGCTCCTTTGGGCTGTCTGTGTGACCCCATTCAGTTTGTGTAACTGAACCCCTATTAACAGGAGTGGCCGAGTCCCTCAAGGAATGGAACCAAAGCACACAGGGGTTTTGTACCACTAGAAGGCTAAAACAAATGACAAAAATGTTGAAAAAGGGAAATGAAAGAAACTTATTGTCCTGTATATGAATTTGAATCTAATAATAACATCGCTAAAATAACTGCAAGCACATTATACCCTACCACCCAGCGCACTTATAATGACCTAAGTAGACATATGGATTAGAGCCCATTATAGACGAGTGAACATATATATAAAAAAAAAAAAAAAAAGAGAGAGAAGGGAAAATGCAGTTTTATTAGAGAAATATTTTTGTCTACATGGTGTAGTTGGCTAAGTGTGAGAGTTATGTTTGTTGTATATATATGTGTGTGAGATCCATGGATTGTTATGTCATGTTAGTTGTATTAATATGCCCAAAGTGCTGTATCAGCAAAACAGTTGATCCAAACCAGGACTTTACCTACATGGAGTTTGCGTGTTCTCCCTGTGCCTGCATGGGTTTCTTCCGGGTACTCCTACACTCTGGAGAAATGCTGGTAGGTTAACTGGATCCTGTCTAAATTGTCCCTAGTGTATGTATGAATGTGAGTTACGGACCTTAGGATTGTAAGCTCCTTGAGGGCAGGGACTGATGAATGTGAAATAATAGTAACACAGTATGAATATGGGTTGCATGATGATTTGTTTTGTGTTTGTTATGTATGTTTTAAAGTGATGGGACATTGCCACATGGACAATTACGGGTAACAGGTCAGTGGAATGTTGGTCATTGCAACTTTTAGAAGCAAGAAAAATATTTTGTCTGTAAAGTGTTACCTTAAAAAGACTAAAAATTGTATTTCTGACTTAAAAGAACAATTTGATCTATATAATTTGGGTATAAAAAAATTGACTTAAAATTGTAAAATCGTGTGCAATGTGTCGTCATTTTGCACTGTGGTCAATTTAATATGAAAAAGAAAACATAAAATATTATATTTGCTTATTCTAAAAGAAAAGTTAATCTAAAAATTGTGAGCTGAAAATCGTTAATTTAAATACTTGCTGGGGTGGCTAATCATGTGGTCATTGGAGCCACACCCAATACATTTAATAAAATTGATAAAAATAGTGTATGTTAAAAGATTAGTGACGTAAAAAAAAAAACCTTTTTCACTAATGATTAAAGTTTAAAAATAAGGAATGGTGTTTTATAGTTTAAAGGAGCAACGAGCTCCCCCTTCTTTTCTTTGACACGGGTTAAATTGCATGGCTTGTGTGTGTGTGAACAGCTGTATTGTCATGTAAATTGAGTGAGCTGAGTGAACTGTAAACAAACAAAAAAAAGAAAGTAAAACACCTCCTCCTGAAAATGTATATTTATATGTGTGTGTGTGTATTAATGGTAATCTTTGTTTCCATAGAAGAAACAGTTTTTGAAGAAGTTATCCAATGTGCTCAGTATGGTGAAGTATAACTGTCTTGCAAGACAAAGGGGAACTTATAAAAAAAAAATTAGTTGTTTTGAGCTGCTCATTTTTAACCATGGTGAATAATAGTTTTTTTTATAGTAATGGTATACCATACATAAAATCCACGTGGTAACATTTAGTTTGACGTCAAACAATTTTTGGTATTAGAAAAAGTGCACTGGTAAAACATCTAAGAAAGAAAATTTTCAAAATGCTTACTGTATGCTAAATATCTCTAACCTTTGGTTTATTTTTAGGAGGAAAATATAATGTGTTGTTACTAAAATTTTGATGCTTATTCCTCAGATTAGTAGCAGAAAAAGCTAACTCCGCGCCAGTGGTAACAATAATGAAAATATGAATAAAAAATATATATAGATGAGTTCAAGTAGTGAAAAACTATAAATCAATAAAAAAAATTTAAATAGATAACATAACCCAAGCTGCTCCCCAGTTTGAACATAAATGATCAAATAATAGATATATAAATAGGGGGCGCTAACGATTGTTCAAAAAATTGAAAAAATTAAATAATTAAAGTGCAACAGTTATGAATTGTGCTTAATGTGTACCCTGTGTACTAAAAGAAAAAGAACATAGATTTGTATACATATTACCAGTGAGATTGAACACTAATCCACAGAAACCAACACAATGGCAATAATACAATAGTGTACTTAATGGTAATTAGCAGTAAAAAATGAATTCTAAATAAAGTGATATCTTCCAAGATGTGCCAGTTCCTTGCTGTTGATAGAAAAGAAGTTCCTTCATCAAAAGACCAGATACCAATGACCCCTTTATTTAAAAAGAGAGTCACTAGCGCTTCTGCAGGAATGTGCCTGCTCACATGGATGGCTGGATAGCTGGATGGTAATTAAGCATGAACCCCTCCGATCCCATTCGTTCAAGCAAGGGATATATGGGAAACAAACAAAGTCTCCATAGTGTAAAACCTTTAATTAAAATGCTAGGATAACATTAAAAAGCCAAATGGCCGCTTACATTTGTGGGTGCCTACCCGGCACTGGGGCTGCTCGTTTGTCAGGGTATGGTTGGCATCAAAGATCCGTCGCACCACATCAACAGATGGCGTGCGTTCCATCCAGCATGAGAGACAACCAGATAACCGGACGTAGGTAAAGATCGAGACCACCTACCGCTCTGACGTACGTTTCGTTTTGAACGTCCTCGGATTAGTTCTATGCCCTGAGTGGATTTATTTAAGGTCTTTCGAACAGAAGGAGACCACAGCCTTCAAAAACAATTCACCAATGGAAGTATTGTTCTAAAGTGTTTCTATTTTCATATGTGAACTTTTATGGGTTTCACTCCCCCCTGTCACGAATTCGCACGCCAACGGCTACTAACTAACCGCGACGTGCGTTCCGTGACCGGGGTATATGAGGAACTAAGGGAATAAGGGGGAACTTATACTGCGCATGTAAGACTGGCTGTGGTACTTTCACAGCCTGCACTACCTTTGGCCACCACTAGAGGGAGACTTCACTCCAATCCAGCTAGCTGACCACACACAGGCAGATACAAATCTTACATACAATCGGGTGCACTCTAAGGGTTGGGGAGCAGTCTAGCAATTACTATACACTTCTAGGGTTCCTCCAGCTATCCTGCAAGCTTGAACCCCAGTGTTAATCACTCTTCCCACTGTCCCCACATCCACACACCAGACACACAATAAACGATAGCCTGCCACCACCCAACAGTTTGTCCGCAGACTGGTCTGCTGAGCCACCACACACACAGATCTCTGTCTGGAAGATCTGTTAGCTTACAATCTGCATGCAATCTGCCAACACACAGTGCAATTGCATATCGATTGGGACGTAACTTAAACCGAGTACTTAGGCACTAAAATACAACAACCTCTCCAAAGATATGAGTCCTAGCTTAGTACACAGAAGTCACTTATTAATTTTATCATTTAATATCCCGAAAGTGGGCAGTGCATATAAGATATACAAAGAAAAAAGATTTACCAAAAAAGATACAAAAAATGCAGAAAGACACACCAATTGGCAATTTGCTATGAAAATAAAAAGGGATAAAAACAGAAATAAACTTTACCAAGAAAATCTATCCGTTAGTAGAAGCATACTGGAACATGTGGGAACTCCCCAGTTTCGAACTGGCTTCGTGGAAGAACAATGTCCATATCTCAGGCTACCCAATTTATTGAAATATGGATGCGGGCTGGACTTTAGCCCTTGGCCAATCAACCCTGGGGGGGTGTTCCTGTCTCAGCCCACAAATGTTTTGTGTTCTGAAATGACCAGAGTCAAATTGGCCCAGAATGGCACCGATTGCTGGGTCATGGATAGGATTTCCGATACCAGCGCATCATGCCGATCGCAACAGTACCAATCACTGCCTGCCTGCCGCAATCAGGCGCCATATAACGGTTTTGTGTGGTTCTCTAGGATTCCACACCTGCTAAACATACCGAGTTACATGTACACGTAACCCATCAGGTGTACGGTCAAAAGGAATTATTTTCATCTCTCTGTCGTTAATATTTTAGCTTTTATGAGAGATAAAAATGGTTCCTTAGATCTCTTGATATTAATCAAAGCTTACAGACTGTCCGGAGCCTTGTGAATGCCCCCTGCAGATCCGTGTGGCCAAGATGACTAGCAGATTTCTTTGAGCCTCAGGAAGCTGGCAATCTATGTTTACTGTAATGGGAGCTTTTATTGGCATCTAGGTGTCACATTGATCCTAGAAAAAATCTCTGTCCTTTTCAAATGCTAATGACAGAACATATGTGCATGACTGACATAGAATACTATATTTCTAATAACCCAGAATTAAACTACATCTACAATTACACTACTACAGATCACACCACATCTAGTTAAGGCAAAACTATCCTACGCTTATATTTTTGTCACATCTCCCCCTTCCAGATGACGCACAGCTGAGCCTAAACGGGTCAGATAACGCGTCTGCATGGAAGATTCCCTAAGATGGGGGTGAAGGTTCCCCCAACTGAAGCTTGGCACCACCGACATTTCAGCCTGTCCCTTTGCAGATAGGAGAGGGTGACCACACCCCTCTCTGACTGATCCTAAGGGGTCTGGATCAGTATTGGCCAGCAGATTGCCCTGCGGATCCACTTCATCCACTGGCCACTGACTACCTACTGAAAGGGTACAGACAAATTTGTCATTGTGTGCTGTCAGCATTCTCAGCCATTGGCCCTGGCCATCTGGTGGTACTCTATGAGCTACCACACCCAGATGTTTGAGCCTGGCATAAGGCCGTCCCTGGGTGATCTGGGCCTGGTTCCATGATCTGGGTACCAGGGCCTCCACTCTTTGGCCTGTCTCCCACACTTTTTCTCGTTCTGCCTCAACAGAAGGCCTGCCAGCACAACCCCTGAATTCCTCTACGCTGACACCAAACATATCAGCCTGTAGGAACTCAGTGCCATCAGCTGCAGCCTCTGAGAGAGCAGATTCAGATGGGGTCAGTTTTCCCCCATAATCCTGTGATTCTTCCCCTGTTATGCACAGCAACCAATCCTCAATCATGATACTCATAGCTGTGGGAACAGAGGATGAAGCCACAAAACACTTTATTCTGCCAGGGGTCATCCTCTGACCCGTGTCACACTCTCCTACTCTGTCCTCCTCAGCAGAAGGCCTGCCAGCACAACACCTCAGTTCCTCTGGGCTAACATCAGACTTATCAGCCAGAAAGTACTCGGTGTTGTCAGCTGCAGCTGCTGAGATGGTAGGCCCTGATGGGGCCAAATTTGCACTGTCACCCTGTAATATTCCCTCAGTGACACACAGCAATGAATCCGCAATAGCAGTACTCGCAACTGTGGTGACAGAGGAGAAGATCACAGAAGACTGAATTCCACCGGAGGTTGTCCTTTGACCCACATCCCATACTCCTACTCCATCCTCAGCAGAGCATCTGTTGGCACAACACCTGAGTTCTTCTGGGCTGGCAACAAATGTATCATCCCCTAAGAACTCAGTGCTGTCAGCTGCAACTGCCAAGGGAGTAGAGTCAGATTGGATCAGATTTGCCCCCTCACCCTGTGGTCTTTCCTCTGTGATGCACAGCCCAGAATCCACAATGGAAGTACTGGTAGCTGTGATGGCAGAGGAGCAGACTACAGAAGACTTTGCCTCACATAAGGTTACAAGCACACCTTGCTTGTCCTTACCAGGATCTACTGAAACACAGTTTTCCTTTTCAGCAGGTACTTCAAAACATTCCTTTTCTTTACAAATGGTTACAGAGTCACAGTCCTGTTCCCTGTTCACCCTCATCCCGCCATCCCCAACTGGCAATCCGTCAGCCAGACCTCTGTACTCCTCCAGGCTGATGTCAATTTTAACAGCCTCAGGGGACTCAGAGCGATTTGCCACAGACGCCAGGGAGACAACAGTGTGAGAGGACCTCAGGCCTGCTTGACCAAGTTCACAAGGGTCCGACCCAGTTGGATTGGGCCCTTTCACAGACTGTCCCTCTGTAGCAGTGGGCAATGACCAGTTTGGGGCAGACCGGTTAGCCCCAGGAGTCACCACTGCAGCAGAGGGAACGTCTGCAAGGCACAGATCATGACTTATTACATCACACAAAACATTATCAATTTCAGAGTTCATTCTGACTTTAGTTTCCTCTCTGGGCCTTGGCTCCAGAAACCCATTAGGGCCTGGACCTGGCACACAGTCACTAGTCCCCTGACCCTCCCCAGAGTTCCCAACGTGCACTGAGTCACCCAACAGTACTTTACGTGAATCCGGGGCTTCAGGTGGAGATGCAGGTTCCAGGGGGGCTGAATTTGGCTCATAGCGAGCTACCAACTGCACCCGGTCAGTACCCGATAGTCTGTTATTGGCATCTGCTATGCCTACTTCTCTCACTTTGCTTTTTGATCCCCTGAGCAAAGCAACACAAGCGGTTGGTAACACAGGGATGACTCCTCCAACCCCTGTGATAACTGTGGCTTTCTTTGGGACCACATCCTCATGGCTCCTCGATCCTGAAAGAGCTAGGACATCCGTGGATCCCGTATCTTGGAGTCCGACTGAAACATTATTACCTGCGGTAACCAGCTGCAGGGTATCCGCAAGGCCTCCTACATTTGTGGGATCTGCTCTGCCCACTTCTTTCACCTGGCTTTCAGATTCCTGGTTCAACGAAACACAAGCCATAAGCATGACAGGGATGGCTCCTCCACCTCCTGTGACAACCATGGCTTCCCCTGGGATCACATCCTCACAGCTCCTCAATCCTGGAAGAGCTAGGACATCCTCTGATCCCATAGCTTGGAGTCCAACTGTAACACTGTTACCTGCGGTAACCAGCTGCAGGCTATCCGCATGGCCTCCTACATACGTGGGATCTGTTCTGCCCACTTCTTTCACCTGGCTTTCAGATTCCTGGTTCAACGAAACACAAGCCATAAGCATGACAGGGATGGCTCCTCCACCTCCTGTGACAACCATGGCTTCCCCTGGGATCACATCCTCACAGCTCCTCAATCCTGGAAGAGCTAGGACATCCTCTGATCCCATAGCTTGGAGTCCAACTGTAACACTGTTACCTGCGGTAACCAGCTGCAGGCTATCCGCATGGCCTCCTACATACGTGGGATCTGCTCTGCCCACTTCTTTCATTTGGCTTTCAGAGTCCAGGTTCAACGAAACACAAGCCATAGGCACGGCAGAGATGGCTCCTCCACCTCCGGTGACAAACATGGCTTCCCCTGGGATCACATCCTCACAGCTCCTCAATCCTGGAAGAGCTAGGACATCCTCTGATCCCATACCTCGGAGTCCGACTGTAACGCTGTTACTTGCGGTAACTGGCTGCAGGTTATCCGCTCGGTCTCCTACATTTTCCCCAACAAGCAACACAATAGGGGGAGCACTTTTCACACTTGCTGGTGGGCTAGGCCTCCTCCTCTTTGGACAAAGGCTTGAGTAATGTCCACCTTGGTTACAGACAAAACACTTCAAGGTTTCCACAGATGTAGGTCTGGCTCTTGTAGTTCTTGATGCAGATGGAGGTGATGTTGCATTTCCAGGCTGGATTTGGGGACTGTTCAGTTTGTGCTCTCTCTCTCTTTGCTTCATCTGCTGTAGTGATTTCTTCCGCTGAGAGGGTTTGAGAACAGAATCATGCTGTCTCACACAGTCATCTGGAATGGCACAGTCTCTGGGTTTAGATGCCATGGTGAACTGTTCATGGTCATCCTCTATCAACGCACATAAAAGTTGGGTCCTCGTCTTGCCGACTGTACTGATGCCTCTTAGCTCACAGAGGTCAATCGCGGTCTCTTCGGATTGCCTCTTGTACCAGCATATCATCTCGTGGGTTACCATCTCCAAGTTTTTTGCCCAAATAAAAGATAGAAAAGAAAAAACAAGAGGGGGTGGGGAGCAAATAGCCAAGTATGTCTTCTACAAAACAAAAATTATGCACTGAGTGAGCTTCTGTAGGTCAGTTGCTTCTAACAAGCTTCCAACCTTTAGTACGTAGGTTAAATGAATAAACCATGTACTAATGTACTAAGCAAATCCCGCTCGCTGCCGCCAATCTGTCACGAATTCGCACGCCAACGGCTACTAACTAACCGCGACGTGCGTTCCGTGACCGGGGTATATGAGGAACTAAGGGAATAAGGGGGAACTTATACTGCGCATGTAAGACTGGCTGTGGTACTTTCACAGCCTGCACTACCTTTGGCCACCACTAGAGGGAGACTTCACTCCAATCCAGCTAGCTGACCACACACAGGCAGATACAAATCTTACATACAATCGGGTGCACTCTAAGGGTTGGGGAGCAGTCTAGCAATTACTATACACTTCTAGGGTTCCTCCAGCTATCCTGCAAGCTTGAACCCCAGTGTTAATCACTCTTCCCACTGTCCCCACACCCACACACCAGACACACAATAAACGATAGCCTGCCACCACCCAACAGTTTGTCCGCAGACTGGTCTGCTGAGCCACCACACACACAGATCTCTGTCTGGAAGATCTGTTAGCTTACAATCTGCATGCAATCTGCCAACACACAGTGCAATTGCATACCGATTGGGACGTAACTTAAACCGAGTACTTAGGCACTAAAATACAACAACCTCTCCAAAGATATGAGTCCTAGCTTAGTACACAGAAGTCACTTATTAATTTTATCATTTAATATCCCGAAAGTGGGCAGTGCATATAAGATATACAAAGAAAAAAGATTTACCAAAAAAGATACAAAAAATGCAGAAAGACACACCAATTGGCAATTTGCTATGAAAATAAAAAGGGATAAAAACAGAAATAAACTTTACCAAGAAAATCTATCCGTTAGTAGAAGCATACTGGAACATGTGGGAACTCCCCAGTTTCGAACTGGCTTCGTGGAAGAACAATGTCCATATCTCAGGCTACCCAATTTATTGAAATATGGATGCGGGCTGGACTTTAGCCCTTGGCCAATCAACCCTGGGGGGGTGTTCCTGTCTCAGCCCACAAATGTTTTGTGTTCTGAAATGACCAGAGTCAAATTGGCCCAGAATGGCGCCGATTGCTGGGTCATGGATAGGATTTCCGATACCAGCGCATCATGCCGATCGCAACAGTACCAATCACTGCCTGCCTGCCGCAATCAGGCGCCATATAACGGTTTTGTGTGGTTCTCTAGGATTCCACACCTGCTAAACATACCGAGTTACATGTACACGTAACCCATCAGGTGTACGATCAAAAGGAATTATTTTCATCTCTCTGTCGTTAATATTTTAGCTTTTATGAGAGATAAAAATGGTTCCTTAGATCTCTTGATATTAATCAAAGCTTACAGACTGTCCGGAGCCTTGTGAATGCCCCCTGCAGATCCGTGTGGCCAAGATGACTAGCAGATTTCTTTGAGCCTCAGGAAGCTGGCAATCTATGTTTACTGTAATGGGAGCTTTTATTGGCATCTAGGTGTCACATTGATCCTAGAAAAAATCTCTGTCCTTTTCAAATGCTAATGACAGAACATATGTGCATGACTGACATAGAATACTATATTTCTAATAACCCAGAATTAAACTACATCTACAATTACACTACTACAGATCACACCACATCTAGTTAAGGCAAAACTATCCTACGCTTATATTTTTGTCACACCCCCCACTAACTAAATATTGATGCAGTCATCTGAGTCTGTACTGCCCAGTTTCTTGTTCCTATTTACAATATAAGGTGCTAAACTTTATGTTGTGTTATGATCTGACATGTACGAGCTTTGAAATTTAACGAGTTTCAATGCCCTAGATCACAGGTGTCAAACACAAGGCCCCTTGCCGAATCCAGCCCTCCAGGCCATTTCATGTGGCCCTCGCACCTCTCCTGCAGCTGCAGGAGAGCTCCAGCCCTCCCCTGGTCCCCCTCCAGACCCATACTTTCCTCTTTCAAGCAATGCATCCAGCTTCTTCCCAGCAGCAGCATAAGGAAAGGGGGTGCACTGTGATGTAAGGGAGAGTAGGGGACTCAACTTCTGATGGTGTGGTGGCTCTTGTATGGGGAGGGGATGCGCTGGACATCTAATCTTACAGATATAACTGGCCCTTTTTTGAGGACAATCATAATGCTGATGCGGCCCACGATGAAGTTGAGTTTGACACCCCTGCCCTAGATAATTAAGCGTTTCTTGTCTTAGACCACGTTTCCACTATAATGAACCCCCAAAGTCATGTGATTCAGAGACTCTGGAGTGTGACTTTGGTCCAACTTTACAGTCTCTAGATCAGGGTTGCATTGAATGTCGCATCAAGGTAGTGCAAGAACCTTTTCAAAGTCGCTGCAACTTTAAGTCGCAATAGTGGGAACTGAGCCTTATATAGTTTTTGTGTATTATTTTAAGATGAAAAAAGTTATCATTGAATTGAATAATTGCTGCTCTAGTTTAAACACCTATGATGACAAAAAAAAAAAAAAAGTAATGAATGTATTACTACATGTATGTCAGTGTTACTACATTGAGTGTTAAGAATTACTAATTACTAAGATTTTAAATTAGACCTGTCACAGATCGTCAGCTTTTTCACAGATCTGTCTCCTCTATTCCCAAAGATCCGCAGGTAGGCTGGTATTACAAAGTAGGTGAGCTTGAGAAAAAAAGAAAAAAGACACAAGTCCATCAAGTGTGTGATTAATGTATTGGTATTGGCATTTAGTTCCAATGTTTTAACTTATAAGGTCTGCGGTTGTATCTTGTCCCACAAAACTTGTTTTTAAGACTAGATTAAACCTCATGTTGTTAATTGAATTAGCTACATGCCCAGCCAGTACTGCCTTTTCAATCTGAAGCAGATTGCCTTAGGCTTTGAAAAATAATGTAGCAAGTCTGCCTTTGTGTCTCCAAGTGTATTTGTAAGCTAGTTTCCTGGTCGGTGACACCATGCATCTTCACTACTCTTATAGATTCCTGTGTGACTGTCTGCATGGTTACTCATTTCTAGCTGTTTATGTGTCTTTGTGTATCTGTCCAATATCTGTCAGGCACACACCTGTCAGCTTGAATTTTGATCCCTACTGTTTAGTGATCCCAGCACCTCAGCGCTGCAAGGGATTCTCATTTGTCCATTGGCCCTTAGTTCTAGGTATCTGCCTACTTGGGTGAGTAAGAGGGCCGCAACCGGAACTGTCTGCAGCACAAAACCATCTCTACCATCAAGAGCTCTGGAGAAGACAAGGCAGTTCCTTAGACTCTGCGCCTCGGCCCTTTCAAGGGCCCTCACCATTGTTGCATGTGCGGACATGCTGCATTCTCCCCAGATAGTACCAGTAGGTATCCTTCCTGCCTTAGAATCCTTGTACACATCAACTGTATTTCCTGTGAACCCTGAACCCCAGTACTGCACTATACTCCTCTCATTCTTGTAAATCCTTGTCTATGTTCCTGTAGGATCAATGATCCAGGCCATACGTGATAGCCCCCCCCTTCTGAGAAGCCTATTGTTCATGATAAATGTTTATGGTCTAGACCAGTGATGGTGAACCTTGGCACTCCAAATGTTTTGGAACTACATTTCCCATGATGCTCATGCATTCTGCAGTGTAGCTGAGCATCATGGGAAATGTAGTTCCAAAACATCTGGAGTGCCAAGGTTCGCCATCACTGGTCTAGACAGTTTAGTTTAAATGATAGTTGAATAACATTTTATACTAAATGAGAATGGTTTCTCCTTCTATTAAGACATTTTTCTTTTCTCCTAAGTCTTACCTCTAGAACATAGATTTGCTTCAGCAGTAAAAAAACTCAACGGCTTTATGGGCATTTTTGTTAAAGTGGATGTAAACCCAATGTCATCCTTTCTAAACTACTGCCATAGGGGTTATCTATAAAGATATACATGCCTCCTGCATGTATCTTTACCTGTCAAATGTCTCCCCTCTGTCTGTTATTAGACCCGAAAAACTGCATATTCTGTGGGTGGGTCTGGAATCGTGATGTCAGTAGACTCCCCGCCCACCTCTACACTCCCCTTATCAATATGCATTTTCTCTGTGTATTTCTAACACTGAACTTCTGCTAAACTTCTGCTATGATCTCTAACATCCAGTGAAAAGATAGGAAAGTAAACAAATGACTTCAGCATGCCAAATCATGGTGAGATGTGGAACAGCTAATCCTTGCAGAGCTGCTGAAGAAAGGAGTGGGGGAGGGAATTTAAAAATACTGCATGTCTCTTAGGCTAATGCACGAGATGTAAATCACCTGTCACTCACAGCAAGGGGGAGTATTTGACAAAGTTTTTCTCAGTTTGTCAAGAATTGTCTCACTGAACAATAAAAGGGGATTGCTCAGAGATGGATTAACTCTGTGTGGCAAGACTGGGCTCAAATGATAGCAAATCTTATACTCTACAGTATGATATATATATATATATATATATATATATATATATATATATATATAAAAAAAATTCGGGTTTACATCCACTTTAATGATCAAATGTTGGACTAACAATCTGAGTGACGCCATCCTCAAAAATATCCTCCCTCATTCCTTGGCTTTATGACATCAGCCACAAACAGCATTGATGGAAAAGCGTGCTTTCAAAAGCTTTTTAGATGTCTGAAGAACTTTGATACTTATCATGTCAGCTGTCTAAAAAAATCACAGCTCAGCTCAGTTTGCTATAATTGCAAAAAGATCTGCACACCTACTGGAAGTTTATTGTCATGTGGACTGCGATAGTCCTGAAGAAAAGAAGATTATGTATGAAAGTTGTATGCCGTCTTAAAGCGGGGGTCCACCCGCACCGCCAAAAAAAAAAAAATATTAAAAGCCAGCAGCTACAAATACTGCAGCTGCTGACTTTTAATACATGGCCACTTACCTGTCTCAGGGTCCAGCGATGTCGGCAGGCGACGCCGAGAACCCGCTCGGTTCTCGGCAGCTGCCGCCGCCATCCTAGGTGAGGGAATAAGGAAGTGAAGCGTTGCGGCTTCACTTCCCGGTTCCCTACTGCGCATGCGCGAGTCGCGCTGCGCATCGTAAGTGGTCCCCGCTCTCTCCTGGGAGCTGTGTGTTTCCCAGGAGACAGCGCGGTGGGGACGGGAAGAAGCGTAGACTCCCATGGGAGTCTATGCCGGAAGTGGGTGCAAATACCTGTCTTAGACAGGTATCTGCACCCCCCTCCCCCCTGAAAGGTGCCAAATGTGACACCGGAGGGGGGGAGGGTTCCGAAAAGCGGAAGTTCCATTTTTGTGTGGAACTCCACTTTAAGGTGTTGCAATGGAGTTTTATGGAGGACGAGCTGTCAAAGTTACAGCGGAGGAATCAACTAAAGACTTGGCGTTCATACATTGTTAGACCAACGTGTAATTTTTACTTTTATACATTTTTTGTATTTCTATATTTTTGTTTAGCCTTGGCAAAGCAAAATGAGATTTTTTTCTGCAGAAGTAAATTGGGTACATAAATTAGGATGAATAGGAACTAGAAAAAATAAATATTTAAACTAAGATTAGGCAGTTGGAGGGAGATGTTGGAATTTAGAAGCGATTTATAGGAATTGTTTGTTATAGTGCTGTTATGATATGTTTTGTTAGTTATGTGGTCAATTTTTAATTTGACCAAGAGATGGGATTGATAGGGTAAATGGAATAGCCATTTATTTATCAAACATTTAGTTATGATTATCAAAACATGTATTCTGAATAAGCAAATATACTTGATACAAATATGTTAGAAGTCATATGAGTTAATAGCTGTTTTGGTGATCAAATGCCATTCACACCTTCAGCTGTTAAAAGGTCTACCTCTGGCTTTCCCACAGAACTTGGGAAGTGACGTGTATATGTTAAATGTCCATTTGCATATCAATGAATCTCACCAAAGAGTTGAATGGTACTTCAAAAGAGTCCCATTCAAGGTGCCACCCCCTGTAGAATGTATAAATTGTACTATGAGGCTCTCAGCCATTGCAGAACAATCATATTGAATGTCACCATGTACTTACTGTAGTGTTCTCCCTGCCTATGGCTCAAACTATAGGCTTGAATATTAAATACATCTTTTTGAATGTGGTTCAGCAGTCAAAATGTTATTGGAAACCCCTAAGTTCTGGGATTTCCCTATCACACTTCTCTTTTGGGTGACAAAATTTTTGCTGCTCAGGTCCATGCTCCTCCTGAGAAACCTTGTGACTGCTGCTTTGACCCAGAGAGTCTCCGTACTGCCATGCTTCAGACTTACCATTCTCCCAAGGCTGCTGGCCACCCTGGGAAGAATCAACTCTTTGGGCCATTTCCCAACAATTCTGGTGGCCTAGTCTACGTGCTGATGTAACCGCCTTCATAGCTGCCTGTTCCGTGTGTGCTCAGAGTAATGCCCTGTACACACGGTCGGATTTTCCGACAGAAAAAGTGCGATCGGGTTGTGTTGTCGGAAATTCCGATCGTGTGTGGGCTCCATCGGAATTTTTTCGTCTGAATTTCCGACACCCAAAGTTGGAGAGCAGGCTATAAAATTTTCCGACAACAAAATCCGATCCGTTAAATTCCTATCGTGTGTACACAAATCCGACGCACAAAGTGCCACGCATGCTCAGAATAAATTAAGAGACAAAAGCTATTGGCTGCTGCCCCGTTTATAGTCCCGACGTACGTGTTATTTGCGTCACCGCGTTCAGACCGATCAGATTTTCCGACAACTTTCTGCGACCATGTGTATGCAAGACAAGTTTGAGCCAACATCCGTCGGAAAAAATCCATGGATTTTGTTGTCGGAATGTCCGATCAATGTCCGATCGTGTGTACAGGGCATAAGACTCCAAGACATCTTCCAGTGGGCCTCCTACAACCCATACCCAATGGAGAGAGGCCCTGGACCCACCTGTCTATGGATTTCATTGTGGAGTTACCCAATTCCCAGGGCAACACAGTTATCCTTATGGTGGTTGACCGGTTCTTAACCGCTTGCCGTCCGCCTCACGCAGATATACTGTGGCAGAAGGGCTCGTACAGGCAAAATCATGTACCTGCACATTGCCCTTTAAGAGGCGGCCAGCGGGCGCGAGCGCGCCGCCGCTGGCGCGCACGCAGCAAGCTCCGTGAGTCGGGTCGCGGGTCCCGCGGACTCGATCGCCGTGGGGATACCCGCGATTGCCTCACGGGGAGGAAGAACGGGGAGATGCTGATGTAAACAGCATCTCCCCGTTCTGCCTAGTGATAGTGTCACTCGATCTCTGCTCCCTGTCATCGGAGCAGAGATCGGTGACGTCACACACACAGCCCATTCCCCTGACAGTTAGAAATCACTCCCTAGTACTGATTTAACCCCTCCCCGCCCCCTAGTGGTTAACCCCTTCACTACCAGTGTAATTTACACAGGAATCAGTGCATTTTTATAGCAGTGATTGCTGTATAAATGCCAATGGTCCCAAAAATGTGTCAAAAATGTTCGATGTGTCCGCCATAATGTCACAGTCACAATAGAAATTACTGATCGCCGCCATTTAAAAAAAAAAATTACTAATAAAAATGCCATAAAACTATCCCCTATTTTGTAAACGCTATAACTTTTGCGCAAACCGATCAATAATCGCTTATTGTGATTTTTTTTTACCAAAAATATGTAGAAGAATACGTATCAGCCTAAACTGAGGAAAAAAATATTTTTTTATATATTTTTGGGGGATATTTATTATAGCAAAAAGTAAAAATTAATGCGTTTTTTTCAAACTTGTCGCTCTATTTTTGTTTATAGCGCAAAAAATAAAAACCGCAGAGGTGATCAAATACCACCAAAAGAAAGCTCTATTTGTGGGAAAAAAAGGACGTCAATTTTGTTTGGGAGCCACGTCACACAACCACGCAATTGTCAGTTAAAACGACGCAGTGCCGAATCGCAAAAAGTGCTCTGGTCAGGAAGGGGGTAAATTCTTCCGGGGCTGAAGTGGTTAAAGATGTGTCATTGTATTCCACTTAAGAAGTTGCCCACTTCTAAGCAACTGGCTTCCATTTTTGCTCGGGAGATCGTTCGCTTTCATGGGCCACCCAAGGTGATTGTCTCGGACAGGGGTAGTCAGTTTGTCCCGGTTCTGGCAAGCCTAATGGCTCGAACGAGCCAATCAGTCCTTGGAGCAATTCCTACATTGCTATATTTCTGACCATCATAACAACTGGTCAGACCTATTACCGTGGGCAGAGTTTGCTCACAATAGTGGCTTGAATTCTGCTTCCCGATTGTCCCCGTTTATGGCGAACTATGGTTTCCAACCTTCCATGTTACCTGTCTCATTTGTTCCACAAAGTATTCCTGCGTTAGAGGAGCATCTCCGTGGTCTTCGTTCCACTTGGATGCAAGTCCAGGAGGCTTTGCGACATGCTAATGATAGGTACAGACTCCATGCTGACCACAGACGCCTGCCTGCGCCTTCCTACCAGGTTGGGAGCAGGGTCTGGCTGTCATTTTACAGCCTCCAACTTCGTGTTCCCTCACTGAAGTTCGCACCTCGGTTTATTGGGCCTTTCCATATTCTTCGCAGGATTAACCCAGTGGCTTACGCATTAGACCTTCCTTCTAACATGAGTATTTCATGTCTCCTTATTAAAATCTTTGGTCTGCAACCGCTTTAAAGAAAAAATGCGTTGCGCTGAAGTAGATCACACTAATACGTAAACTACCCAGACGTGAGTATAAATATAAATCAAAATTGTATCAGAGAAATATATAGACTAATAAACCAGCACGTGATGCATTCACAAAATAGCATAAAAGTGCAATGTGCATACAAATATAAATATAAAAAAATATATAAAATATATACATATGTGACAAATTCATAAAAACACGTGTGACAAATTCATCAAAACCACACAAAGTGCGGCATGCATATACATTTTCAATAAATCACAAAGCGCATAAATAGATAAAAAGTGCCCAGTGAACAACATAAATATTAAATTATCATGTAGATTTCTTATAGAGTATATAATGAGAATCGCCAAAAAAAGTGCATATAGCAATGTCCAAAAAGTGCATATAAAAATGTCCAAGTCAAGTGTCATCCAGCATGCTCATTCAATGTCAAGTGCTGCAAAAACATGCTCCAGTGTGCCTCAGTGACCCCCCCAAAGTGGTTGCGCTCACCTCAGAGCATGTGACACAGTGACTAGCTGTGTCAAAACACGCTGTGGAGCCACCCCCTGGGCTCTATACTGCTAGTTAGGTGCTGATCTCCAGCCTGGATCAATGCAGCTCCATGCCATAAACAAAAAGAGACTAGATAGTGTGATACCATAAAAAAATATATTTATTTATGCATAAACCCACTCCCCACAAAGGGGTACTCACATTTCCCCGGTGCGTAAGTGCACCGTTCTATACAGGCTTTAAAAAAAATGCCGGTCGGCGTGTAGTATGGAATGCGCTTCTCCCGATCAGGTTCAGTGCTGCTAACTCTGTCCTGGCCCCTCCCCTACGCGTGTTCAACACAGGGATCACGTGTCTTCATCAGGGGTCTGCAACCGCTTTACCACCTCTGTGCCACGTCCTCACCCTGTACAGGTTGTAGTACAGTCTATTGTTGACTCCCGTAGGTTCCGTGGGAGCATACAGTACCTGGTGCATTGGAAGGGGTATGGTCCGGAGGAACGCTCTTGGGTCTCATCCTTGGACGTACATGCCCCTGTCCTCCTCCATGATTTCCATAGACGTTTTCCCGTCAAGTCTGGTGGTCCTCTGAGGGGGAGGGGTCATTGAGGAGGGGGTACTGTCAGGGCTGGGCTCAGCCCTTTCTTCTCTGAGCTGGCCGCTTAGCTATCTGCTAATTGCCAGCTCCTATCTCTCCACAGTTACTCAGCTGATTATATCCTGCTCGTCAGTCTTGCCTACTTAAGCCGTCCAGCCCAGAGGACCTCTGCCTTCGCCTAAGTCAACATCTCAGAGACGCTCGCCTGCATTTCTGTTAAAAAACTTGCTTGGCTGACATCCCTTCAGGCTCCAGATCCTGCTTGCTGTTTTACTACGCTCATCTCCGGCTCCCTGACGTTTGGCCTGTCTGACTATCCAATCCGGTTCCTGAACTCTTGCTATGTTTTGACGTTTGTTCTATTTACTTTTATTATTAAACAAGTGTGATTTAACTGTACTTCTGTCTCGGTCTGATTTCATGGTTTCTGACATACTCGCTGTAAATCTGAGGGGAAGCACTGGTAATTTTATCATCCAATCATGTAGAAGCAAAGATGCTATTTTTTTATTTTCCTTGCATGTCCCCCTCGGATCTCCAGCAACTGCACTTCCAAGTGCACTTGTAGTGCAATGTGGATTTGCCTTTAGTAAATAAACCCCCAAATCCAAGATCATAGGTGTGCGCACACGGTGTGCCAGGTGTGCCTGGGCACACCCTAATCACCTAGTGTGCATTAGCATTATCACTCTGTGTAGCAGTGGGGAGATGGGAAAGAGCTCCATCCTACTGGTTCTGCCATAAGAGAAGTGTTTATGTGCTTCCCTTTCACTGTGCTGGCAGGGATATCAATGTGCCAGGGCCATATATATAGTGTATATATATATATATATATATATATATATATATATATATAATATATATATATATGTGTATATATATATATATATATATATATATATATATATATATATATATATATATATATATATATATATATATATGTATATATATATATAGATAGACACACACACACATGCATGTGTGTTTGAGCTTTGGGGTGCACACCCTAATGCAATGGGCTGCGCACACCATTGTCCAAGATACCTAATAATTTGGGGTGTACACAGCAAAATGCAAGAGTACAATTTACCTAATGGAGAAACTATTTAGATTGACCTGTGTGTCCCCAAGGAAAGACATTGGTAGGGTTTTAACCTCACTTCCTGTTTGGCTATGTGACAGGAAGTGAATAAATTTGAAGGAGAAACTGGCAAAATTTGGGAGGTGTCTTCACCCTATCAGGGGTGCAGACATCCCCAAAAACTGACAAGACTTCTAATCCCTCTGCACTCTATCCCCAAGCAAAAATAAGAAAGGATTTCATTTAGTTTAACTTTGCAAAGAAACATTCCTAAGTTCAACTGTGATGCATGTCAATGGCCCAGTTACACCAGTTGCCTTCCACTATAAACATTTGTTAGTCCAGTCCTGGAAATCTGCATCTGCTTTACTATAAATTTCCTTAAAAATTAGGTTCCTGCAGCTAGATGTGCCAAATGCATCTAGATGTGCGACCGCTGTGTAGGTGAGATGCGCAACTGCTGTGTGCACGGAGGTATGTACCTGTGGTGCATATCTAGTTCCCGGAAGCGGTGGCCAGCACACAGGAATGACATCACGCCCCTCCAGGAAGTTGCTTGTACTGCTGCTAAATTCTTCCCACCACCATGCCATCCTCACTGTTCTGTGAGGAAGAGATGATCCTTATTTGCAAACTAAGATAACATTTGATTTATTTTTACATGGGGTGGTGTTTGTGTGGGTCATGTGTGTATGTCTAAATGATTTGGCCTCAAAATACACACCTACTTCCTGTGTACAGATTCACTTCCAGGCCAATGTATATTGCTTCCTGCTTCAGTGTGTATATATAGATATATCTATTTATTTCAGGTACTTATATAGCGCCATCAATTTACGCAGCGCTTTACATATACATTGTACATTCACATCAGTCCCTACCCTCAAGGGGCTTACAATCTAAGGTCCCTAACTCACATTCATACATACTAGGGACAATTTAGACAGGATCCAATTAACCTACCAGCATGTCTTTGGAGTGTGGGAGGAAACCGCAGTACCCGGAAGAAACCCACGCAGGCACAGGGAGAACATGCAAACTCCAAGCAGGTAGTGTCATGGTTGGGATTCAAACCAGTGACCCTTCTTACTGCTAGGCAAGAGTGCTACCACTGCACCACTGTGATATATCTATAGATGAAGGTTCATGTGTCCACCAGCAGAGAGAAGTTGGGTAGATGCCACACTCCCAATTCTGGAGGCATAATAATGGTCTAGCACAGGGGTCTTCAAACTACGGCCCTCCAGTTGTTCAGGAACTACAATTCCCATCATTCCCATCATGCCTAGTCATGTCTGTGAATGTCAGAGTTTTACAATGCCTCATGGGATGTGTAGTTCCACAACAGCTGGAGAGCCATAGTTTGAAGATTCCTGATCACTCTAGCATGTCTTGAAAAAAGGTGGTTTTTCATGTGCCTTGTATAATGCCCAAGAAATATCATCAGGAAAATACAAGTGGGTCATGGAACATCTACATTCCAAATTTGGCACTTAAGATGGTTATGCACTATGCAATCTCTGTACAACTCAATGTTTAGGCAAAATAGGTATTAGGAAGACGCACTTGAACAATTCATTCAAAATATAGGAATTCAAACAGGCTCTTGCACTAAATCGAATTTATTTAAGACCTAACCGATTGCAGTTTATGGTCACCTTTAAAGATCAAGATCTGAAAATATTAATTTATTGGATTTAGAAACACTTCTCTGTTCTTTGTAATTTATTGAAAGTTTTGGTAAAAAAAGAAAAAAAACACATTTCAAAGATATATTACAAGTGATAGGAATGAGATTAGCATCAAAAGGGTTAGTTAACTGAGTACACCTACTAATTGCGTAACAAGACACATCCAATGAGATGAAATTAACCAATTGTATTGGGCGTGCGCTATTATCAATGAGAAAACCGCAGTTACCCTAGCGTCAGTTGCAGTTTACATAAGCGGGTATTTATTATCGTTATTTCGCTTCAATGTGTGCCGGTTCGCAGGTTCAATTAATGACTTTTCCGTCGCACCAATTAATGTATGAACTGGTGCAGTGCCTTCTTCTTAGTAAATCACCCCCCATATTACAAAAAGTATTGAGGCGCCTGCCTTTACACGCACATAAACTTTAATAGCATCCCAGTCTGCAAGGGTGGGCCAACTCAATATTGAACCCTACAGACTAATGCTGCATACACATGATCGGATTTTCCGACAACAAATGCTTCTTGTCGGAAATTCCAACCGTGTGTAGGCTCCATCGGACATTTTTTGTCGGAATTTCCGACAACAAAAATTTGAGAGCTGGTTCTCAAATTTTCCCACAACAAAATCCATTTTCAGAAATTCCGAGAGAGTTGCGATACCCTGAATAAAATTTTTTATTTTCGCCAGATCTCCAGAATAATGTTTTTAATTTTTGTTTATAGTAATCTCCTTTTTTTTTTTTTTGTAAATCAAGATCTCCTGTTTTTTTTTTCTAGTGATCTCTGTCCACCTTTAGGAGATCTCTGAAAACTCACTTATTTAGGGAAGCCTACCCCACACCTACCTAACAACCCCATCAAATCATTCCCCGCATCTATTACCTTTGTTACCACCACCCCCTCCCTTTAGAATGTACAGTAAGCTCTACGAGCAGGGCACTCCTGTTCCTTCTGTATTGTACTGTAATTGTGCTGTCCCCCTTCTACATTGTAAAGTGCTGCGTAAACTGTTGGCACTATATAAATCATGAATAATAATAATAATCTCCATAATATTTTTTTTCATTTTGTGTGTCAAGTTACCACAACACCATTATTATCTTGTATTTTTTAACCTCAAGGAGATTGGTTGGTGTTGGTGTCCCTTGTTAATTTTACATTGTCTTTTTGAAATATACCTGTCTACTCACAACCAAACTGTCCTTTTTTAATTATAACACATAGCCAATAATTTAATCAAAAAATATATACATTTATTAGGGGTCATAACAAAATAAAGAGGAAGGCAACACTGGATAAACTGGTGAAATTAACGAAGCCTTTGAACCCCAGGGCACACATCAACTATTTGACAGGCAAAATTGGGAGCCTGAGGAGTCCATTTAATAGGGAGCACAATCTGGTCCAGGACTCCAAGAGATCAGGAACAGCAGCAGATGACATATATGTCTCCAGGCTGTGGTCTTACAACAGCCTGCGTCTTTTGCCAGACCAGACCGAACCCAGGCCATCCCTCTCTTATCTTCCTTACACGCTTGCTTCCACGCTTGCTTCCAGGCTGTGGCTCTGGTGTTGGAGTTGTGGCAGGAGGTGGAGGAGGAGGATGGCCCAACTCACACAGGTGGGTTTTGCTTGTGATTTCACTCCCTTATTTCGGGCCATATATATATATATCAGAAAAGAGGCGTTGGCCCACCTCAATTTCTTGCATTTTGTTGGCAGCTATGCAGGCAGAGGCCTCCAGAAGATTGGTGGGGGTTCTGAGGGCCACAGAAGACTGCCGAATTAACCCAAGTGCTGACTCCTCCACGCTCCTCCCCTTCCTGGGCCTTTTTTGTTGAAGGTGGAGGGGAGGGTCCTGGGATTCGGTCAGGCTACTGGGCCCGGCCACCTCCTGGCTGCCACTTACCCCCGCCACCTCCTGGCTGCCACTTTCCCCTGCCACCTCCTGGCTGCCATTTTCTATAGCCTCCTCCTGGCCGAGGATTTCCTGTATATGAAAAAGGGACATAGTTTTAGTTTATTGTTCATCAATCACACACAATTTTGAGAAATATGTTGAACAATGCTATACCTGACTCAAGCTGGGCTCCTCCACATCTTCTTCCTGTTTGGAAGGCCCAGGTTGGACATCGGAAGCCTCAGCTGGGGTGGTAGGAAGAGTGGAAGGAAGGGTGAAAATAGCAGTCTGTCATAGTACCACAGCCTGGGGACATAAATGTCATCTGCTGCTGCTCCTGATCTCTGGGAATCCTGGACCTTTTTGCGTGCCCTATTATATGTGCTCCCCATGCCACCAATTTTGCACTTCAAATAGTTGATGTCTGCCGTTAGGATCTGCGGCTTCACAAATTACAGCAACTTATCTAGCTCTGCCTTCCTCGATTTGTATAAAAGGGGTGTTTTGTCTGCCACAGACAGGGCAGCTCTCTGTACAAATCAGTGAATCGGGGGAGAAAATCATGATCGTTGAATCGATCCCTTTTTCTCTGCAAGACACAACACAAGACAAACCCTAATGTCAGGCTCAACTTGCATAATCTTGTCCCAATATAGCCTTAATCTCTAAGCAGTATAGACCACTGATGCCCCAAGTTAAAATTGTACCTTCGTTAGAACGATCGGCGCTTCCGCTACTCCGTCCTCCGTTCACAGATCATACGTACAACGCACATGTGTTACGCTTTATATACACTGCGCATGCGTGAAACTCTGCCCGCCCCTGACCTTCTTTATAGTATATTCCCCGCCCCTTGTCTTTCGGCACAGTGGGAGAGCACATGGCGGAGAGACAACAGGTGCATGAAGACAGCAGCAATGACGAAAGCCCGGAGCCACGAACGTCCCGATCCTGGAGGAGATTTAAGGCCTCTAATATGTCCTTTGTAGAGCTGGTGGAGATGGTGGACATCTTGAAGAGGGCCGACTATGATGAGAAGCATGGACCTTATCCAAACCCAAATGTCAGAAAGGCCAAGATCATGTCTAAAGTTGTGAAAAGTCTGCCGAAGAATTTTGGGGTACGGCGATCCAAGGATCAACTGAGGAAACGATGGTCAGACCTCAAATTGAGGGAGCACGATCAGTACAGAAGAATCAAGAGAGTGCTGCAAAAAAGTAAGTATTTTGTCCTGTGTTCGTATTCTTCTTATTACGTTCGTGCTGCTCCATGTGCTTTTATTTACTGTTGTACAGTTTAAAATGGCAAGTTTCAGGTTCATGGGCACAGTAATCGTTCATAGTAAACATTGTTCGTTTGCCCACTAATACGATGTTTTTGGCAGATGCAGGTTAACTACATTTATTCATGCCTATTTGTATTAAAAGAAATTTAGTACATTGTTGTCTAAATGGGTTTGTAACTAGAATGAAATGCAAACTTGATTCAGTGTAAGTAGAGGACACTCAGCAGCTGTTTACACACCTGGACGCAGGAGCACTAGTGTGGGACACCAGAACAAACTTTTTAGGGTGTCCCACACAGGTGCTCCAGTGGATACTAGGGGTGTCTCCATGTGTGAAACTTTACCCAAAAAGGTAAGTATTCAGCTTTAATAAAGGGAAAAAATCATGTCTTTAGCTTGGAACTCTGCCAAAACCGACAACTGTACGACACTTCCAAGCAATGTTTCATATTCCTATTTCTTGCCTCAAATATCTGTGTGCTAAGTATACCTTTATTTTATTCACATAGGGGAGAAAATTATCGGGACGTCAGAGGACACCAGGGACCCCCAAACTCTTAAAGAAGGGGAAATCCCAAAACCACAACCTGAGGATGTGGAGGAAGGAGAGGTTTATGAAGTGGGGAAATAGTGACCACAACAGGTGAGTGTCTGAGACCACAGCTTCAGGTAATAGATGTATGCCTGCATATTGATAATACATGGTGTGTGTTTTTATTTTAGTTGATGTGGATGTTGTGGAAGAAGAATCTCATTTCACAAGTGCAAGTGCACACGTCCTCATCTGGGAGATCATGGTGTGCAATTGGGATTTACAGAAGATCAAGGAAGACATCAATGATGTTGAAAAAAGACTCAAAAACATCATTGATGTTTTAGGCAGAATATAAAACACACCAAAATTTGATAATTTTTTTACTTTTATTAGAACTTTTCTAAAAAAATGTTGAAAGTCAAACTTTGAAGATGCACACAGTGTGTCAACATGTGCTATCTGCCATCACGGGATATAAAGGTACGCATTTTGTGGGTGCAACCCTTTCCTCGCAACTCAAGTAGCTGAGAGGAAGGGGTTGTACCCACGAAACATGTCCATTGATCCCCCATGATGGGAGCTAGCACATGTTGACCTTAGGCGTGGGATCGGGAGGGAAATCCCCATTTTGACTCTCAATTTGTGTGCATCTTCAAAATTTGGCTTTCACAGAGGTGACATCACCCCATCTGATGAAGGCAATATCAACACAGTTTGGACATACTAATGTCTGATATTGCCTTCAATTTATCAAAGTTGAACTTTGTAAGTTCCTGAGTTGTGTATTGTTTTATGTTTTGAAAAACATGCCTATTTACCACAAAAAAGGTATTTCTACTGTCACAAAAAAATATTCCAAAAAATATGTTGGTTTGTTCAAAAACCCTTTTCTAAACACACATGTGAATGTGCACAGAGTAAAAATTTTTCTACTCAACAATGTGTGGCTTCTTCTTTCAAAGCTCAATAGCAGTTTTAGTTGGTGTTTACAGTGACAATGGGGGTTATTTCCTAAAGGTAAATGCACTTTGCACTACAAGTGCACTTTCAAGTGCACTTGTAGTGCAAAGTGGATTTTCCTTTAGTAAATAACACCCACAGTGCTTTATAATTTGCATAAATCAGGCCATTATCGTCACTCCAAAAAATTAATTCAGGGTGCTGAAAATGATGAATATTATTATCATTAATGCATTACATGCATTAACAACAAAAAGAAGGTGTGTGTGTGTAGTAGACCCACAACATAAATAATAGTTAGCTGAAGAAGAGATTGTCACCTCATGTATCAAAGAAATTACGTTGGAAATATTGAAGAAAATGGCCAAAAAAAAAGCCCATTGGAGAACCTAGGAGACGGCTAAAAGAAACAGAAGCAGTAAATCAAAGGAAATATTTTTCATTTTTAAATACAAATTTATTTTAAAAATACATTTATTTAAATACATATAATGTGATGTTAAAGGATAAAACTTACCCTAATATAGTCCTTCTGCAGGACCTGAATGATGGCAGAACAGGTCTCTGGAATAATGATTCCCAAAGCCTGGGGGGAGATGCCTGTCGAGAACTTGATGTCCTGCAGACTTCTCCCCATCGCCAAGCACTGCAAGGTGGCGATGAGCCTCTGCTCGGGAGTGATGGCTTACCACATGCAGGTGTCCTGCTTTGTAATATAAGGGGACAGCAAAGCCAACAGACGGTGAAAAACAGGGTCCGTCATCCGGAGATAATTCCTGAAATCATCAGGATTATTCTCACGGATCTCCCGCAACAAAGGTATATGAGAGAATTGGAGCAAACAATTCTTCGTCCATGAACTCCTCCTTGCCCTGTTCATGGACTGGACTTGGGTCAAAGAACCCCAACACCAAGCCCCTGCACAGCATGAATTGTACGATGAGTACGTACCCGCAACATGGCTTCAAAATGGTCGGCTGGTCAGAACGAACTAACAGAGTGCACTGAAAATCAGAAACGAGCGGACAAGAACAGACTGTCAATCAAATACGTAATATAAAAATACACACTGAAAACCAGATGCGAAATGACTACACGCACTGAAGAACAGATATGAACCCACAAGCTCAAACTGAAGAGCAGTAACAAACTGAAAAGCACGAGGCTGAAAATCGCTAATCGTCTCTCACCAAACTTCTACTAACACGAGATTAGCAGAAGGAGCCCAAAGGGTGGCGCATGGCTATTGAACTTCCTCTTTATAGTGCCGTCGTACGTGCTGTACGTCAGCGCGTTCTTGTGCGACCATATGTATGCAAGACAAGCTTGAGCCAACATCTGTCGTAAATCTGATCCTGTAACGAATATCCAGTGTGTATCTGTGTCATAAATCAAACATAACAAACGGTGCTCAGATGAATGCCTTCACCACATATAGCGCACGCCTCTTACCAGACATATATGATTTCAAATTATAGAGATCTCCCTAACTTGTGGTATATCCGAAAAGATTCAGCAGCCAAAGGGAGGAACACTTTCTGTTCCACTCACGATCACACTGACAATCCCAAGGTTTTGGGTAAATAAAAGTCGTCTGATATTCACTCACCACATGTGCAGAGAAAGAGGAAGATCTGTAGTGTAATACGTTTACAAAGGCATTTATTAAAATCACAGATTACACTTACATATATGAAGTTTAAAACCAGCAAAGCAACAACACTATCAAGCACAGCAGCGGTCAGCACCAGCCTGCTCGTGTGGAATGACATCACAAAATTCTGACAACACGTTTCCCCTGTAACAGGCGTCAACTGGGAAAAGGAGGCTCATCTGGAACATCAGTTGAATACATTTAAATACAGGCAGATGCGGGACACAACTGAAATCCAATATCTCACGAGTGATACAAGTGACATATAAGTGATACAAGTGAGTTATAAGTGCCCACAGCTGTGTCACCGCTAACTAAGGGGAAAGGAGGGGCCAAATAAAGTTGGAGACAGCTCCAATATCAGTTAAGAGTTACCTTAAATCATCAAACATATAAGGTTATATGTGCAAAACATTTATATTCAGATACTAGGGCTGTGACAAGTTTGCAGTAAAATTGACATTTTACTTTCTTACTCATTTACTTACTTATTTCTTACTCATAGTGTACACAGGACATGGGTTATATGCAGCTACCATCAGGTGATTAAACACTAGCAAAAAAGAGAAGGCTGCAGGGCCATTCCTCTGTATAACCCCTCCCTTTCCCAGCTAACCTCTTTTTTTTTGCTAGATTCCTTAGGTGATGAACTGCTCCTCACTACTGAGAAAAACTTCCATCTTTACTATTGAGGTTTTCTTTCTCTGATGATCTTTATATCAAGCTCCTTGGCTGCGCTATAGCCACTGTGGCTCCTTCTGCAGATTCCAGATCAGTTGACTTTTTGCCTTTGCCTTGGGGAACTGTACCTGGACCTGCCAGATGTGAAAAGCAGAGTTGTAATGTTGCTTGAATGTACCGGTTCCTGCTGTTGGTAATTTTCATCAGCTACATTTTTGCAGTGACGAAAACTAAACGAAAAGTACACCACATTTTCGTCTACTGACGATAACTATGGCAAAAATCAATTCCGTTTTCATTAACGAAAACAGAACGATAATGTGAGGCAGGGACATTTACCCTTGTGAACTAACTTCTGGTTTCCACGAAGCTCTGCCTGCTTCTGCTCCCAGCAAGCAAGCGACTGTGCAGCCAGCATTACAGGCCTCTGAGTCCACAGACGACCGTCCAGAGCAGCACTGTGCATTACAGGCCTACTGATGAGAGTCCCACTTCCGAGTCCAGACTCATGAGTGAAGACGACGACCACCATCCAGAGCAGAGCGCACCCACTGTGAGTGTGGCAGTGTACATTACAATTACAGGCCTGAGGTCTCCCCTCAGGCCACCATCCATCCAGAGCAGTGAGCACAGTGTGTACATTACAGGCCTCCTCTGACAACCAGCATCCAGAGCACTGTGCAGTACAGTCCATCCCTCAGACCTGCCTGAGACCACCGTCCAGAGCACTGTGCAGCATTACAGGCCCCCTCAGACCGCCATCCAAAGCACTGTGCAGCATTACAGGCCTCCTCAGACCACCGTCCAGAGCACTGTGCAGCATTACAGGCCTCCTCAGTCCACCGTCCAGAGCACTCTGCAGCATTACAGGCCTCCTCAGTCCACCGTCCAGAGCACTCTGCAGCATTACAGGCCTCCTCAGTCCACCGTCCAGAGCACTCTGCAGCTTTACAGGCCTCCTCATACCACCGTCCAGAGCACTGTGCAGCTTTACAGGCCTCCTCAGACCACCGTCCAGAGCACTGTGCAGCTTTACAGGCCTCCTCAGACCACCGTCCAGAGCACTCTGCAGCATTACAGGCCTCCTCAATCCACCGTCCAGTGCACTCTGCAGCATTACAGGCCTCCTCAGACCACCGTCCAGAGCACTGTGCAAGCATTACAGACCTCCTTTAGACCACCGTCCAGAGCACTCTGCAGCAATACAGGTTTCCTCAGACCACCGTCCAGAGCACTCTGCAGCATTACAGGCCTCCTCACTGTCCTCAGACCATCCAGAGCTGTGATGTTAAGGACAACAAGACCCTTTGCAAACCATGAGGAGCAACACTCGCTGGTAAAAATACAAACTCGAAGCATCATTTGCGGACATTCCGGACAACTCATACAAAGGTAAGCACAGTACACTTAACTTCACTTTTGTTGAGAACAGTCTTATCTATGTACACTGTAGGGATTTTTTTTTAAACAAACTTTGTTTCTGTCATATTGTATACCTTTTGTTATTCTGAACTACAGAATAACAAAGGGTATGCAATCTGACTGCAACAAGGTAATAGCTGTTTGTCTGTCCATGTTGTGCACTTAGTCACTGAATCTTAATGGGAGTGATTTCATAATATCTATCAGCTGCTGCTTTCTCAGAATTGAAAATAACCAACTCTGTGCTTACTAGTGCGATAATATTAAATACAAATAATATGAATGTTGAATAAATAAACAAGGTGTGAAAAAACAAGTGCTTGTTACACCATAAATTAGTGCTTATTAGTGCTTGTTACACCATACATAGTGTCTTAATCAACATAAAAAGTGCTTAGTGCTCAATATAAAGTATCCTGCTTGTCTAAATGAATAAATTAATAAATAATAAATAATGAAAAAAAGTTCTCTTTAGCACTCTAAATAGTGCGTGCAAATAATGTCCAGCAGTGATAATAAAACAATGCGTGCAGGTGGTGTTCAGCTGTGACAACAATCCAACATCATGCCGAAGATATCCTGAGTGCTGCAAAACATGCTCCGGTGCTCCTTCGTGACCCCCTTAAGCTAATGTGCTCACCTCAGAGCGTGTGACTCAGCTGCTACCCTGAGTCCAAATATGCTTTGGAGCCACCCCTGGGCTCAGTCTCAGTGTCTGCTGCACTCCTCCTCCTCCTCCTTGGGTTGGCAGCCGTGGGATTTGCTCTCCAGTTACTGGGACACTCCAAACCAGCCTGCAGGAGAGCCACACTGAAAGACTTACTTGAGAGCCGTGGAGGGAATGGTAGGATCGTGCTTCCTTGCCGTGAACACATCCAAACCATCACCTGGATCCAAGGTCCAGATAGCAGGAGAAGAGAGGTACAGATACCAGCCACCATGGAAGAGGAATTCAGAAGGAGGTTGCGAGAGATGCAGATACAGCACAGAGGACCAGTATCAGAGCAGGTCCTGCTAGGATGGTTTGATTCTATCCACTGCGTACTCTGAGCCCATGAGCAGCGAAACCAGGGAAAAGTTCTCCCCTCCATCCATGTAAGGTACTGGTTGCAGTATGAAGTGAGAATGCTGTTATTGGGGGAACAGCCGAACCAGGAGTGGACAGCTGAGTTAAGCAGGCTGATCCGGGCAGAAATGCAGTTGGATGAGAGCTACAGAGCCCTCCAGTGGTATGTAGCCCAAGTGTGCCCGTGGACAGCGGATGACAGCCCCACGGAAGGCTTTGACTACGATGGCCTGGGATTGTTGTACTGGAGGCTGTCCAGGGACCCTGACTTTGGGAGTGATCGAGAGTGGCGTTTGGGGGAAATAATGGAGCACAGAGAGCGAAGACTGAATGTCTCGGAAGTGCACTGGGCACAGGAAGATTTGGAGTTTCTGGCCGTTCAGGAATGGGAGCTTGAGATGGCCTACAGACAGCTGCTAGACTCTGCTCAGCAGCAGGTTGGGGCTCCCTTTGCCTGGGACTATCAGGAAATACCAGTTGACAACTCTGAAATCCTGGCTGAAGAGTCGACAATGTGGCAGAGTAACAGTGTGCTTTGCCAACCTGCCCTGGCAGCTATGAATGCGGAGGTCTTATGGCGGATGGAGCAAGTGCTGACTGACCTTGATGACCCTGTTTCTGCATTGGATGATCTTGGATGGAGGAATGTGCCTGTCCAGCAGAATGCCAGAGAATCGGCAGTGGAAAATGTGGAGATCGCTATTCCCAAAGCTGAAGTGCTGACAAAAGGGCAGAGCTCTGCTAACTTCTGCCCAGCACTGATAGCATCTTCTGGGTTCCACGGACAGGAGATGGTGAACCTTTATCCCCAGACACCAGTTGCAGAGACAGGGGGTTTGATAGACTTTTCTGCTGAGGAAGAACAACCTGGTGAGCCTACAGCAGAAGAAGAGCTGTTATTAGGGCCAAACTTCACTGTGCTCTGCCCAGCACTGATAGCATCTTCTGGGTTCCACGGAGAGGGGATGGTGAACCTTTATCCCCAGACACCAGTTGCAGAGACAGGGGATTTGATAGACTTTTCTGCTGAGAAAGAACAACCTGGTGAGCCTCCAGCAGAAGAAGAGCTGTTATTAGGGCCAAACTTCACTGTGCTCTGCCCAGCACCAACAGAAGTATCTGTGAAGTTACAAGGAACTTCCCCAGCTGATGCCCTGGCAACCGGACAGAGGATCCAAGACCTCTGCCCTACACCTGCGGCGGTTCCGGAGGCTCAGGGTGAGAAGGAGGTGGTCACTTCCCAGCAGCAGATCAGGATACAGGGGGAGAAGGGAGAGGAGGCGTTCGTCGTCCCTCCCCAACAGTTGGCCAGGGTGGAGGAAGTGGTCTTTCCTCCCCAGCAAAGATCCGTGCACCTGGGAGACAGTACCACAGACATATCGTCCCAACATCCAGATGAGGGAATGGAAAAGGAAGCAACCGGCTCACCTCCCCAATGGCAGCTACACAGTTTGGGAGTGGAGGAAGCCAACCTCCTGCCCCAACAGTTAGCTGGAGCGGAGGATGCGGAGTCCCCAGCAGAAATGCTGGCAACAGGGCAGAGTGCTACCAACCTCTGCCCAGCACCGGCAACAACTACAGAGTTCCAGGGAGGCGGGGCAGTTGGCCTCCCCAACAGTTAGCTGGAGCAGATGGTGTGGGGTTTCCAGCAGAAGGGCTGGCAACAGGGCCAAGTACTGCTGGACTCTGCCCTCAACTAACAGAGGATGGATTTCCTGTGAAGGTGGATGGGACTTCAGTCTCCACCTGTATACCCCAGGGATGCTGGGCAGTCGGCCCAGATCCCCAACAGCATGACGGAGTGAGCCCAGACACCCTGTCTTCTCTCCAGCGGCAGAAAGGACTCCAGGGAGAAGGGCCAGTCCAGGCCTCTCCCCAGCAGCAGATATGTTCTCTGAGAGAGGCAGAGGTTGGCTGGGTGAGTAATGCTTTATTTGGAACAATTTGTTTGGGGTACTGTGTGGGTACAGGCATTATAGGACTGGAACTACTGACTAACTTCGGAGTCAACCCGTCTGTGGTCTCCTCCTGTGTTAGTCTCCTGCCGAAAGGGGAGAAATGTGACAGACCTAGCCGGGAGAGAGACTTTTGGAGGGAACTGAATGCTAGCCTCTTGCCGAACGATCGTGGGCCCTGGCATTTGTGGGAACGGTGCTCTTTGTGAGCTGTATGCCTGGGGACCCTTGAGGTGGTATTACTGTGGATTCGGGTCCTGGTCCCCCAGGACACACAGACTCTGGGGACCCTGGATTTGCCATATTAGGAATAGTGGCTGATTCATAATGCTGGGACAAATACTGTTAGGAGATGCTGATGTCAATTCCAGCCACCTGTCTGTCTGTTGCCTGCTAGAATGTTACATAGTTACATAGTTACATAGTAGGTGAGGTTGAAAAAAGACACAAGTCCATCAAGTCCAACCTATGTGTGTGATTATGTGTCAGTATTACATTACATATCCCTGTATATTGCGGTCATTCAGGTGATTATCTAATAGTTTCTTGAAGCTATCAATGCTCCCCGCTGAGACCACCGCCTGTGGAAGGGAATTCCACATCCTTGCCGCTCTTACAGTAAAGAACCCTCTACGTAGTTTAAGGTTAAACCTCTTTTCTTCTAATTGTAATGAGTGGCCACGAGTCTTATTAAACTCTCTTCTGCAAAAAAGTTTTATCCCTATTGTGGGGTCACCAGTACAGTATTTGTAAATTGAAATCATATCCCCTCTCAAGCGTCTCTTCTCCAGAGAGAATAAGTTCAGTGCTCGCAACCTTTCCTCATAACTAAGATCCTCCAGACCCTTTATTAGCTTTGTTGCCCTTCTTTGTACTCGCTCCATTTCCAGTACGTCCCTCCTGAGGACTGGTGCCCAGAACTGGACAGCATACTCCAGGTGCGGCCGGACCAGAGTCTTGTAGAGCGGGAGAATTATCGTTTTATCTCTGCAGTTGATCCCCCTTTTAATGCATGCCAATATTCTGTTTGCTTTATTAGCAGCAGCTTGGCATTGCATGCCATTGCTGAGCCTATCATCCACTAGGACCCCCAAGTCCTTTTCCATCCTAGATTCCCCCAGAGGTTCTCCCCCCAGTGTATAGATTGCATTCATATTTTTGCCACCCAAATGCATTATTTTACATTTTTCTACATTGAACCTCATTTGCCATGTAGTCGCCCACCCCATTAATTTGTTCAGGTCTTTTTGCAATGTTTCCACATCCTGCGGAGAAGTTATTGCCCTGCTTAGCTTAGTATCGTCTGCAAATACAGAGATGGAACTGTTTATCCCATCCTCCAGGTCGTTTATGAACAAATTAAATAGGATTGGTCCCAGCACAGAACCCTGGGGGACCCCACTACCCACCCCTGACCATTCTGAGTACTCCCCATTTATCACCACCCTCTGAACACGCCCTTGTAGCCAGTTTTCAATCCATGTACTCACCCTATGGTCCATGCCAACGCACCTTATTTTGTACAGTAAACGTTTATGGGGAACTGTGTCAAATGCTTTTGCAAAATCCAGATACACCACGTCTACGGGCCTTCCTTTATCTAGATGGCAACTCACCTCCTCATAGAAGGTTAATAGATTGGTTTGGCAAGAACGATTCTTCATGAATCCATGCTGATTACTGCTAATGATATCATTCTTATTACTAAAATCTTGTATATAGTCCCTTATCATCCCCTCCAAGAGTTTACATACTATTGATGTTAGGCTAACTGGTCTGTAATTCCCAGGGATGTTTTTTGGGCCCTTTTTAAATATTGGTGCTACATTGGCTTTTCTCCAATCAGCTGGAACCATTCCAGTCAATAGACTGTCTGTAAAAATTAGGAACAACGGTCTGGCAATCACCTGACTGAGTTCCCTAAGTACCCTCGGATGCAAGCCATCTGGTCCCAGTGATTTATTAATGTTAAGTTTCTCAAGTCTAATTTTAATTCCGTCCTCTGTTAACCATGTAGGTGCTTCCTGTGTTGTGTCATGAGGATAAACACTGCAGTTTTGGTTACTGAAGCCCCCCGATTCACTCGTGAAGACTGAGGAGAAGAATAAATTCAATACCTCTGCCATCTCCCCATCCTTTGTAACCAGATGTCCTTCCTCATTCTTTATGGGGCCAATATGGTCTGTCCTCCCTTTTTTACTGTTTACATACTTAAAGAATTTCTTGGGATTTTTTTTGCTCTCCTCCGCTATGTGTCTTTCATGTTCTATCTTAGCCATCCTAATTGCACCCTTACATTTCTTATTGCATTCTTTATAAATTCTGAATGCTGTGGATGATCCCTCAACCTTGTATTTTTTGAAGGCCTTCTCCTTTGCTTTTATATGCATTTTTACATTGGAGTTAAGCCATCCAGGATGTTTGTTCGCTCTTTTAAATTTATTACCCAATGGGATACATTGGCTAATGCCCTTATTTAATATGCTCTTAAAGCAAACCCATCTCTCCTCCGTATTCTTTGTTCCTAATATTTTATCTCAATTTATGCCTTTTAGCAAGGTTTGTAGTTTAGGGAAGTTGGCTCTTTTGAAATTCAGTGTCTTTGTGTTCCCTTCATGTCTCCTATTTGTGTGATTTATACTGAAACTAATTGACCTGTGATCGCTGTTACCTAAATTGCCCCGTATTTCCACATCTGTTATCAGGTCTGTATTGTTGGTAATCAGTAGATCTAGTAATGTTTTATTTCTAGTTGGTGCGTCTACCATCTGACCCATAAAATTGTCCTGCAAGACATTAAGGAACTGGCGAGCCTTAAATGAATGCGCGGTTCCCTCCGCCCAGTCTATGTCTGGATAATTAAAATCCCCCATTATGATAACACTTCCCATCCTTGCTGCTAATCCAATTTGTGATAGGAGATCCGTCTCCACTTCCTCCCTCAGGTTAGGGGGCCTATAGCATACTCCCAGTATTATTTTCCCCTTAGCTTCATCCCTTTGGAGCTCTACCCATAAAGATTCCACCTCCTCCCTAGCCCCCTCAGTGATGTCATCGCTCACATTCACTTGTACATTATTCTTGATATATAGGCATACCCCTCCCCCTTTTTTACCCTCTCTATCCTTGCGGTATAGGGTATACCCTTGAATGTTTGCCAGCCAATCATGAGAGCTGTTGAACCAGGTCTCTGAAATTCCCACAAAATCCAAATCCTCCTTGTACAACAGTATCTCTAGTTCACCCATCTTGTCCGCCAGGCTCCTGGCATTGGTGAACATGCCACATAGTTTAGACCGGTCGCATATTGTCCTCGTATTGGGTGTTTCAAGATTGCAACTTGGACATGCTACTATACTCACCTTGTGTTTTTGTGCTTTGGTTAACCTACCACTAATGCCCCCAATACTACCCTCTGGAATATCTTCCGCGCTGGCTATCACTGTCTCTGGACCCTCCCCCCCATCGCCTAGTTTAAAAACCCCTCTAACTTTTTGGCCATCTTCATTCCCAGCAGATCTGCACCCTCCTCATTTAGGTGCAGTCCGTCCCTTCTATAGTACCGGTTACCGACTGAGAAGTCGGCCCAGTCCTCCAGGAACCCAAACCCCTCCTTACTACACCAGCTCTTCAGCCACTTGTTTACTTCCCTAATCTCCCTCTGCCTCTCTGGTGTGGCTCGATGTACCGGTAGTATTCCTGAGAACACTACCTTGGAGGTCCTTTTCCTCAATTTAGCTCCTAAGTCCCTAAAATCGTTCTTTAGGACACTCCATCTGCCTCTGACTTTGTCATTGGTGCCAACGTGCACCATGACAGCCGGGTCTTCCCCAGCCCCTCCCAGTAATCTGTCCACAAGATCCGTGATGTGCCGAACCCGAGCGCCCGGTAGACAACATACTGTTCGGCGCTTCAGGTCTTGGTTACAGATTGCCCTCTCTGTCCTTCTAAGAATTGAGTCCCCTACCACCAGAATCTGTCTTTCCTTTCCCTTTGCTGCCCCCCCCACTCTCACTGGAGGAGTTCTTCCCCTGGCAGCTAGGAGAGTCCCTCATCTCCAGCAGTGCTGGTCCCTGACTGGTAACACCAATGTCACTCAATGGAGCGTACTTATTGGGATGCTCCAGTCCTGGATCGGCCTCCCTGGCACTCCCCCCTCTACCCCTCCTGACTGTCACCCATCTACTCTTTGCTAGTGCCTGCACCTCTTTGTCTCCACCCGCCTCTGTGCTGGCCCCTGCCGGCACCTGCCGTGTACATTCCTGGCTCACCTTTAGTATGGAGGGACTTCTCAGTGCTGACAGTTGCTTCCCCAGATTCAGAACCTGGGCTTCCAGGGAAACAATGTGCTTACATTTTGCACAGCAGTATTCGCCCTCGATCGGATGATCAAGGAACGCATACATGCGGCAAGATGTACAAAGAGTCGCCTCTCCACACCCGCCGGGCATCGTACCTATTAAATTTAGTGGGGATTTTACCCTGTCCAAATTACCTAACAACTAGCTTCCTGGCACTAATACTCAAGACAATACACAGGTACACGACAAGACAATACACAGGTACACAATACACAAGTACTAACGATCCACACACACTACTCAGACAACACTCAGATACTCACACTACACAGGTACTATGACCCCTGTTATAACCTCCTGTTTTAAACTCTTGTTTTTAACTCCCACTTAATCCAGCTCCACTTACACCAAGCTTCACCGCTTCAAGCTGAGCACGCTCAGACTGAGTCCTACAACAAGTTAAATAGGCACCTGGGCACCTGTGAGCAATTAACCACACCCCTTAATTGATAGACTGATGAAACAGAAAAAAAAAAAAAAAAAAGCTATTTAAAAAGTGACAGCAAAAGGCAAATTAAAAACTAAAAGGAAAAGTCTCCAAAATGCAACCCAGCAAACACCAACAGACAGCAGCAATACACACACCAACAGACAGCAGCAAACACCAACAGACAGCAAGACTTGTATACTCTAACTCTTGTTTTTAACTCCCACTTAATCCAGCTCCACTTACACCAAGCTCCACCGCTTCAAACTGAGCACGCTCAGACTGAGTCCTACAACAAGTTAAATAGGCACCTGGGCACTGTCCATGTGTATTGTAAATAAGTCTAGTATGGGATCTAAGAGTTATTAGATCCCCATTGTTGTTTGTGTTAATTAACTCTGCTATTATGTGAAAAAGAGTCTGTGTTGATTTGTGATAATGTTGATTGGGTTTTTTGAGCTACAAGACGGCCAGTCTGGCCTAAAGGTCATGTCTGAGTCATCTAGGCTGTCTAAAGGATTAATTAATTAGCCCATGTTAATTAGGTTTCTGGTCACAGGTGTATGTTCAGAGTATTATGAGCAGGAGGTATGCACCTCCTCTTTTACTGTATAAAAGAGCCCGTATTCCTTTCAATAAAAGAGATTCCTGGTGGAACTTACATACAGCCTGCCTGGTATTTGTTCTGAGCTACACAACTGGATTAGAACGGCACATAGCTGTAGTTCTAGTCCCGGAGCATCGGATGACCGAACCATCAGATGTTGCGATCTGCAATCTGATTCTATAGCCGCAGAGGAGTGTCAGGAGAGTGGAACCGAGCGAGCAGGGGCTCGTTACATAGATCATAGAGATTTCTGTCATCCATTCTATGGACTACCTCCACTCTTTTCACTGCTGAGAAGCTTTTTTACATTTGAGGACTGGTTAATGTAATAACTTATTCAGTGTGGGAAGTTTTAAGCTGTTTATAGATATATGGTTTTAAGCACACCAGTACACATTTAATTTTAGATCATCCATTGATGGCATTTTGATCGATGTTTGTTCTAAGTATTTTATTTTAATTTATTTTGTATTGATTTGGATCGCTTCAACACGATCCGTTTTGCACACTAATGCACTTGTATTGATTTGGATTGCTTTGTACACAGATTATGAGCGCACGTTTTCTTGTTTTATTAGGCTTCCCAGCCTAGTGGTGAGATGTGGGGTCTTATTGACATTACTAATTAAACAAATTAAATAACTAATTAAAGGAGACATTCATAAGAAAATTTTGAAAATTTATTAGAAAAATTTCACTTACCTTTCCTGCCGCAGGCTTTTCTGTGGTAAACCAACAGACCCAATCTTCACCCTTCACGGTGGGTTCCGTTAAACCTTCAGGAGCTGGGGATCCTCGAGGAAACCCACAATCCTGGACCTGTAATAGCACCTCCACCAGTAAAACTTTATGGCCTTAATACCAAAAAGTACTGGATCCTGGGGTCCAACTCTTTAAAAAGAGAAGCATTACAGGCAAGACCTCGTTTCTTTGGATACAAGGCCCTAGTACCATTCAATTCGGCCAAAAAGACACTTTGAATGGATCCGGCTGCATGGCTAGCCCCAACAAAGATTGCTCCAGTGGAGCTCAGCACAGCACATCTTTACTCGTGACCAACACCTTAAACACTGGTGAAAAAACTGAGGTACTCCCACCAGTGGAAGGGGTTATATAGGGAGTGCACTTTTTAATTTAGGGCGTGCCAATGTCCATCACCTGAAGGTGGCCTACAGCCCACATAGTAACTACTATGGCTCTGTGTCCCGTGATGTACGATAAGAAAGGTATATTTATTAAGATAAAGGCACACGTGCAAACCAAACAACAGCAAACCATAAACAAGTAATGAATACAAAGAACACAGCAAACCCCAAATAACACCTAACATCTAACTAAACACGTTATACAAATGAAGGCAAACAACAGGGATAAGCAAAAGGGGAACAGAAGCCAGGTACGGGGGAAACAGACCGTAATGGGAGCAGGGATCAGGGGACAGGTCTCAGGGTCAGGATACAAGATACAGAATCCAGAACAAAAGACAGGAACAGATCAAGGAATGGATCAGGCTCAGGCAGGCATAAGGCTCACAGGGGAAATTCTGAAGCCCTGAGCCTTGGTGAAGGGCGGGCTTAGATAGTCCAGCAGTCCGAACATCAGGAATGACTTGATTGTCAGTTAACATCTCAGCTGGGAGACACCCACTGGTGGCCATCAGAACTACACCCCTTGGTGCTAAACTCAACAGTGCCACCAGCAGGTGAACCAAGCAATGGCACGGTTCCTGACACAGCGGCTACTCTCCATTTATAAACTGAAGCATCGTAAACACAGGTTACAATGTTTCTGATATGAATGGACAGAGTCAGTGATTACATTCAGAAAAGGAAGGAGACGGTAAATGACATATCTCCATCCTGAAAGATCCGGGACAGGGGGGGGGGGGCGGAGGAGGACACGGAAAGCCGGGGAGGACACAGGGGGACCCGGGGGAGGATGCAGGAGGACGGGTAGGAGGACACAGAGGGGGGCCTGGAGGATGAAATGGATTGGGACCCAGAGGAGGACACGGGGAGCACAGAGGGGGACAGCCAAGGGTGATCGGTGTGGTGGTGGGAGGGAGTTACAAGCACCGATCTCCCAGACGGCTGCAGGAGGGAGAGGAGGAGAAATGGCTGCCAGAAAAGCTATACAGGGTGCTTGTAGCTCCCCCCCCCACCGCCACACCAATCCTCCCTGAGGCTGCCCAAGTATCGGGTCAAGCATCAGAGCATTTGCACAAGTACTCACGTAAATGCCAGGATCGGCACCAATAGTGCTACTAGTATCAGTATCGGTGCAACCCTAGTGCAGAGTCATTATGGCTGAAGCTCTATGTTCTAGCCTCCCTAACATGGAAGATAAGAAGGAGTATCAGCTCCTTTCACAGATTGAAATGGCTAGAAAGCAGGGCAATATGGTTATGGATGATTTTAAAGGGGTTGTAAAGGTAAACATTTTTTCGCCTTAATGCATTCTATGCATTAAGGTAAAAAAACTACTAACAATACCGCCGTCCCCAGCCCCCCCGTTTTACTTACCTGACCCCTCGAAATTCGGCTGCTCGTTCACGTCCTCGATTCCGCTGCTCAGCCTGGCCGCTGATTGGCTACAGTGGATGGATTGGAAGCAGCGCAGCCATTGGCTCGCGCTGCTGTCAATCACATCCAATGACGCGGCGCGCTGGGGGGCGGGGCCGAGTGATACAGCGAGTGGCTATAGCTGCCGGCTGTATCACGGGAGCGCGCCCGCAATAACTAACCACCATGCGAGGGAGCTCGCATTAAGGTGGTTAATTATTGCGGGGAGAGCTGAGACAACCGCCGAGGGACCCCAGAAGAGCAGGTTCGGGGCCACTCTGTGCAGAACGAGCTGCACAGTGAAGGTAAGTATAACATGTTTGTTATTTTTAAAAAATAAAAAAAATACCTTTACAACCCCTTTAAATATCCTGATATTGAGAGGGTAAATAGAACTGCACTGCACAGTCAACAAAGGCTTGCATTTCTCAAAATGTATTGCAGGAAACTTTCATGGAATAAATGGTGGAAGCCCCAACAAGGAAAAATACTCCTTGGGATTCTGTGTTGAATCCTAAACAACACAGAGCTTAGTGCTGATTTGCAGGTTAGAGACAACATGGGTAAGAGTGACCATGGTGTAATCACATTTGCCATAAGTTACAGAAAAGAGAAGCATGTTGGTATGACAAGAGCGCTAAATAAAAAAAAAAAAACTAACTTCAATAAGCTGTAATCCTTACTGCATGGCACTCTGAGACCAAACATTTTCAGCAAACAGTGCACAAAGCAAGTAGGAGTTTTTAAAGATGAATTAAACATGTTTATTAGACACTGTATTCCAATGGGTAACAAGCATAAAATAACAAAATTGAAACCTATGCAGCCAAATTCTAGTGTTATAAAAAAAAATAAAAAATAAAAATACAGGCTTTTTTAAAAGTACAAAGTAGAAGGGACATCATCAGCATTCCAGATTTACAGGGAATTCAAGGGGAAATGCAAGAGCGCAATCAGGGCAGCTAAATTAGAATATGAGAAACACATTGATACAACAAGTAAAACTAATCCCATTTTTTTCAAATATATCAAGAGTAAAATGGATATGGAACAAATAGTCCCTGTAACGGATGAACAGGGGGAAATGGTCACAAGTGACAGTGAAAAGGCGGGTATAATAATTCATTTTTACTCAGTTTTTACTGATGAAAAAGACAGGATTGATAGTCTACTTAACAGTAATATTAATGATGTTTCACTGAAGTTGCCTCTGTTGTTCACTGAAAACAAGTTACAAAACAGCCTAGAGAAACTCTGTAAACAGATCACCAGGTCCAGAAAGCTTACCCCTGTGAATGTTTAGGCTCCATTCACACCTTATCGAGGGCGGAATCGCCTCGATTCCACCCACGATATGAAATCGCTGCAAAACTCGTGACACGTTTGCAATGCCATTACTTCTAATGGCACCCCAAACGCACCATGATTTTGCCATGATTATCAGGTGGTAAATTGTGCTGTAATCGTGCCAAATCAAACGCGCAACGCTGTCGCCCAAAAGAAGCTCATGTTCTTTTTGAGTGACAAGCGTCATTGTAGTACGGGTCTATATTCATAATTGATTTACCAAAAACTTGGTATTAGCTGTTATTAACTATGATAGTTTTAAGGTGATCACTTCTGAGTATATATTTCTGTATACTGAATGCTTATACCATTCTTGTATACAATGATCTTTCTCTCACAGATGGTCACATTGTCTCAGGACCATTATAGCCATTCTTCTGTTTGCACTGGATAAAACCAGCTTTTTCGCACCTTCTTTTATATATAAAATGTTAGACAATAGAGAATTTGAGTGGAGTTTCTACTGGGACAGATTGGTGAATGTGCCCAGCCTTTGTAAGACTGTCAGTTTTCAGGAATTTATGATGTTAGCAGAAATCGCAGGACTCTCCTGAAATTGATGTGAAGTTGAATCTATCTTGTTTAATCCTCTGTACTACGTCTTTAATTGAAGCTAAGTAAATCACTTTTATTACTATACTACTTGTGTGTTGTTTTAATCATTGTATGTCGTCCACAAATATGAAAGGGTAAATATATGAACCTGTCAATAAATGAATAAATGTAACACGGAATTTAACCCATTGTTACAGTCGTGCACTGCAATCGCTGCTTGTTTAGGGTGCCATTAAGAAGCAAATGTGGTACCAATTTACAAAAAAGTATGGAGATGTATATCAGGAAACTACAGCCCAGTCAACTTAAAGTGGTTGTAAAGGCAAAAGGTTTTTACCTTCATTCATTCTATGCATGAAGGCAAAAAAACTGTGTGCAGCAGCCCCCCTAATACTTACCTGAGCCCCCTCTTGATCAAGCGATGTCTACGAGAGCCTTGCTTCTCAGGGGACTTGCACTCCTGATTGGCTTTTGGCAGCAGCGGGTGCCATTGGTGCCATTGGATCCGAGCTGCTCTGTGCGAAACCATTGCACAGAGCAGGTAAGTATAATATGTTTGTTATTTTTTTAAAAATATATATCGCTATAACATCAATAGCATGTAAGGTAATTGAGGGAATAGTTGGGGACTCTATATAGAAATTTGTCTGTGACAATCTGCATGGGTGAAAGACCATTTTTGTTAGACCAACCTTTTGACATTCTATAAGGAAATAAGTGACAAAGAACATGTGGTTGATCTCAATTTCTCAAGGCAGTTGATACTGTACTTCATAAATGTTCAATCAATAAAATAAGGTCTGTTGGAGTGGATGAACTTCTACTGTATGTACGTGGATTGGAAACTTGTTTTATGAATGGGTCCAGAGAGTAGTGATAAATGACTCATTCTCTGAATGTTCTAAAGTTGTTAGCAGTGTGTCACAGGGATCTATCTGTCTTTTGGCCAATGCTGTTCAATTTGTATATTAAAGATACAGAGGTTGGAATCAAGAGCTCAATTTCAGTTTGCTTATATTAACAAATTATGCAGAGAAATAACTTCGGCACAGGTTAGAATATTAGTAAAGGACAATGATAAAATGGAGTATTGGGCAGCTACATGGTAGATAAGGCAGATGAGGTTCAATATTGTACAGTTATGTAAAATTAGGTACAGTACTTGAGTACCAGAAATACACATGCAAAATACACATTATGAGGGGCTCCCTGGGAGAATCGGTGATGGAAAAAGATCTGGGGGTGTTTATAGAGCACAGACTTAGCAATAGCATGCAATGCCAAGCAACCGCTAAAAAAAAACAGCAAAATACTCTCATGCATTAAAAAGGGCATACAATTCTAACGATAAATCTAATCTCTATAGTTCTACCCTTTTACAAAACACTGGTTTGGCCTCATCTTGAACATGCAGTTAAGTTTTGGTCACCATTTATAGGTGACTCCACCTATAAACTGCTTACGCTAAGCTCCCTGAAGAGGACATATGACCCTGATTCAAGATCATAAGAAAAAAGGTTTAACATTAGATTGCAGGAAAGGGTTCTTTACTGTTATGCCCCGTACACACGGTCGGATTTTCCGACATAAAATGTGTGATAGGACCTTGTTGTCGGAAATTCCGACCGTGTGTGGGCTCCATCACACATTTTCCATCGGAATTTCCGACACACAAAGTTTGAGAGCTTGCTATAAAATTTTCCGACAACAAAATCTGTTGTCGGAAATTCCGATCGTGTGTACACAAATCCGACGCACAAAGTGCCACACATGCTCAGATTAAATTAAGAGAGGAAAGCTATTGGCTACTGCCCCGTTTATAGTCCTGACGTACATGTTTTACGTCACCGCGTTCAGAACGATTGGATTTTCCGACAACTTTGTGCGACCGTGTGTATGCAAAACAAGTTTGAGCCAACATCCGTCGGAAAAAATCCATGGATTTTGTTGTCGGAATGTCCGATCAATGTCCGACCGTGTGTACGGGGCATTAGAGCAGTTAAAATGTGGAACTCGCTCCCCCAGAAACTGGTACTAGCTGAGTGTTGACAGTCTCAAAAAACTTTTAGGCCCCATGTACACTGCTGCTGCTAAACGGACGTTCAGAGGCAGTTGGACACTTTTTTCAACTACCCCTGAACTCATTCAATGTTATCTTATGTGTACATGTACACAGGTTTGTTTACTGTTGTTTTTAGGCAGTTGTGCTTATAGGCCTTTTTTTGAAGGCAAAAAAATGAGTTCAGATGCCGAAGTTTCCGACGTTTAAGATGCCAAGCGCGGCTAAACATTTAGCCGCGCTCCGTTTATAGGCGTTTTTCGTTTTTGGCCATTTTTAAAAAAAAAAAAATTTTTTATAGAAATGCTTCTAAACGCAAACGTGGCAAAACGACGCTAAACGCTGCACGTAAACGCGGCAAAATGGACGTTTTAAACGTGGGTTACTATCTGTCAAGTTGAATCGTTCAGGAGAGGTTGTAAAAACGTCCCGTGTACATGAAGCCTTATTCACACTAAGATCGCATGCGTCTGTTTCAGAGATGAATCAGGCCAGAATTTTTGCCTGAATTCTGACCTGAAAAGGAGCCAAAGACGCACAGGACCCCTGTGTAATTCGCTCTGCAGCCACCGCGGAGATGTGTGAACATCTCCATTGGGAACTGGTCACAATCTCCTGTCATGTGAATTGGATGCAGGGAAACCCGCATCTAATTTGCACTAGTGTGAAAACAGCCTTAGATGTCTTCCACATCAGGGCTATAGGAATTTTTTGAGAATATAATCATACACAAACATAGGTTCAACTAGATAGACCTATGTCTTTTTTCAACCATATAACCTATGTAACTATGTAATTACATCCAGTGCCGGGACAAGGTCATCTGGTGCCCAGGGCAAAGATGGAAAACTGCGCCCCCCCCGCGCCGCTGTGAAAGCTACAACGCCTACAGACGATGGGATCTATACTGGGAATTTGTTAAATACTAGTATTGGCGGCAAACAGTGACTTAGGCGTGGTTCACACTGGGGAAACTTGTCGCGCCCCATTCAGTACAATGAAACCGTTCTAATCGGAGCGACAAGACACAGCACATCAGGGCACAGGACACAGTACATCAGGGCACAGCACATCAGGGCACAGGTCACAGTACATCAGGGTACAGAGCCCAGCACATCAGGGTACAACACACCAGGCCACATCAGGGTACAGCACATCAGGGTACAGAGCCCAGTACATCAGGTCACAGTACATCAAGGGCACACGACATTAAGGCACAGCACATCGGGGCACAAGGCACATCAGGGCACAACACATCAGGGTACAGGGCACAGCACATCAGGGTACAGGGCACATCAGAGCACATAGCACATCAGGGCACGGGGCACAAAGCACATCAGGGCACGGAGCACATCAGGGCACGGAGCACATCAGGGCACGGGGCACATCAGGGTAAGGAGCACATCAGGGCACATGGCACATCAGGGCACGGGGCACATCAGGGCACGGAGCACATCAGGGCACGGAGCACATCAGGGCACGGGGCACAAAGCACATCAGGGCACGGAGCACATCAGGGCATGGAGCACATCAGGGTAAGGAGCACATCAGGGCACATGGCACATCAGTGCACGGGGCACATCAGGGCACATGGCACATCAGGGCATGGGGCACATCAGGGCACGGGGCACATCAGGGCATGGGGCACATCAGGGCACGGGGCACATCAGGGCATGGAGCACATCAGGGCACGGGGGCATATGGCACATCAGGGCACATAATGGCACATGATGGGGCACATGGCACATTATGGGGCACATCAGGGCACATCATGGGGCACATCGGGGCACATCATGGGGCACGTCAGGGCACATTATAGGGCACGTCAGGGCACATTATGGGACACATCAGGGCACATCATGGGGCACATCAGGGCACATCATGGGGCACGTCAGGGCACATTATAGGGCACATCAGGGCACATCATGGGGCATGTCAGGGCACATCATGGGACACATCAGGGCACATCATGGGGCACATCAGGGCACATAGCACATTAAGGGGCACATTGTTTACTAGCCTGCATGCAGAGCAGCGCTGGAAGCATCTGTGATAAGTTCTCTCTCTCATGTCACGCTGCTCCCCGGCGGCCCCTCCTCTCTTCTCGTCCATCCCAGATGATGTCACAAGCAAATAGGGAAGGATGAGAAGAGAGGAGGGGCCGCCGGGGAGCAGCGGGACATGAGAGAGAGAACTTATCGCAGATGCTTCCAGCGCTGCTCTGCATGCATCTCGATCTACCCGTCAGGCGCCAGCTGTCGGCGATTGACGGGTAGATCCTCCAATGCAGGACAGAAACTCCGCCAGATAGGGAAGTGAGAGGCAGGGCGGGGTGTGTAAACACACAAATCCCTGTGCTGTCAGAGGAGAAGAGAGGAGCCATATCGTTTGTTCCTACTAAGCAGGAAAAACAATATGTCTCCTCTCCTAGTCAATCCTATTCCCATACAGAACACTGAGGGAACACACAATTAACCCCTTGATCACCCCTAGTGTTAACCCCTTACCTCAAAGTGACATTTACACAGTAATCAGTGCATTTTTATAGCAATGATCGCTGTAAAAAATGCTAATGGTCACAAAAAAGTGTCAAAAGTCTCCGATCTGTCTGTCGCAATGTCACAGTACCGCTAAAAATCGCAGATCGCCGACTAGTAAAAAAAAAAAAAATGCCAAGTCCTTTCCATAGTTTGCAGACGCTATAACTTTTGCGCAAACCAATCAATATACGCTTATTGGGTTTTTTTTTACCAAAAATATGTAGAAGAATATATATTGGCCTAAATTGATGAAGAAATCTGTTTGTTTTTTTTAAATTGGGGATATATATTATAGCAAAAAGTAAAAAATATGTTTTTTTTTTTTTTCAAAATTTCTTTTTATGTTTATAGCGCAAAAAATAAAAACTGTAGAGGTGATCAAATACCACCAAAAGAAAGCTCTATTTGTGGGAAAAAAGGGCACAAATTTTGTTTGGGTAGAGAATCGAACGGCCGCGCAATTGTCAGTGCCAAATTGTAAAAAGTGCTCTGGTCAGGAAGGGGGTAAAATCTTCCGGGGCTGAAGTGGTTAAATCCTTCTTGGCAATCTTCTTATAACCTAAGCCATCTTTATGTAGAGCAACAATTCTTTTTTTCAGATCCTCAGAGAGTTCTTTGTCATGAGGTGCCATGTTAAACTTCCAGTGACCAGTATGAGAGAGTGAGAGTGATAACACCTAATTTAACACACCTGCTCCCTATTCACACCTGAGACCTGGAAACACTAACGAGTCACATGACACTGGGGAGGGAAAATGGCTAATTGGGCCCAATTTGGACATTTTCACTTAGGGGTGTACTTACTTTTGTTGTTGCCAGCGGTTTAGACATTAATGGCTGTGTGTTGAGTTATTTTGAGGGGATAGCAAATGTACACTGTTATACAAGCTGTACACTCACTACTTTACATTGTAGCAAAGTTTAATTTCTTCAGTGTTATCACATGAAGACATATGATAAAAATATTTACAAAAATGTGAGGGGTGTACTCACTTTTGTGAGATACTCTATATATATAGATATATATATCTATATATCTAGATATATATCTATCTAGATATATAGATATATATCTATCTATATATATAGATAGATATATATCTATATATCTAGATAGATATATATATCTAGATATATATATCTATCTAGATATATAGATATATATATATATATATATACACACACACAAACACAAAACACACTTATGTACTTATCCAAGAAAGTACCAGACAGCCAGTCTCTTTCAAAGACTGTTCTTGCATGGAAGCCTAGTGGACCTGCATTAAATATCATGTGGATGGAAAAAGAGACTCATCCTGGAGATCTGACAAAGTGTGTTTGCCAAACCGTTCACGCAGTAGTGTAAGGTCGTAGGTAAAAGGTCTGAATGTGAACCGAGGCGTTTGTTAGGATAGAAATAGGATCTTTGTCCACGTGTTTAGTCCACACAGCAAAAGGTCTGGCAGATTGCCACAGAAGCGACCATAGGCTGCCTGGTAGGGCTCGTTAAGAAAAAAAAAGGATTTATATAGGGCCTGTAACATTTTGTCTACCTTATCCTTGAACACAGAATTGTGACAAGAAATGTCAGGAATACAAAGACAAGTGTAAAGGCTAGCTGGAGGCTAGCCTGTATTTGTGGGAGGAGGCTGAGAGGGCTACTTAAAGTGGTGTTCCGGCCGAAATGATACTTTTTAAATAAAAATACCCCTATAATACACAAGCTTAATGTATTCTAGCAAAGTTAGTTTGTAAACTAAGGTCTGTTTTGTTAGTTTATAGCAGTAGTTTGTTATTTTATAAACTTACAGCAGGTCGTGGCCATCTTAAGTGTGGGCATCTGAAGCCAGACTGTATTTCTTCCTGGATCTCATCCTTGCAGATCTCGCACATGCTCAGTGCAGCACAAGCAGTGTAATAGGTTTCAGGTCAGGTTTCCATAGAAACGGCAGTTTCAGAGGAAGTTGCCGCCCCTTCCCAGAAGGAATTGCAAACAGGAAATGATGCGATGGGCCACGGCCAGGGAAGAGGAAGTGAAAAATGAATACAGCAGATATACAGTAGGTGCTGAGAAAAAAAAAATTAAAAATATCCAATTTGTTTACAGTGCGCAGTTTAGTGAGGGATGCTGAAGAGTTGTAAAAGTGGGTGGAACTCCACTTTAAGCCTCCTCCTCCTTCAGGCCAGGGCTCGTCGGCGTCTCTGGGTTCAATAGGGGGTGGGGCCACACGTCACTTCCGGGTCGGCTGCAACATGGCGGCGGTACCTCTGTCGGTGCTTCACTGGGGAGTTCGCCTGTCTACCCTCCTGCACCCATATTCACGGGTCCCTGTTTCTCCCGGTATTTCGGGGGGGGGGTGCTCGGCCGCCGCCACCAGCCACTCCTCTCCCCATTCAAAAACAGCTCCATGAGGGAGCCACTCGCTGGCCAGCATTCTCTCCCCTTACCAGCTTGCTGCAGGGGGGAGCCGCCAGCCCGTTTTTCCGGGTGTTGGGGGGGGGAGAAAGTCCAGCCAGCCATCTGTTCCTCTCTGCATACGGCGCCATGGGGCCGCCCGCCCGCTTCTCTCGGCGATCATGCCGGGGGAGGGGGGCCGTCCATCCATCCTCCACCCACCCTTCTTCCCTTCGGCAGCAGCTAAATCAGGTGCGGTCCGCCCGCTTCTCCCGGTGATCATGCCGGGGGAGGGAGGGGGGCCGTCCATCCACCCTCCTTTGGCTGCAGCTGGCCAGGTGCTGCCCGCCCGCTTCTCCCGGCGCTCGTGGGAGGGGGCATTCGTCTTGTATAGCAGCTGCCGCCTGCTTCTTTTCCCTTTCATCCAGGTGCCTGCCAGAGCTGTGGGGAGCCGCCCACTTCTCATGGTGGGGGGCGTCCAGCCATCACCTACGGCTCCATTTGGTCAGCGTGCTGTCTGCCCACCGGCTTCTCCCGGCGCCCAAAAGGGGGGGCGTCTATCCATCCAGCTGGGCACAATCCCGCATTGTTGGGGGGGGCCACCGCTGTCCCTCTGTTCCTGACAGTGCTGGGGGGGGCTGCCCGCCCGCTTCTCCCGCCACTCACACTGCGGGGGAGGAGGGGGGGGTTGTGCCGTCTGTCCGGTCATCCATCCTCCAACCACCCACTTTCCCCACAGCCCCATCTGTCCAGGGGGGGTGCTGCCCGCCCACGTCTCCCGGCTCTCATGCCGGGGGAAGGGGGGGGCGCGTCCGTCCATTCTCCACCCACCCACTTGCCACTCGCCCGCCAATACACCTCCCTGGTACCACGCCATGCACCGTGGAGGGGACGCCCGCACGTCTCCCAGTTTTCATAGCCGGGGGTGGCGCTCACCCGACCGCTCACCTCCCGCTATTCACGTGGGGCATCATGTAGGGGGGGGCCCGCATGCCTCCCGGGCATCCACCGCTGCAGTCATAAGTGTTCATATCGCAGCATTTCGGTCCCAGGACTTCTGTCATAGCGTTTCGGCACAGGTTTTCTGTCATAGCGTTTCTGTTTAGGCGTTTAGTCTCATCGCTTGTTTTCCTGTCATGGCGTTTCCTGCCTTAGCATTTCTGGCGTAGCATTCAGCATTTCTGTCTCAAATGTTCTGCCCAGCATTTCTGTCGTAGAGTTCAGCATTTCTGTCGTAGCGTTCAGCATTTCTGTCGTAGCGTTCAGCATTTCTGTCGCAGGGGTTCAGCATTTCCGTTGCAGGGGTTCAGCATTTCCGTCGCAGGGGTTCAGCATTTCCGTCGCAGGGGTTCAGCATTTCCGTCGCAGGGGTTCAGCATTTCCGTCGCAGGGGTTCAGCATTTCTGTCATAGCATTCAGCATTTCTGGCTCAACGTTTTGTCCAGCATTTCTGTCATAGCATTCAGCATTTCTCTTAGAGTTTTGCCCTAGCTTGCTGTCATAAGCGTTCAGCATTTCCGTCTCAGCGTTCTGACCTAGCTTTTCTGTCATAGCTTTCTGCCCCGGCATTTCTGTCTCGGCGTACAGTCTCTGCATTTCTGTCATAGCGGTTCTGCCGTAGGATTTCTGTATAGCGTTTCTGGCTCAGGATTTCTGTCATGGCATCTCTGACCCAGGATTTCTGTCATGGCATTTTTTCTTTATTCGGTCCTGGTGTTTTCTGTCATAGTGTTCTGCCCCAGCATTTCTGGCTCAGCATTCAGGCTCAATTTTTCTGTCTCGGCATTTCCGTCATAGCGTTTCTGCCCCAGGGTTCTGTCTTTGCATTTCTGCCATCAGTATTTCAGTCTCAGCGTTTCTGTCATTGCGTTTCGGTCATGGCATTTCTGCCTCAGTGTTTCTGCCCCAGGATTTCTGTCATCGTGTTTCTGCCTCTGCGTTCTGTCTGAGCGTTTTCTACCCCAGCATTTTCTGTCATGGCATTTCTGCCCCTGGGTTTCTGTCATGGCATTTCTGCCCCTGGGTTTCTGTCATGGCATTTCTGCCCCTGGGTTTCTGTCATTACATTTCTGCCCCTGGGTTCTGTCGTTACATTTCTGCCCCTGGGTTTCTGTCGTTACATTTCTGCCCCTGGGTTTCTGTCGTTACATGTCTACCCCTGGGTTTCTGTCGTTACATTTCTGCCCCAGGGTTTCTGTCGTTACATTTCTGCCCCAGGGTTTCTGTCGTTACATTTCTGCCCCAGGGTTTCTGTTGTTACATTTCTGCCCCAGGGTTTTTGTAATTACATTTCTGCCTCAGGGTTTTTGTAATTACATTTCTGCCCCAGGGTTTCTGTCATTAAATTTCTGCCCCAGGGTTTCTGTCATTACATTTCTGCCCCTGGGTTCTGTCGTTACATTTCTGCCCCTGGGTTTCTGTCGTTACATGTCTACCCCTGGATTTCTGTCGTTACATTTCTGCCCCAGGGTTTCTGTCGTTACATTTCTGCCCCAGTGTTTCTGTCGTTACATTTCTGCCCCAGGGTTTTTGTAATTACATTTCTGCCTCAGGGTTTTTGTAATTACATTTCTGCCTCAGGGTTTTTGTAATTACATTTCTGCCCCAGGGTTTCTGTCATTACATTTCTGCCCCTGGGTTCTGTCGTTACATTTCTGCCCCTGGGTTTCTGTTATTACATTTCTGCCCCTGGGTTTCTGTCATTACATTTCTGCCCCTGGGTTTCTGTCATTACACTTCTGCCCCAGGTATTTTCTGTCATTACATTTCTGCCTCAGGTATTTTCTGTCATTACATTTCTGCCCCAGGTATTTTCTGTCATTACATTTCTGCCCCAGGTATTTTCTGTCATTACATTTCTGCCCCAGGTATTTTCTGTCATTACATTTCTGCCCCAGGGTTTTACTGTCATTACATTTCTGCCCCAGGGTTTTACTGTCATCACGTTTCTGTCTCAGCATTTAGTTCAGCATTTCTGTCATAGCGTTATTGTGCTCATGTTTCTGCCCTAACGTTTCTGTTTCAGTGTTCAGCCTCAGCATCTCTCAGAGGGGCATCATTGTTCAGTCACAGCACATACTCCGGTAGCTGTTTCATCTTCGTTGTTTGTCATGTCTCAGTTTTTGTTCATGGTTGTACCTGCGTCAGGTAGCTAGGGCTCACATGTCAGGATCTGTCACGTCTACAGATCCATAAGGGCTGAGGTTTCGTTTGTTAATGATTGTTGACCACAATCTTCTCGCCCGTATAACATACGTCATACGATGCACGTTCATTCACCACACCTGTATGATTACCCACCACGGTCTGTGGGTGCACCAGCCCTGAGTTTTCAGTTAATTACCTGTCTCTGCGTGGCAGGTTACTCGGGCTCACTCTTTACTCACACGAGGGGGGGGGGTCCATCATCAGGTTTATTCATGCACAGTGGTCTTGGCATTTCCGCTCATACTTAGGTAGACACAGAGGGGCGTTGTTGTTCTCTTGTCTTGTCTGTTATTTCTCTTGTGCATGTTCTCAGGTTGGGCTGTATTGGCATTCGTTATCCCCTTATTGGTCCTTAAGTGGTAGGTTTGGGCAAACGTCATCATGATTCTGGATTCCACTCTCGGCTCAGATCTTGTCTAGGATGTGGCCTTGAAGACTGCTCAGGGACGTCAGTCTGGTCATCTTTTCTGTTCCCCAGCCGGTTCCAGGTAGGGGGGTTTTCAGTCACTTTGGGTATGACTGTTTTCATGCCATGGGACTTATTTCCCTGGGGTGGAGTCTGGCCCTCCTTCCTCGGTTCTGTTTTAGGCTCGGTTGTCAGGTCACAGGCTGAAACACGACCCAATCACATCAGGTGGGACCAGTATTCTGTGTCTGGCATGGTTTCTCCATGTTGTCAATACTTATTGCCATAGTGCATGGGCCTCATCCACCTACTCCATCACATCCTTCAGGTATTTAGCATTTTGAACTCCTACCAGTTGTTCTTTGGCACTCACCCTCGCACTTCCCCATACCAGTATGGCCAGGCCAGGGCTTGGGAGGGGTTTCACTGAGCACTTCACTGGTGTCCGTTTGTAGTTTCGATCTTCTCGGCCATTCATTTTGCAGGGGCTCCTCGGGGCAGCCATTGCTCCCCTTCCCCCACACATCCTCATTTACAAGCAGTTCATTCTCATTTCTGGGTCGTCTTGGACTTCAGGCCCTGTCCAATCATTCACAGGATGTTTAGTTGGGTTCTTGGTAGCTTCACAGGTCTGTAGGGGGTTCTGTCTCATCACCAAGTCGGGGGGGGGAATGTTTTTCCGGTCATAGGGGACACTTTTCGGATTTTCGGATACATACTGTTGCCATCCGGGGGCACGCTACTACTCTTGATCGATTGTTACCTTCCCTTCTTCACCTAAATTTGTGTCTTTTGCCCTCTTTTCAGGCATACTGACCAGTCAGGCCAAGGCACACCTCAGGCCTTGGTGCTTAGGACTATCACTTTCTCACTCGAAAACTCTGACTACAAGTGTAAAGGCTAGCTGGAGGCTAGCCTGTATTTGTGGGAGGAGGCTGAGAGGGCTACTTAAGCCTCCTCCTCCTTCAGGCCAGGGCTCGTCGGCGTCTCTGGGTTCCCACCCACCCGTTTCCCCCAATCTTCATACATACTCATATTACTTTTACTTTTTCTTACATTCAGGGTATGCCCTCTTTTCAGGCATACTGACCAGTCAGGCCAAGGCACACCTCAGGCCTTGGTGCTTAGGACTATCACTTTCTCACTCGAAGACTCTGACTACAAGTGTGTCTTGCCTACAGTCAAGCATGGTGGTGGGAGTTTCATGGTCTGGGGCTGCATGAGTGCTGCCGCCACTGGGGGGGGCTACAGTTAAATGAGGGAACCATGAATGCCAACATGTACTGTGACATACTGAAGCAGAGCATGATCCCCTCCCTTTCGAGACTGGGCCGCAGGGCAGTATTCAAATATGATAAAGACCCCAAACACACCTCCAAGACGACCACTGCCTTGCTAAAGAAGCTGAGGGTAAAGGTGATGGACTGGCCAAGCATGTCTCCAGACCTATACCCTATTGAGTATCTGTGGGGCATCCTCAAATGGAAGGTGGTCTAACATCAACCAGCTCCGTGATGTCATCATGGAGGAATGGAAGAGGACTCCAGTGGCAACCTGTGAAGCTCTTGTGGACTCCACGCCCAAGAGGGTTAAGGCAGGGCTGGAAAATAATGGTGGCCACACAAAATATTGACACTTAGGGCCCAATTTTGACATTTTCACTTAGGGGTGTACTCACTTTTGTTGCCAGCAGTTTAGACATTATTGGCTGTGTGTTTAGTTATTTTGAGGGGACAGCAAATTTACACTGTTATGCAAGCTGTACACTCACTACTTTACATTGTAGCAAAGTGTCATTTCTTTAGTGATGTCACATGAAAAGATATAAAATATTTACAAAAATGTGAGGGGTGTACTCACTTTTGTGAGATACTGTATATAGATTATATATATATATATATATATATATATATATATATATATATATATATATATATATATATATATATATATATATATATATACATATATAGATAGATAGTGGTTAAATTAAGTATTAAACACCTCACAATTATGAAGATATAATACATTACAAGATATAAAATATTTACAAAAATGTGAGGGGTGTACTCACTTTTGTGAGATACTGTATATAGATTATATATATATATATATATATATATATATATATATATATATATATATATATATATATATATATATACATATATAGATAGATAGTGGTTAAATTAAGTATTAAACACCTCACAATTATGAAATTTTCAAAAAGTCGATAACAACCCATGCAATCCATACATACAAAGACAACAAAACAAAGGAGTTTAGAAATTAAGTTATGTGTAATAAAATGGAATGACACAGAGAAAAGTTTTGAACATCCTAAATGAAATGTATTATTTCATACAAACTCCTTTGTTGGTAATGACAGCTTCAAGAAGCCTCCTGTATGGAGAAACTAGTCGCATGCATTGCTCCAGAGTTATTTTTGCCCATTCTTCCCAGTGGCGGCTAGTGCTCAAAATTTTTGTGGGGCGCAAACAAACTGAAAAATTCTGAAAAAAAACCCCATCAATCGCAGCCACTGTGCCATCAAACACAGCCACTGTGCCATCAAACACAGCCACTATGCCCATCAATTGCCGCCACTGTGCCCATCAAATGCAGCCACTGTGCCATCAAACGCAGCCACTGTGCCCATCAATTGCTGCCACTGTGCCCATCAAACACAGCCACTGTGCCATCAAAACGCAGCCACTGTGCCCATCAATTGCTGCCACTGTGTCCATCAAACGCAGCCACTGTGCCCATCAATTGCCGCCACTGTGTCCATCAAACGCAGCCACTGTGCCTATCAAACGCAGCCACTGTGCCTATCAAACGCAGCCACTGTGCCTATCAAACGCAGCCACTGTGCCTATCAAACGCAGCCCCTGTGCCCATCAATTGCTGCCACTGTGCCATAAAACGCAGCCACTGTGCCCATCAAACGCAGCCACTGTGCCCATCAAACGCAGCCACTGTGCCATATCAAATGCTCCCACTGTGCCATCAAACGCAGCCACTGTGCCCATCAATTGCCGCCACTGTGCCATCAAACGCAGCCACTGTGCCATCAAACGTAGCTATTGTGCCCATCAAACGCAGCCACTGTGCCCATCAAACGCAGCCACTGTGCCATATCAAATGCTCCCACTGTGCCATATCAAATGCTCCCACTGTGCCATATCAAATGCTGCCACTGTGCCATATCAAATGCTTCCACTGTGCCATCAAATGCTCCCACTGTACCCCATCAAATGCTCCCACTGTGCCATATCAAATGCCAGTGTGCCCCCCTCCCCCGCCGTCTGCACTTACCCTGTCTTGGTGGGACAGCTCCTCGATGCTCCACGATGTCTTCTCCCATCCTCTCTTCCCGTCCTCTGCTATGATTGGACACCTGATAGGCGTCCGTTCACAGCGCCTGTCGTTTAAGCCAATCAGGTGACGGGTAACAGATCCAAGCACCTTGGCAATGCATGAATCTATCTATTGGTGCTAGAGGGGGTGGCCGGAGAGAGGGGGCGGCGCCCGTGCACCCTTATGAACACACAGCCACTGAATATACTCCATGTAAGCAAAAATAGTAATATGGAGATTGTTATTTGTATGGAGCCATTAGGGTACAATATATTGGCTTTCTGCACTAATAACTAAGCAGCTCTATGTGATCCAATCTATTGCTGGTGAGTATTATACTCAAGGATAGTCTGCTGTGTAAAAGCTGAAGGTATTACAAAGAGATGCATGATCAGGGCCGTCTTTAATATTGATTGGACCCTGGGCAAACGTTTCCTTGGGCCCCCATACAATTTTGCTCTCCACCTGCTCTGAGACATACAATAAATAGCAGCTAGACTTAAAATCAGTTTACTGTATCAGATCAGGCAGCGATTGCGATTGGTTGCCAGAGGTTACAGTGTATCATTACAGCTTACTGACTGGTTTCTAGAGGTTACAGCACACATTGCGGCTCACTGATTAGTTGCTAGATGTTACAGCACATCATCTCCTCACTGCAGGCGGCATGATATACATATGAATGCCACCTTTAATTACATATCTATGCTGTTATATCTATATTGGATACTGCTATTTACATATGAATGCTGCTGCTATTTACATATGAATGCCGGCTATTTACATGTAAACACAGTGTCGGCAGGTGAGTCATCTGTACACAACAATAGGGCAGAGCTGGGCAGCATTAGTAGTAGCACTTCACAGTGAGATATCAGGACACATCATGGGACTAAAACTTCAAGAGACAAGGGAATTTAAATTGGGATAGTTGGCAAATATGAGGCAGCTGCTTTGGGCCCCACAACAATGACAGGGCCCAGGGCAGCTGCCCCTTTTGCCCTGCCTTAAAGACGGCCCAGTGCATGATATAAATGAAGCACTCCTACATGTCTCCTTGCCATTGGACTGTTTGTATGAATCAGTAGAGCCCAGTGATGTGAAGTCTGCCATGGAGATGCAGCAAATGACAGTGCAGGCAGAGTACTAAGCACAGAGCCCTGCAGTGTCAGGACAGCCATATATACCAGCACAATGCATTCCAGTCCTGTGATGGATATGTACTGACTTAGTACTGCATTGTGACAGAGGATCACACATCACAATGTTTCAATGCACAACACCTCCTCTGCCCCTGTACAGAGTATAAACAACCTTTTCCAGACCCCCAATTTACCTATAATCTCACTCTCATAGTCTGCAGTTCTCTCCCTCCTTGGTTTCCTGTGTGATGCCATCCTTCTGATCTGCTGCCAGTGCCAACTCATAGTAAATAGCTGAGAATAGCGGTGGGTGCAGCTAGCAGGGTCCCATCCACACTAACAGTCCTCTGGCTATGCTGCTTCTGGGGTGGTTGGGTGCCCTGTTGCTAGGACAATGCAGGCTTGGGGGGGTGGGGGGTGTCCTTGGAGGAGGCAGTGCTGCTGGGCAATCTGACGGCAGGACAGGGTGGAGCTCCAGGTAGAGGCAGTGCTGCATGCAGTAACTGCCCAGGGGGAGAGGAGCTTTCAGTTCAGTACAGAACGGTCAGGACGGGTAAAGTGGAGCGAATGACCTGAGACTGAGCAGAGAAGTGCAGGGAAGTGTGTGCGGAGCGTAGCGGAGGGGCAGTTGTCAGTGTCGGAGTCTAAGAGAGAGAGAGACTGAGTGCAGACTGAGTCTGCAGCGCCAGCAGTTAAGTTAGCGTTAGCCACCTGCAATCACAGAGGTGCCACTGGAGCCTTCTGTAATTAACCACGTGTCGCATTGTCTACAGCACAATGAGGGGTGGTCCGGAAACTGGAAGTGGTGCTGAAAAAAGCACCGCCCACTGTCCTCTGATCCTTGCCAATCAAAACAGCACAGGAGGTTAACCACTTCAGCCCCGGAAGGATTTACCCCCTTCCTGACCAGAGCACTTTTTACAATTCGGCACTGCGTCGCTTTAACTGCTAATTGCGCGGTCATGCAATGCTGTACCCAAACGAAATTTGCGTCCTTTTCTTCCCACAAATAGAGCTTTCTTTTGATAGTATTTGATCACCTCTGCCGTTTTTATTTTTTGCGCTATACACGGAAAAAGACCGAAAATTTTGAAAAAAAAAGATATTTTCTACTTTTTGTTCTAAAAAAAATCCAATAAACTCAATTTTAGTCATACATTTAGGCCAAAATGTATTCGGCCACATGTCTTTGGTAAAAAAAATGTCAATAAGTGTATATTTATTGGTTTGCGCAAAAGTTATAGCGTCTACAAACTAGGGTACATTTTCTGGAATTTACACAGCCTTTAATTTATGACTGCCTATGTCGTTTCTTGAGGTGCTAAAATGGCAGGGCAGTACAAAACCCCCACAAATGACCCCATTTTGGAAAGTAGACACCCCAAGGAATTTGCTGAGAGGCATGTTGAGCCCATTGAATATTCATTTTTTTTGTCCCAAGTGATTGAACAATGACAAAAAAAAAAAAAAAAAAAAAAAATTACAAAAAGTTGTCACTAAATGATATATTGCTCACACAGGCCATGGGCATATGTGGAATTGCACCCCAAAATACATTTAGCTGCTTCTCCTGAGTATGGGGATACCACATGTGTGGGACTTTTTGGGAGCCTAGCCGCGTACGGGGCCCCGAAAACCAATCACTGCCTTCAGGATTTCTAAGGGCGTACATTTTTGATTTTACTCCTCACTACCTATCACAGTTTTGAAGGCCATAAAATGCCCAGATGACATAAAACCCCCCCAAATGACCCCATTTTGGAAAGTAGACACCCCAAGCTATTTGCTTTGAGGCATGTTGAGTCCATGGAATATTTTATATTTTGACACAAGTTGCGGGAAAGTGACAAATTTTTTTTTTTTTTTTTTTTTTTTGCACAAAGTTGTCACTAAATGATATATTGCTCACACAGGCCATTGGCATATGTGGAATTGCACCCCAAAATACATTTAGCTGCTTCTCCTGAGTACGGGGATACCACATGTGTGGGACTTTTTGGGAGCCTAGCCGCGTACGGGGCCCCGAAAACCAATCACTGCCTTCAGGATTTCTAAGGGCGTACATTTTTAATTTTACTCCTCACTGCCTATCACAGTTTCGGAGGCCATGGAATGCCCAGGTGGCACAAACCCCCCCCAAATGACCCCATTTTGGAAAGTAGACACCCCAAGCTATTTGCTGAGAGGCATGGTGAGTATTTTGCAGCTCTCATTTGTTTTTGAAAATAAAGAAAGACGAGAAAAAACATTTTTTTTTTTTCTTTTTTCAATTTTCAAAACTTTGTGACAAAAAGTGAGGTCTGCAAAATACTCACTATACCTCTCATCAAATAGCTTGGGGTGTCTACTTTCCAAAATGGGGTCATTTGGGGTTTTTTTTTGCCACCTGGGCATTCCATGGCCTCCGAAACTGTGATAGGCAGTGAAGAGTGAAATCAAAAATTTACGGCCTTAGAAAGCCTGAAGGCAGTGATTGGTTTTCGGGGTCCCGTACGCGGCTAGGCTCCCAAAAAGTCTCACACATGTGGTATCCCCGTACTCAGGAGAAGCAGCAGAATGTATTTTGGGGTGTAATTTCACATATTCCCATGGCATGTTTGAGCAATATATCATTTAGTGACAACTTTGCGCAAAAAAAAATTAAAAAAATAAAAAATTGTCTCTTTCCCGCAACTTGTGTCACAATATAAATTATTCCATGGACTCAACATGACTCTCAGCAAATAGCTTGGGGTGTCTACTTTCCAAAATGGGGTCATTTGGGGGGGTTTTGAACTGTCCTGGCATTTTATGCACAACATCTAGAAGCTTATGTCACACATCACCCACACTTCTAACCACTTGAAGACAAAGCCCTTTCTGACACTTATTGTTTACATAAAAAAATAATTTTTTTTTGCAAGAAAATTACTTTGAACCCCCAAACATTATATATTTTTTTTAAAGCAAATGCCCTACAGATTAAAATGGTGGGTGTTTCATTTTTTTTTTTCACACAGTATTTGCGCAGCGATTTTTCAAACGCATTTTTTGGGGAAAAAACACACTTTTTTACATTTTAATGCACTAAAACACACTATATTGCCCAAATGTTTGATGGAATAAAAAAGATGATCTTAGGCCGAGTACATGGATACCAAACATGACATGCTTTAAAATTGCGCACAAACGTGCAGTGGCGACAAACTAAATACATTTTTAAAAGCCTTTAAAAGCCTTTACAGGTTACCACTTTAGATTTACAGAGGAGGTCTACTGCTAAAAATACTGCCCTCGATCTGACCTTCGCGGCGATACCTCACATGCATGGTGCAATTGCTGTTTACATTTGACGCCAGACCGACGCTTGCGTTCGCCTTAGCGCGAGAGCAGGGGGGACAGGGGTGCTTTTTTTTTTTTTTTTTTTTTTTCCTTTATTATTATTATTTTTTTATCTTATTTTTAAACTGTTCCTTTCATTTTTTTTTTTTTAATCATTTTTATTGTTATCTCAGGGAATGTAAATATCCCCTATCATAGCAATAGGTAGTGACAGGTACTCTTTTTTGCAAAAATTGGGGTCTATTAGACCCTAGATTTCTCCTCTGCCCTCAAAGCATCTGACCACACCAAGATCGGTGTGATAAAATGCTTTCCCAATTTCCCGATGGCGCTGTTTACATCCGGCGAAATCTAAGTCATAAAATGCTCGTAGCTTCCGGTTTCTTAGGCCATAGAGATGTTTGGAGCCACTCTGGTCTCTGATCAGCTCTATGGTCAGCTGGCTGAATCACCGGCTGCATTTTCAGGTTCCCTGTTGAGACAGGAGAGCCAGAGAAAAACACGGAAGACGTTGGGGGGGGGAGGGGCATTCCCTCCCACTGCTTGTAAAAGCAGTCTAGAGGCTAATTAGCCGCTAGGATTGCTTTTACATGAAAGCCGACCGCTGGCTGAAAAGAATGATACCAAGATGATACCTAAACCTGCAGGCATCATTCTGGTATAACCACTCAAAGTCGTGAATGGCGTACCTGAAGACAAAAAAATGGTTAACAATAAAGCACAGTAAACGGTAAGGTATAAAAAATTGCATACCTGAAAAGCAAACATGATAAAACATAACAACAATAAAACATTGCAGAATAGAATACAGTAAAAAAGAACAGAACAATAGAGAGAGAGAAAGAACAATAAAACGACAACTATTTTTTTTTTTATTTTATATTTTTGTATGTGTTTTTTTTTTTTTTTTTTTTTTTACACTTTTTTTTGTAACTAACTTTTATAACTGTAACCGGTTCCAGGTTCGGGTCTCTCAAAATGCGATGGCATCTTGGGAGACCCTGTGAAAGTGTGCCTAGTCTGTGCAATGCTGTACCCTACGCTAATACTCAACTAGTGAATGGTAGTGTTCAAAACATTCACCAATGCAAAGACCAGGATTGTCAGGACAGGAGGGACAATAATAGCGGGTGTCACGCCTATATCCGCGCTTGCTGCAGACACGACATCTTTTTTGGGGGGGTTCGTTGGGTAGGGGTACTCGGGAGGACATAAAGAAAATGCCTCTCATGCAGCCGACTGCATTTGGTTGGGGATGTGAATGGGGGAAGTACGGGCGCTGCAGAAGTGGTGGGTTCCCAATTAGGATTGGCGAATGCAGCAGGAAGGGCACTATGGACACGACGGGCCTGTGTTTGTCTTCTTGGTGGCAGCGGGACACTACTTGTGCTTGCCACCTCACCAGCTTGAACTGCACTTATGGGACTCGCCACGTCACCAAGTGTTACTGCAGTGCTGGTTTGACTACAACCGGGGTGTACTAGGCCGCTGGGGCTTGCCAGTTCACCAAAACGCTACCAAAAAAACTGTTAGCGATCGCAAGGATCAGGCCTGACTCTGCGAACGCTGCAGTTATGCGTTTAGTGTTTTGTAAGTGTCAGTGATCGATCGATACTGCACTTGGGTGGGCTGGGCTGGGCCGGGTGGAGGGGCAAAACGCAGGTGCTAGCAGGTATCTGGGCTGATCCCGCTAACACTGCGTTTGTGGGAACCCTAAACTGCTGGGGACGCTAGTATAGATCTGATCAGATCAGATATTGATCCGATCAGATACTATACCACTAAGGGAGGCGTATGCTGCGTGCGTGGGTGTTAGCGGTACTGGCGCTAATCTGACGCTGCCTGGGGCTGGTGCTTGCCAGTTCACCAAAACGCTACCAAAAAAACTGTTAGCGATCGCAGGGATCAGGCCTGACTATGCGAACGCTGCAGTTATGCGTTTAGTGTTTTGTAAGTGACAGTGATCGATCGATACTGCACTTGGGTGGGCCGGGCAGAGGGGCAAAACGCAGGTGCTAGCGGGTATCTGGGCTGATCCCGCTAACACTGCGTTTTCGGGAACCCTAAACTGCTGGGGACGCTAGTATAGATCTGATTGGATCAGATATTGATCCGTACAGATACTATACCACTAAGGGAGGCGTATGCTGCGTGCGTGGGTGTTAGCGGTACTGGCGCTAATCTGACGCTGCCTGGGGCGACGCATATCACCGCCGGGCGACCGGGGGGCTAAACCTTTATTCGGTAATAAACGGCGGGTGCCCTGACACTATAAAAAATAAACAAACTAACCAGCGTCACCGTAACAGTTATACGGTGATCAGTGGTGAAAGGGTTAACTAGGGGGCAATCAAGGGGTTAAAACATTTATTAGGTAGTATATGGGGGTCCCTGTCGCTATAAAACGCTGACGGCGAACCTAAATATTTACGTTCCTAACTAGCGTCACCAGCGACACTAATACAGCGATCAGAAAAATGATCGCTTAGTGACACTGGTGACAGGGGGTGATCAAGGGGTTAAAACTTTATTAGGGGGGGTTAGGGGGGTATCCTAGACCTAAAGGGGGGTAATACTACCTGCCCTAACACTGTAACTGTCACAAACTGACACTATGCAGTAATCAGAAAAAAAAAAAAAAAAAAAAAATACTGCTAATGTCAGTTTGTGACAGGGGGGGGGGGGATCGGGGGGTGATCGGGGGGGGATCGGGGGTGTAAGGTATGCCTGGCATGTTCTACTGTGTGTGTGTGTGTGTTGTGTGCACTTACATGTCTTCTCTCCTCGGCGCTGGACGGAAACTGCCGAGCCGAGGAGAGATGACATCACATCCTCTGCCTGTGTGAAACTACACACAGGCAGGGGAGGATTCCTATTGGCTGGGAGCGATCGCGAGGGGGGGGCCACGATCGGATGGTCTCCCCCTCGCCTCCCGACGCTCCCAGTCAGATGCCGACCGCCGATGGCACCGGGGGGGGGTCCGATCGGACCCCCCGCCCGCGGGAGGCAGATCACGTATATATACGTGATTCTGCCTGCCCGTGCCATTCTGCCGACGTATATCTACGTTAGGCGGTCGGCAAGTGGTTAAAGAGACAAAAAATTGTAGAGTGGGAGTGTTCGGGACGCACTGCTGGCACCCTGGACACTCCCTAAAAACAGACCAGTCAGCTTCCCAGTTGCAATCAGCCGATTGCAAGCTGGGAAAGCTTCCCATAGGCAGCTGTGTGTCCGGCACCTGGGCACTCTTAAAGGGACCTTTTTTTTTTTTAATTTAATTTTTTTTTCAATGACTAGTTTGGGGGGTCGGTGCCCGTGCGCCCCCTATGGATGGGCCGTCACTGATTCTTCCACACAAACACACTTCAAATCTTGAAGGTTCTGTGGGCCGCTGCAATGAACTCTGATCTTTAGTTCTTTCCATAGATTTTCTATTAGATTTAAGTCAGGTGTTTTCTTTTTTTGAAACCAATTGAGTTTCCTTGGCTTTGTGTTTGGGATCATTGTCTTGCTGAAATGTCCACCCTCGTTTCATCTTCATCAACCTGGTAGATGGCAGCAGATTTTTATCAAGAATGTCTTGGTACATTTTTCCATTCATCCTTCCTTCAATGAAATTAAGTTTGCCAATACTGTATGCTGAAAAACAGGCCTACACCATGAAGTTCCAACCTCCAAACTTCACTGTTGGTATGGTGTTTTTGGGGTGATGTGCAGTGCCATCTGACATCCAAACATGGTGTATTATGTCATCGAAAGAGTTCAGTTTTGGTCTCATCTGACCAGACTATATTCTACTAGTATTTCAAAGGCTTGTCTAAATGTTGTGCAGCAAACTTTAAACAAGCTTTAACGTGCTTTTTCTTCAGCAAAGGAGTCTTGCATGGTGAGTGTGCATACAGGCCATGGCGGTTGAGTGCATTATTTATTGTTTTCTTTGAAACAATTGTACCTGCTAATTCCAGGTCTTTCTGAAGCTCTTCACAAGTGGTCCTTAGCTCTTGGACAATCCTTCTGATAATTCTTTTCACTCCTCTGTCAGAAATCTTGCGAGGAGCATCTGGTTGTGGCCGGTTTATAGTGAAATTATATTCTTTCCCCTTTCCGGATTATGGCCCCAACAGTGCTTACTGGAACATTCAGAAGTGTATAAATCCCTCTATAACCAATGCCATCAGAATGTTTTGCAACAATAAGATTACGAAGGTCTTGAGAGAGCTCTTTGCTTTTACCCATCATGAGATGTTTCTTGTGTGACACCTTTTTATAGGCCATCTGTTGAGATTGAACCAGCTGATATTAATTTGCACTGACAAGGGGCAGGATTGCTGTCTAGTTACTAATAGATTTCAGCTGGTGTCTTGGCTTTCAATGCCTTTTTGTACCTCCATTTCTTCATGCGTTCAATATTTTTTCCCTGTGTCATTCCATTTTATTACACATAACTTAATTTTTGAACTTATTTGTTGTGGTTTCTTTGTGTGTGTGGTTTGCAAGGGTTGTTACTGACATGTGGTGAAAATTTCATGTCAATAGCACCTTTAGAAATATATTTACCTAGAAAAAGGGTGACATGTTCAATATTTGTATTTTACCTGCTGTATACAGTGCATCCGGAAAGTATTCACAGCTCTACACTTTTTCCACATTTTGTTCTGTTACAGCCTTATTCCAAAATGAATTAAATTCATTATTTTCCTCAAAAATCTACAAAAAAATACCCATCCTGTTTCCACTGATCATTCTTGAGATGTTTCTACAACTTGATTGGAGTCCACATGTGGTAAATTCAGTTGATTGGAAATGTTTTGGAAAGGCACACACCTGTGTATGTAAGGGCCCACAGTTAACAGTGCATGTCAGAGCACAAACCAAGCCATGAAGTCCAAGGAATTATCTGTAGACCTCTGAGACAGGATTGTATCAAGGCACAGATCTGGGGAAGGGTACAGAAAAGTTTCTGCAGAATTGAAGGTTCCAATGAGCACAGCAGCCTCCATCATCTATAAATGGAAGAAGTTTGGAACCACCAGGACTCTTCCTAGAGTGTACCACCCAGCTAAAAAGCGATCAGGGGAGAAGGGCCTTAGTTAGGGAGGTGACCAAGAACCTGGGAGGTGACCAAGAACCCAATGGTCACTCTGAGAGAGCTCCAGCGTTTTTCTGTGGAGAGAGGAGAACCTTCCAGAAGAACAACCATCTCTGCAGAACTCCACCAATCAGGCTTGTATGGTAGAGTTGCCCGATAGAAGCCATTCCTCAGTAAAAGGCACGTGTTAGGTACCTGGTAGTAGAGCCTGACTTGTAGGAGAAGACCTCTCATACAACGCTGGTTCAGGAGCCACTGGAGTGGGAACAGTGGTCTCGTGAGCACAGTGGGGTAGGAGTGCCTGGTGAGGTAGAAGTCTCTGGTGCTGAAGCAGGGTAGAGATCCCTCCAGGGATGGCTGGACTGCAGGCGAAGGTGGTCAGCGGAGGACAGCAGGCTGAAGCACTGGAAGATGCATATGCAGTGGTCGCTGGAGCTGAAGGTGCAGCAGCACACGGAGCTAACGGCAGGCACAAGCAGGGTCAGACAGTCCGGGTCGGCAGGCAATCAAGGCAGGTGATAACGGCAGGCAAAAGGCAGAGTCGGTAAGCAGGCAGAGGTCGGCAACGGGCACAGGCAGAGATAGCAGCAGGGTCAGGCAAGCTGGGTCGGATTGGAGAGAGAGGGATGGTCAGACAAGCCGGGTCAGTATAGTAGACAGATCAATCAGGTGCAGATAACAAGTTCACAGAAGCTGAAGACGAAACAGCAGCGCACCAGTGCAACTGGAAGACCTTTATGCTCTCAGTGGCGCCAAACAACGTTAACGCGCACCTGCCGCGCGCACACACACCCGTCGCGCACCTGAGGGATGCGCTAATGCACAGCAATAGCTGGGCATTGCTGCATAGTCTGAACAGGGGCGTGCAGGCGCATGCGCGCACGCATATGTCCCAGTCTGGTGCTGACAGATCCCTGACAGCACATGATAGCCCACCTGGAGTTTGCCAAATAGCACCTCAAGGACTGTCAGACCGAGAGAAACAAAATTCTCTGGTCTGATTAAACAAACATTGAACTCTTTGGCCTGAATAGCAAGCCTCATGTCTGGAGGAAACCAGACACCGCTCATCACCTGACCAATACCATCTCTACAGTGAAGCATGGTGGAGGCAGCATCATGTTGTGGGGATGTTTTTCACGACAGGAACTGGGAGACTAGTCAGGATCAAGGTAAAGATGCAGCAATGTACAGAGACTACATTGATAAAAACCTGCTCCAGAGCACTCGACCTCAGACTGGGGCAAAGGTTCATCTTCCAACAGGACAACGACCCTAAGCACACAGCCAAGATAAAGGAGTGATTATGGGATAACTCTGTGAATGTCCTTGAGTGGCCAAGCCAGAGCCCAAAATTAAACCCGATTGAACATCTCTGGAGAGATCTGAAAATGGATGTGCACCGACTCTCCCCATCCAACCTGATGGAGCTTAAGAGGTCCTGCAAAGAAGAATGAGAGAAACTGCCCAAAAATAGGTGTGCCAAACTTGTAGAATCATACTCAAAAAGACTTGAGGCTGTAACTGGTGCCAAAGTTGCTTCAACAAAGTATTGAGCAAAGGCTGTGAACGCTTATGTATATGTGATTTTTTTCGTAACTTAATACATTTGCAAAGATTTCAAACAAACTTCTTTCACGTTGTCATTATGGGATATTGTTTTTAGAGTTTTGAAGAAAATAATGAATTTAATCCATTTTGGAATAAGGCTGTAACATAACAAAATGTGGAAAAAGCGCTGTGAATACTTTCCGGATGCACTGTATATAGCACTGTGTAAAAGTTTTAGGCAGGTGTGAAGAAATGCTGTAAAGTAAGAATGCTTTCAAAAATATATATTTTAATTTTTTATATTTATCAATTTACAAAATGCAAAGTGAGTGAACAGAAAGAAAATCAAATCAACATATTGTATGACTACCCTTTGGCTTCAAACCTGTATTAATTCTTACACTTGCACAGTTTGTGCATTTGCACAAAGTCAGAGATTTGTAGGATTAGAGTCAGGTGTATGAAAAACTAGTTATACCAAGCAGGTGTTAATGATCATCAACATGTTTCATATGTGGGTTAAAATAGACATTAACTGAAACTGAAACAGCTGTGTAGGAGACTTGAAACTGGGTGAGGGCCTCCCCACAATCCTTTAGAGGTTGTGGTCAGAAGGGTACAGCACGTGTCCAAAATGAAAGAGGTTTTGGATATGTACCTATAACTTTATTTAATCTCTTACCCACAACAGGCACTACTGGGTTCTCCAGTGGAGGGAACACTAGGACACAGAACAATGTGTCTGCAGAACAATAAAGAGTTAATACTGAAACCTTCGGATAAGGGAGGCATAATTGTATTATTGAGTAATACTTATGTACAGTATCTCACAAAAGTGAGTACACCGCTCACATTTTTCTAAATATTTTATTATACCTTTTTATGTGACAACGCTGAAGACATGACACTTTGCTACAATGTAAAGTAATGAGTGTACAGCTTGTATAACAATGTACATTTGCTGGCCCCTCAAAATAACTCAACACACAGCCATTAATGTCTAAACTGCTGGCAACAAATATGAGTACACCCCTAAGTGAAAATGTCCAAATTGGTCCAAAAGTGTCAATATTTTGTGGCCACCATTATTTTCCAGCACTGCCTTAACCCTCTTGGGCATGGAGTTCACCAGAGCTTCAAAGGTTGCCACTGGAGTCCTCTTCCACTGCTCTATGACAACATCACGGAGCTGGTTTATGTTAGAGACCTTGCGTTCCTGCACCTTTTGTTTGAGGATGCCCCACAGATGCTCATTAGGGTTTAGGTATGGAGACATGCTGGGCCAGTCCATCACCTTTACCCTCAGCTTCTTTAGCAAGGCAGTGGTCGTCTTGGAGGTGTGTTTGGGGTCGTTAATCATGTTGGAATACTGCTCTGCGGCCCAGTCTCTGAAGGGAGGGGATCATGCTCTGCTTCAGTATGTCACAGTATATGTTGGCATTCATGGTTCCCTCAATGAACTGTAGCTCCCCAGTGCTGGCAGCACTCATGCAGCCCCAGACCATGACACTCCAGCACCATGCTTGACTGTAGGCAAGACACACTTGTCTTTGTACTCCTCACATGCTTGCCGTCACACACGCTTGACACCATCTGAACCAAGTAAGTTTATCTTGATCTCATCAGACCACAGGACATGGTTCCAGTAATCCATGTCCTTCATCTGCTTGTCTTCAGAAAACTGTTTGTGGGCTTTCTTGTGCATCATCTTTAGAAGAGGCTTCCTTCTAGGACGACAGCCATGCAGACCAATTTGATGCAGTGTGCAGCGTATGGTCTGAGCACTGACAGGCTGACCCCCCCTTTAAATCTCTGCAGTAATGCTGGCAGTATTCATATGTCTATTTCCCAAAGACAACCTCTGGATATGACGCTGAGCAAGCGCACTCAACTGCATTGGTCGACCATGACGAGGCCTGTTCTGAGTGGAATCTGTCCTGTTAAACCACTGTATGATCTTGGCCACCGTGCTGCAGCTCAGTTTCAGTGTCTTGGCAATCTTCTTATAGCCTAGGCCAGTGATGGCCAACCTTGGCACCCCAGATGTTTTGGAACTACATTTCCCATGATGCTCACCCACACTGCAGAGTGCAAGAGCATCATGGGAAATGTAGTTCCAAAACATCTGGGGTGCCAAAGTTCGCCATCACTGGCCTTGGCCATCTTTATGTAGAGCAACAACTCTTTTTTTCAGATCCTCAGAGAGTTCTTTGCCATGAGGTGCCATGTTGAACTTCCAGTGACCAGTATGAGGTCGATAACACCAAATTTAACACACCTGCTTCCCATTCACACCTGAGACCTTGTAACACTAACAAGTCACATGACACCGGGGAGGGAAAATGGCTAATTGGGCTCAATTTGGACATTTTCACTTAGGGGTGTACTCACTTTTATTGCCAGCGGTTTAGACATTAATGGCTGTGTGTTGAGTTATTTGTGGTCGTCTTGGTGGTGTGTTTGGGGTCGTTATCATGTTGGAATACTGCCCTGTGGCCCAGTCTCCAAAGGGAGGGGATCATGCTCTGCTTTAGTATGTCACAGTACATGTTCATGGTTCCCTCAATGAACTGTAGCTCCCTAGTGCTGGTAGCACTCATGCAGCCCCAGGCCATAACGCTCCCACCACCATGCTTGACTGTAGGCAAGATACAGTTGTCTTTGTGCTCCTCACCTGGTTGGCGCCACACACGCTTGACACCATCTGAACCAAATAAGTTTATCTTAGTCTCATCAGACCACAGGGCATGGTTCCAGTAATCCATGTCCTTAGTCTGCTTGTCTTCTGCTTGCGGGCTTTCTTGAGCACTGACAGGCTGACCCCACCCCTTCAACCTCTGCAGCAATGCTGGCAGCACTCATACATCTATTTCCCAAAGACAACCTCTGGATATGACGCCTAGGCCATCTTTATGTAGAGCAACTATTCTTTTTTTCAGATCCTCAGAGAGTTCTTTGCCATGAGGTGCCATGTTGAACTACCAGTGACCAGAATGGGAGAGTGAGAGCAATAAGACCAAATTTAACACACCTGCTCCCCATTCACAACTAAGTAACACTAACGAGTCACATGACACCGGGGAGGGAAAGTGGCTAATTGGGCCCAATTTGGACATTTTCACTTAGGGGTGTACTCGCTTTTGTTGCCAGCAGTTTAGACATTAGTGGCTGTGTGTTGAGTTTTTTTGATGGGACACCAAATTTACACTGTTATACAAGCTGTACACTCACTTTACATTGTAGCAAAGTGTCATTTCTTCAGTGTTGTCACATGAAAAGATGTAATAAAATATTTACAAAAATGTGAGAGGTGTACTCACTTTTGTGAGATACTGTACAGAATGTAAAAATGTGTGATCGAATCCTAAAGAATAAAAAATGGTACAGAAAAGTGGATTGTCATATTCTAGGGAGACACAAACAGGAGTTTTGTGAATTAGTTGATGTCGCGTTTCGGGATGGCAGTATTTTGAAGGATTCAGTTGATTTTTTGAAAGTAGAGAATCCTATGACACCCACTTTTCACGCACTACCAAAAGTACACAAGTGTATACAGGATCCTCCTCCCGGCAAACCTATTGCTTCGGGGAAACAGCTGCCTTACTGAGAAAGCCAGCTCCCTAGTGGATGAATGGTTGAGACCGCATTTGGTTAAAGGACACTATGCATGTCCTCACTTTGCTTGACAGGGTACATGTAACTGAGAATACCATTTTAGCTTCCATTGATATGGAATCCTTTCTGCTGTGGCAATTGCAATTACTGTGTGTTTGTAGAAAAATGTTCAGAAAACACTTTACTCAATGGCAAACAATGGAAATGTAGGCATTTTATTTCGTGCCAGACAATAGGAATTGTTTATCTGTTAAGATGCCCTTCTAATGCTTTTTATGTGGGAAAAAACGGAAAGGAGATTCTGGGAGATCATGTAAATGATATCGAAGGAGGAGACCTGTTAAGTCCAGTGGCGAGACATTTTGCCATGAAACCTGATTTTGATGCCTTTGAGAGAATTCACCCTCACCCACGAGGGGGAGATTTCGATAATTTCATCTTACAGAAAGAGTGTAGATGGATTTATACTCTCAAAACTTGTAAAAAACCTGGCCTTAATGAAAAATTTAGCTACAGTATGCCCCCTTTTTACAACCCCTATACTATTGCACACATCTTTTAGGGATTTGATTATTCAGATCATCTGTTTAGGTAAAATATAGATATCTGGGACATAATGCTTGTATTTATCATATAATGTAATTCTAAAGCTATGGTGGACCTCCTTTTTTCCTTCTTTCCCCTCCCCCTTTCCCACTTTTTAAAAAAAAAAATTTGGGCAGGGAGATATTTATACCTGCTTTTTAGGCACTAATAATTTAATATTTGAATATTTTGATATTGTATGCATTTCCTGTGATAACCGGCATTAAGTATTCTGCAATATTGGCAGGGCTTTATAGCCACTGATTAATTTACGTCATTAGTTTAACATCCGGTGTCTTTTGCTGTGATTACCTCTCTCTAGTCAATAATCTGCTTGCTGATTTATGTCTTTTGAGGATACTTGTTACACGTACATGTTTTGTTATTTCTATGTGCACAGAGTGCACCAATATGGCTTTTCATGGTTGTGGTGTTCCATCGTGGCGCCCACAATGACTTCCTGTTTTCATACAGAAAATAGGTGTTCCAAGATGGCATCCATCAGTCTTCTAGCTCATGGGTGTTCCAAAATGGTGCCGGTAATCTACTTCCGTGTAATCACATAAAGTGATGTTTTCTTGATCTGGGATAATGGTGTTTCATGCTGCCGGATATGCAGGGCGTCCCGCTGTTGGCGTCCATGTTTTTCCAGGTGAAGCCTTATCCAGCTGGGTGTGGGGGACTCAGGGGCCTCAGGTGTTTAGCCTAATTGATGGGGTTATTTATATAGCAGGATGGATGCTTACCTTTCCCAGTGTATGAGGCAAACACAGTCTATGGCAGACGTTTGAAATGAAGGTATGTGGAAAGCTAACTTCCTTTTTGGACTGGTGATTGTTGGTAATGCTCTCTATCTCTCTCATATAGTATAGTGGGTTCAGCGACACATTTGTCTTGGATGTCCATCCCTGCCTTTTCCTTTCAGGAGTCTTTTTAACCACTTCAGCCCCGGAAGATTTTACCCCCTTCCTGACGAGAGCACTTTTTGCGGCACGGCGTCGCTTTAACTGTCAATTGTGCGGTATTGCGACGTTGTACCCAAACAAAATTAACGCCTTTTTTTCCCACAAATAGAGCTTTCTTTTGGTGGTATTTGATCACCTCTGTGGTTTTTATTTTTTGCGCTATAAACAAAAAAAGAGAGACAATTTTGAAAAAAAGCAATATTTTTTACTTTTTGCTATAATAAATATCCCCCAAAAATATATAAAAAAAACAATTTTTTCCCCAGTTTAGGCCGATATGTATTCTTCTACATATTTTTGTTAAAAAAAATCACAATAAGTGTATATTGATTGGTTTGCACAAGTTATCGCGTCTACAAAATAGGGGATAGTTTTATGACATTTTTAGTATTCATTTTTTTTTATTAGTAATGGCGGCAATCTGTAATTTTTATCGTGACTGCAATATTATGGCGGACACATCGGACACTTTTGACACTATTTTGGGACCATTGTCATTTATACAGCGATCAGTGCTATAAAAATGCACTGATTACTGTATACTGGCAGGGAAGGGGTTAACCACTAGGGGGCAATGAAGGGGTTAAGTGTGTCCTAGGGAGTGATTCTAACTGTGGGGGGAGGGGCTACCTAGGACATGACAGCGATCACTGCTCCCGATGACAGGGAGCAGTAGATCTCTGTCATAACACAAGGCAGAACGGGGAAATGCCTTGTTTACATAGGCCTCTCTTAACATTCCACCTCTCCACGTCGCAATTGCGGGCCGCCAGAGAACATTGAGTTCCCGGGACCTGCGGGCACGCTCCCGTGGCGCGCGGGCACGTGCGCCCAAAAGGTGGCAAATTTAAAGGGACGTACCTGTACGCCCATTTGCCTGCCTGTGCCATTCTGCCATTCTACATCTGTGTGCGCCGGTCGGCAAGCGGTTAACTATCCATCTTTTGGAACAGTGCCATCCTGGATATAAAGTGTGTGAGGTGTGTAAATATACAAGTACCTTTGTAGTTTTGAGTTGCTTATGAGTTTTTTTTTTTAATTATTTCTAGTATTGCCACTGTGGAGGTGGCATTTGTTTATTATATTTTAAAAACATTTTTGGACGTTTAGTGTCTATTTTTTGGATATGTAATCTTACCTTCTTGGCCCATGAGTGTGGGGCTTCTGGGCAAATTTACAGGTTCCTACCCTGGGATGGAGGGTTATTCATAGGATTTTGTCTTTTTAATTGTGTAGCCTCCCTGGCGGTATGATTATGTCAGATTTTTGCGTCTCAAAGCGGTACAATTTTATTTGCATAGAAATTTGGCGTTTTAAATTGTAGGCCTGTAATTCTTAGTAATAACACACTTAAATCTGTCCGCCAGGAGTCTAATAGATATCCCGGGTATGAAGAAATGGTTTCTCGCTTGTTTGGCACATTTAGAGTCCCTTTCCCGGTGGAGGAATAGCCTCATATCCATTTGGATCCTGGCCTTCCTTCATTAGGGCAATTTACATTGTATTGTGGATCATGGTTAATGAACACCTTTTGGCCATTCTGCATGATAAACTTGCTTTTTTGACAAAATCTGGGACCCTTAGATTAAATACCTCTCTGGAGCCTCAAGAGTTTTCTTTTACCCTCTTAGCTACCTTTATCAGCTCGCCCATAGCCAAAGTGTGTTCTACCTTTAACCTACCACTCACCCAATGCGCAGGAGGGATCATTTTAGTGATACTGTTGTACCATACAGATGTCCTCCCTACATTTGTAACATTGACGTCGGTGTGGTATAGGACTTTGCTTATATTTGAAAGTCCTGAATGTCTTGAAACCATGCCCACAATGTTGCACCATGGGAATGCTACAATTACTTAATTCTTCTGTGTTCTTACTCTTTATTTGTATGCAGCAAATGCTCAATATTGTCCCATGTAATAATGTTTGAAACCTTTGTATTTTCTTTCAAATACATATTAAAAACCATTGGAAATAAAACAGACAAACAGACAAACAGGAATAGCCAAACTCTGCTACTAAAGGGTGCAAGACCGTTTCATGCCACAGGTTATACACCATAGAGAAGTGAGCACAGCAACAAGACACAAGGCATTTACAGTATACTGCATCAGCAAGGTCTCTCCCCAGGCAAAGATTTCAAAGCAGACTGAGGTTTTAAGTTGTGCTGTTCAAGCTCTTTTGAAGAAGGACAATGAAACAGGGCTACATTGAGGACTGTAGACGCTGTGGTTGGCCATAGATACTTAATGCAACAGATGAAAGCCATATCATGCTTACTTCCCTTTGACATTGGAAAACGTTGAGCACTGCCATCAGCACAGCTCTGGCGAAAACTAGTGGGACCCAGCTACACCCATCTAATCTCAGGAGGTTTGGCCAGAAGTGGTCTTAATGGAAGAATTACTGTCAAAAAGCCATACCTCAGTTGTGGAACCAGGCTAAGCGACTCATTTATGCACGAAAACAGGGACTGGGGTGCAGAAATATGGTAGCAGGTGCTCTGGACTGATGAGTCAAAATTTGAATATTAATTCGCTAATGTCACACAGCTGGGTGGGCTGTGGGCGCAGTGCTCCAAGCTCACCCTTTTTGAACCAATTAGAGCCTCAGGCTCTAATCATGTGCTTCGAAATAAATAAAAACATTGCAATCCATGCGTCCGTCACCCTACATGTAGATTAGGGGCCAGGAGCATGAACGGCACCCCTGCGCCCTGCATGAATGGCTGCCACTGACCATTGCACATTTTAAATGGCCCACCCCTAATTACAATAAGTTCTCCACCTACAATGGCTGGCTGAACACATAGAAAAAAGAGTTTCCCTGAAATTTTTTTGGAAAGGTTGGCTATGCAGGAAGGGGTTCTGCTACAGAACATATGAAAGGTCCCTGTTGTAGGTCCACAATAAAGGGCCTGGCGATGGGAGTAAAGGGCCCAGGATCAGTGGGAAGGGCCCCAAGACAGAGTCGGGGGGGCCCTTCATGGGTTCTTGCACTGGGACCCTGGAGGTTCTAGTAACGCCTCTGGCGTGTATGATACAAGCTTATAGCACAATCCAGAGAGTGTGAAGGGATTGTCTTGCTTTACCCAGTCTTTCTGGACATATAAGTGTAATTTCATCTTGGAGTTTCTGGCTTACTTGCACCACCAGCATTGGTGTGAGTGGGATCCAAAATAATTCCACTCACATGCTGTTATCACAAGGAACATAGACTGTCAGGCTATGTTCCTTGTGATAACAGCATGTGAGTGGAATCATTTTGGATTTGATTTTCTTAATTGATTTTCTTGATTCTTTTAAAGTGTCTACGTATCTGTGTTAGATTGCGTGCTTACCTTTGTTTTTTCTTTCTTTGTGTTTAAGCTGTGCGCATTCCTTTGTGCATAATCTATCCTGGAACAACTTCAGAGGATCAAAGTGTGTCACTTTTGATTCAAGATTGATTCTGGGATTGTTGGTGGTCTCTCTCTTAAAGGCATAGAGCCCAGATGATGCAGGGTCTGTTGATTCAATGTTTGTGGGTTGAAGGGGCAGACAGTGTTCTTTGTCAGGAAAGGAAGCAGGGCAATGAATGAACACTAAACCTAGTGATCTAGAAACTACTATGGAGAACACTGGCTGAAGGTATTGCCAGGCGTAGCTCTACCCCGGAAAGAGCTGATGTATTTGGGGTCTATTTCCCCCTCACAGCACCCACAGCCAGGCATAAGGAATTTTCCAAACTCTGGAGGCTCAAGAAACAGTCTAGGGGTTTTGGCTTTTAGTGTTTTGGGATCGTAGAACTTGGATGGCGTTTGGGGTACATGGGATGCCCAGAACTGAAGGAATGACAAAACTCCAAACAAGAGGTTATGGAACTGCTAAATTCTCTGGCTGCTATAATCCAAACTGAACTGTGCTGCACACCAGTGAGAGAATAGGTGCAGCTGTAACAGGGGATAAAAGTTCCAAAAGTAATGTTGAAGACAAGGCACCTGGCTGCTGTAGGCCCAGAGTTGGAGGTGTTAGGGTGCTCCTGGCTGTCTTGCACTGCACTTAAAGTGGTTGTAAACCCCATTCATGAAATCTGACCTAGACGGATACAGTATCTCACAAAAGTGAGTACACTCCTTACATTTTTCTAAATATTTTATTATATCTTTTCATGTGACAACACTGAAGAAATGACACTTTGCTGCAATGTAAAGTAGTGAGTGTACAACTTGTATAACAGTGTCAATTTGCTATCCCCTCAAAATAACTCAACACACAGCCATTAATGTCTAAACCGCTGGCAACAAAAGTGAGTACACACCTAAGTGAAAATGTCCAAATTGGGCCCAAAGTGTCAATATTTTGTTTGGCCACAATTATTTTCCAGCACTGCCTTAATCCTCTTGGGCACGGAGTTCACCAGAGCTTCACAGGTTGCCACTGGAGTCCTCTTCCTCTCCTCCATGACGACATCACAGAGTTGGTGCATGTTAGAGACCTTGCGCTCCTCCACCTTCCGTTTGAGGATGCCCCACAGATGCTCAATAGGGTTTAGTTCTGGAGACATGCTTGGCCAGTCCATCACCTTTACCCTTAGCTTCTTTAGCAAGGCAATGGTCGTCTTGGAGGTGTGTTTAGGGTCATTATCATGTTGGAATACTGCCCTGCGGCCCAGTCTCCGAAGGGAAGGGATCATGCTCTGCTTCAGTATGTTACATAGTTACATAGTTAGTCAGGTTGAAAAAAGACACAAGTCCATCCAGTTCAACCTTAAGGACCATATCACTTTTGAGCCATTGTGGATCATTCGGGGCTGTGTCACTACCATCCCCATCATGGACATGAGCTCCCCCATGCTCCTTTGTATACACAGAGCTGAAGAAAGTATTTAATAAATTTGCCTTCTCTTTGTCCCCAGTCACCCACTCTAGATTATTTTGTAAAGGGCCTACATGCTCAGACCTGGCCTTTTTACTATTAATATATTTGAAGAATTTTTGGGGGTTTGTCCTACTATCTTTTGCAATCTGTCCTTCGTTTTTGAATTTTTGCATCCTTGATTTCCTTTTTACATATTCTGTTAAATTCTTTGTAACATTTAAACAACACTAGTGTTCCTTCATTTTTATATTTTTTAAAAGCTCTTTTCTTATTGTTTATAGCTTCTTTAACTTTGGCCATGAGCCGCATAGGTTTTGTTTTTAGCCTTATAAACTGATTGCCCATGGGAATATACTTTGCAGTGAGGTCCCAAAAAGTCTTTTTGGAGAATTCCCATTTCTGTTCTGTGTTTATCAATCCAAATATTCCCTCCCAGTCTAAATCCTGGAGTGCAGCCCTCATTCTTGGAAAATTTGCTCTCTTGAAGTTAAGTGTTTTTATCTTTGCCGTATGTATTTCTTGTTTACAGCTAACATCAAATGAAATCATGTTATGATCACTGCTACCCAGGTGTTCCTTTATCTGGACATTAGTAATAAGCTCTGCATGGTTTGAGATTACCAGGTCCAACAGAGCTTCATTCCTAGTTGGGGCCTCAATAAACTGGACCATAAAATTGTTCTGTAATAGGTTTAAAAAATGTTTTGCCCTTTAACTGTCCCAGCAGTGCCATTACTCCAGTCAGTTTCTGGGTAATTAAAATCCCCCATTATTATCACTGTCCCAGCCCTTGCAGCCCTTTCCATCTGTGCAAGGAGCTGAGGCTCCACCTCCTCGTTAACACTGGGTGGTCTGAAACAAACTCCAATGATTAACTTTGAACTATGCCCATCTATATGCAGTTCCACCCATAATGCTTCAGACTCATCACACTCTCCATCAACCAGGTCCTCTTTCATACTTGCTTTGAGATCACTTCTCACATAGAGACAGACACCACCACCTTTCCTTTTTACCCTGTCTCTCCGAAAGAGTGCATATCCAGGAATATTAATAGCCCAGTCATGTGAGGATTGAAGCCAAGTTTCAGCAATACCGATTATATGATAGCTCTCCTCATGCACCAGAGCTTCCATGTCACAGTACATGTTGGCATTCATGGTTCCCTCAATTAACTCTAGCTCCCCAGTGCCGGCAGCACTCATGCAGCCCCAGACCATGAAACTCCCACCACCATGCTTGACTGTAGGCAAGACACACTTGTCTTTGTACTCCTCACCTGGTTGCCACCACACATGTTTGACACCATCTGAAACAAATAAGTTTATCTTGGTCTCATCAGACCACAGGACATGGTTCCAGTAATCCATGTCCTCAGTCTGCTTGTCTTCAGCAAACTGTTTGCAGGCTTTCCTGTGCATAATCTTTAGAAGAGGCTTCCTTCTGGAACGACAGCCATGTAGACCAATTTGATGCAGTGTGCAGTGTATGGTCTGAGCACTGGCAGGCTGACCCCCACCCCTTCAACCTCTGCAGCAATGCTGGCAGCACTCATACGTCTATTTTCCAAAGACAACCTCTGGATAAGAGGCTGAGCACATGCATTCAACTTCTTTTGTCAACCATGGCGAGGACTGTTCTGAGTGGAACCTGTCCTGTTACTCACTACTTTACATTTTAGAAAAGTGTAATTTCTTCAGTGTTGTCACATGAAAATATATAATAAAATATTTACAAAAATATGAGGGGTGTATGTACTCTTGTGAGACACTGTATATCTGTAGTGTTTACTTATCTCTCTCCAAAGCGCTAAGTCATGTGTCTTTCTGGTGCACCGTTCCTCTGTTATCAGCATGATAACTTCTGACAAGTTCTCCAACAGATGAGATAAAAGCAGCTGAAAATTTGTGTTGGGGAGGAAGCTTAGAGAGAGATAAGCAGAGAGCTGGTCTATTTACAGTACAGCTCTGCAAGTTTCTTCGTTCCTCTGCCTTTGTAGAGTGGGGGTGTGTGCCTTTCCTCCAATCAGCTCTCACACAGTGTAAGCTCAGACTCCACACCCACTGCTGAAACAGGAAGAAAGATTTGTAACACTATGTGAACTTTCTAAAGATTGTAGAAAGCTGAAGACAGCAGATATACATGTAAAACTTATGGAGGGAGATTTGTTTAATCTCTGTCCAAGTGGAACTAGTCTAAGTGGTGAGTTAAAAACCAGAGTTGAAAACAGGAGGTTATAACAGGGGTCATAGTACCTGTGTAGTGTGAGTACCTGAGTGTTGTCTGAGTAGTGTGTGTGGATAATTAGTACTTGTGTATTGTGTACTGTGTATTGTGAGTGCACGTAGGTCTGCGAGTGGTCTGTGAGTGCACATAGGTCTGCGAGTGGTCTGCGAGTGCATGTAGTTCTGCGAGTGCACATAGTTCTGCGAGTGCACGTAGGTCTGCGAGAGGTCTGCGAGTGCACGTAGGTCTGCGAGTGTTCTGCGAGTGCACATAGGTCTGCGTGTGGTCTGCAAGTACCTGTGTATTGTCTTGTTGAGGACCTGTGTATTGTCTTGTTGAGTACCTGAGTATTGTCTTGTTGAGTATTAGTGTCAGGAAGCTACTTAGGTAAATTGGACAGGGTATAATCCTCAATCCTTATTAAATTTAATAGGTACGATGCCCGGCGGGTGTGGAGAGGTGACTCATTGTACATCTTGCGGCATGTATGCGTTCCTTGATCATCTGAACGAGGGTGAATACTGCTGTGCAAAATGTAAGCGCATTGTTTCCCTGGAAGCCCAGGTTCTGAATCTGGGGAAGCAACTGTCAGCACTGAGAAGTCCCTCCTTACTAAAGGAGAGCCAGGAACGTACATGGCAGGTTCCGGCTGGGGCCAGCACAGAGGCGGGTGGAGACAAAGAGGTGCAGGCACTAGCAAAGAGTAGATGGGTGACAGTCAGGAAGGGTAGAGGGGGAAGTGCCAGGGAGGCCGATCCAGGACTGGAGCATCCCAATAAGTATGCTCCATTGAGTGACATTGGTGAAACCAGTCAAGGACCAGCACTGCTGGAGCTGAGGGACTCTCCTAGCTGCCAGGGGAAGAACTCCTCCAGTGAGAGTGGGGGGGAAGCAAAGGGAAACTAAAGACAGATTGTGGTGGTAGAGGACTCAATTCTTAGAAGGACAGAGAGGCCAATCTGTAACAAAGACCTGAAGCGTGGAACATTATGTTGTCTACCGGGCGCTTGGGTTCGGAACATCACGGATCTGGTGGACAGATTACTGGGAGGGGCTGGGGAAGACACGTTGGCACCAATGACAAAGTCAGAGGCAGATTGAGTGTCCTAAAGAACGATTTTAGGGACTTAGAAGCTAAATTGAGGAAAAGGACCTCCAAGGTAGTATTCTCAGGAATACTACCGGTACATAGAGCCACACCAGAAAGACAGAGGGAGATTAGGGAAGTAAACAAGTGGCTGAAGAGCTGGTGTAGTAAGGAGGTGTTTGGGTTCCTGGAGGACTGGGCCAACTTCTCAGTCGATAACCGGTACTATAGAAGGGAGGACTGCACCTAAATGAGGAGGGTGCAGATCAGCTGGGAATGAAGATGGCCAAAAAGTTAGAGGGGTTTTTAAACTAGGCGATGGGGGAGGGTCCAGAGGTAGAGATAGTCAGCGCGGAACATATTCCAGAGGGTAGTATTGGGGGCATTAGTGGTAGATTGATCAAAGCACATAAACCCAAGGTAAGTATAGTAGCAAGTCCTAGTTGTAATCTCGGAACACCCAATAAGAGGATAATATGCAACCGGTCTAAATTATGTGGCATGTTCACCAATGCCAGGAGCCTGGCGGACAAGATGGGTGAACTAGAGATACTGTTGTACGAGGAGGATTTGGATTTTGTGGGAATTTCAGAGACCTAGTTCAACAGCTCTCATGATTGGCTGGCAAACATTCAAGGGTATACCCTTTATCGCAAGTATAGAGAGGGTAAAAAAGGGGGAGGGGTATGCCTATATATCAAAAAATAATGTACAAGTGAATGTGAGAGATTACATCACTAAGGGAGCTAGGGAGAAGGTGGAATCCTTATGCGTGGAGCTCCAAAGGGATGAAGCTAAGGGGAAATAATACTGGGACTATGCTATAGGCCCCCTAACCTGAGGGAGGAAGGGGAGACAGATCTCCTATGACAATTTGGATTAGCAGCAAAGATGGGAAGTGTTATCATAATGAAACACAGAGACCCCTCTTCACCTTTAAACGAACCACTTCTCTGAGAGATAAAATCACTACGAGTGAATTCAAGGGGGAAGTAGGCAAATCCCACTGCAAGTACAAGGGAACTTTTAGATGTGGGGATTGCAACTACTGTAAATACATGCTCACAGACAAAAACCCGACCCTTCCGAACGGTCAGATTTTCCATCCTAAACACTTCGCTAATTGTAAAACTTGCGGGGTGATCTATATACTCATATGCGAGTGTACATGTTTCTATATAGGAAAAACAAAAACAGAGTTTTGGAAGAGAGCATATAGACATATACGGGGCATGAAAACCTGTGACCCTGATCTCCCACTTGGGAGACATACTACAATAGTGCACAACGGCAAATTTCCAAAGATTAAATTTCTTATTTTAGACCGGGTACACCCGGGGTCAAGGGGAGGCGACTGAAACAAGACATTGTTACAGTTGGAATCCCGCTGGATATATAATTTAAGAGCTACTCAACCCCCAGGCTTGAACGAAACCATCTGGTTCAAGCCTTTCCTTGAAGGTTTCTCTTCAGGTGGTAGGGAGCAATAATTAAGATGACTATCCTTGTAAACCATGGGCTATCAATCTGCCCTTTGACTATATAAACATCTTTTTGGCATCACTGCCCCCTTCCCTATATGTCATCTAAATCTGTTCCTCCCCCTCTATGACGTATAATCATGCTATATATAATATACTTTAATTGCAGACTGTGTACATATGTGCTTAGTGTAACTGTTTTCCTCTCTATAGTCTATGCCCCAGAAATACAATTTCTATGTATATCTAATTTTAATATTTGTCACCCCAGCCCATATAACATCTACTAAGTAGTGTAATTCCCACATGTACTTATATTCTCATTTTGTTTGTCGTTTTATAATCTTTTTTCATTGAATGTAAAATCTCAGCCTGTAAAATACTGTCAGTCAGCGGCGTTTCCCCTGTATTGCGATAAATTTACAATACTTTAAACTTTGTGCAAATTTCATTTTGTGCCTCTATTAAAATCCCAGTCTGTGACCTGAAGTTCGCCCGGCACACAAAGCCGCCTGAGTGGTTCCGGCTCATGGCGGCGTTGTGTGAGGCTACAGTGTTGTTTACACTGTCCTCCATCTTGCGACCCCAGCGGGCATGCGCAGTCCGCAGGGGAAGCTAGACATGTCGGCGGGTGGAGTAGGCGTGGCCACGCCTCATCGCGGATGCTTGCGCATGCGCGGGGGGGACCTGGCGGCGCTCGCTCCACCCGGGAGGCCATTCTCAGTGTGTCCGCCCCTCCTCTGCCACTGACAATCAGCTGTTGGCTATTACACCAACAGCAGATTGGCGAGGAGGGCTTCTTATATCCGGACACTGCTCACACCGAGCGTCCACTGCAGTGTGCAGGACGCTGTCGGTCTGAGCTGATGTCCAGCTATCTTGTAAACAAAGTAAGTGACACTTTAATATATAACCTATGTTTTACTCAATATACTTCAATCTTGATGCTGTATTACTCTCTGCATTTGCACCTTTTTAGCCAGAAGGCATCATTATATGGCTGAAATTTGGATTCTCTCCCTTCCCCCCCCCACTCCATCTTAGCTTTTGGATTTGCTATTGCTGTGATCACTGACCTTTTTGGCCAATCACACCATATATTATTTATCTACCTCTCCATTGATTTAAATACCATTTAACCATTACCACTTAACCAATGATAATCTAGATGTATCCGGATTTTATAAACCCTTTAAATATATTGATATATTTATATCTCAAACTGTCAGTAATATCCAGTTGGATAAAGTATACATCTATTTAATGGTATTCCCATATCTCTCTCCCCCTTTCGTTATTACTTTTAGCCATCCAAGATACATTCAACCTACGTCAGTTACCCTCCACATGTCCCTTTGAACCCTCCACAGTAGTTTTATCAGGTATGTTGTACCTTCACTATTAAAAGATTTTTTCCGTATCTAATTATACTTATTTGAAGTTTTGATCAATGATTGGCCATTATATACCTTTATATTTCTACATTCTACAGGACCCGCTTTCGGCCTCAGTGGAATTTCAGGTCTAAAATTTCTTTACGCCCCACATCTTTGGGCCTATCCTCTAATTTTTGAGGAACTAAATCATCTATATATATCCATACCTAGTCAAATCTTCATTTGCTATGCATGAAGTACTAACATCTTGGAATATGTTAATCAACCCTTACCTATCACAATCGGGAATACGCTGGATGGGCAGACAGTGTCAGCGCCTTTGTTTTTAAATTGTTCTGGAATGTGAATTTAGCTTACACAGTGCCAATGTAAGTGTAAATAGAATGAAAAATATAGCATGAACTTATGTTCTTATGGTTTGATATGTACACATATTTATTACTTTTCTGTTAAACACATTGTCTTTAATTTAGAAACCTCTGTTAAACTTACATCCACCCCTGAAGAAGGAGGCTAAACAACTCTGAAACGCGTCGGGTGTAAGTACATTGGTATCAATATCAAATATATGTACAAGTGTATCAATCGCATTCCTTTCAATGTTTGTTATATTGTTTGTTATATTGATGTTTTTATGATGTTTTTGAAATGAATAAATTTGTTTATATATTATACATCTTCCTTATGTTTTTCCATATGTGGCTTTAAAGTCCACCAATAGGGGAATTTTTTCTCTTTGCTTGAATGTTTAATTATAGGATGTGGCACAACTTTGCAGTCAATTGCCGACCTACAATCTGTATTATCATAATGAGGGATTTTAACTATCCAGACATAGACTGGGCGGAGGGAACTGCGCATTCATCTGAGGCTCGCCAGTTCTTAAATGTCTTGCAGGACAATTTTATGGGTCAGATGGTAGACGCACCAACTAGAAATAAGGCGTTACTGGATCTACTGATTACCAACAATACAGACCTGATCACGTATCTGAAAATATGGGGCAATTTAGGTAACAGTGATCACAGGTCAATTGGCTTCAGTATAAATCACACAAATAGGAAACATAAGGGGAATACAAAGACACTGGATTTCAAAAGAGCCAACTTCCCTAAACTATGAGCCTTGCTAGAAGGCATAAATTGGGATAAAATCTTAGGAACAAAGAACACGAAGGAGAGATGGGTTTGCTTTAAGAGCATATTAAATAAGGGCATTAGCCAATGCATCCCATTGGGTAATACATTTAAAAGAGCTATCAAAAGTCCTGGATGGCTTAATTCCAATGTAAAAATGCATACAAAAGCAAAGGAAAAGGCCTTCAAAAAATACAAGGTTGAGGGATCATCATCAGCATTCAGAATTTATAAAGAATGCAACAAGAAATGTAAGGGTGCAATAAGGTTGGCTAAGATAGAACATGAAAGACACATAGCGGAGGAGAGCAAAAAAGAATCCCAAGAAATTGTTTAAGTATGTAAACAGTAAAAAAGGGAGGACAGACCATATTGGCCCCATAAAGAATGAGGAAGGACATCTTAGGAACAAAGAACACGAAGGAGAGTTGGGTTTGTTTTAAGAGCATATTAAATAAAGCCAGCTTTAAAATCAAAGGGACTGGGTGGAAAATTATGAACAAAAAGTGACTGCATCCAATCAGTTTTTTTTGTGGGAACATCTCTCACAAGATGCGCATGCACAGCTCAGCTTACAGTGCTGGGCCTGTCTCCAAGTGCCAGGATGATAGCCTTCTGTGCATGTGCAGGAGTGACATCATCCCCCGCTGGCCAATGAAGAGGCCCAAAGAACAGCACTCAGAAGAACATGTAGGACTGTTGGAAGGGTAAGTATGGAGACTTTAGTTCCACTTTAACAGTGCCATTTCTACTACTGTCCTTCCTCTACTTCTTGAGACTGATCTATTTAAGCCCCATCTTGTGGTCAAGAATTACACTGCAGCCCTTATGTATTACAGTAAAACCTTGGTTTGAGAGTAACTTGGTTTGAGAGCGTTTTGCAAGACAAGCAACATTTTTTAATAAATTTTGACTTGATATACAAGCGATGTCTTGATATACAAGTACCGTCATGTCACAACTGAGTATAAAAGAGAAGAGAGGCGCCTCTAAGTGTAGCAATAGGGTTACATTTAATGAAGATACAACATTTAGCAACATATTGCTACAGTTAAAGGCGCCTCTCTTCTCTTTCAAAAACTGTAGCTCCTGCTGGATTTTGCTTCTTATTCCCTTGTGGAGCCTTCCATTTATGGATGGACATTTTATGGTTACACAACACATTTCTATAATATTTTTATATGGACTATAAACGGAAGGACTTCTGAATAAATGGTTGTGGAACGAATCATTTGAGTTTCTATTATTTCTTATGTGGAAATTCGCTTTGATATACAAGTGCTTTGGATTACAAGCATGTTTCTGGAACGAATTATGTATTATCTCTAAATGTGTGATATATAGCAAATGAATAAATAAAAAAATGTAAATACTTGCACAATTCTCTCTGTATAAAACCCTATATATACTCCACAAATTTAACTAATAATCCACTTTGAAACAGATTCGAGCTAATGCCATATTCAGTCCATTTGGGCCTAAACAATTCAATTCATAAATCCAGTATGTTTCATTTCTGGAAATTTCTCTGGTTTTATTAGATCCTCTCCAGTGTTCAGACACTGTATCAATTACACAATACTTCAGTTTGGCTGGGTCCCTATTGTAGGCATTCCAAAAGTGCTTAAGAAGGCTATGACACTTGACATACACATTCCCCTCATCCACAAATATATTCAAATCTAGAAAATTGATAGTTTGCACATTGACAGTTTTTGAAAACTCAATACCATATTCCTTAATATTTGATTAAAGTAAAATATACCCATAGGGATTCCATGTTTCCCTCCCAAACTATTAGCTTGGTGAAGCAGGCGAACGATAAAGGGATCCTATTTAATAAGGAAGCCAAATATCTAGTTCAGTCGGTAATCGGTATGTATAATACCTACAATCTTCTACTTACGTAAGATATGCAAAAGTTTGGAAAAATAGACTTTAAAAGAAGGAACATCTTCAATAGGGTACAGTAAGCAGTTTGGGACAGAGACGGCAGGGTTGACCACAGGAATAGACCATATTTTTTTTTTTTGCAAATTTTTTTTCCACTAGATAGTGCTCTAGATGGAAGTGGTGTTAAAGTGTGTAACCAGTGGTGTGATGTAACACCTGGTCATCCAGTGTTCAGCAAAAAAAATTTGAGGAGTTAAAAATTCTTAATGAAATTTTAATAGACTGCACTTTCTATGTTTTCGTGAACAGGATATGCTTTGGAAATTTTTATAGGACTTTTTCTGCTCAAGGGGGTGTGGCGAGATGGAGGAGAGTCATAAACCTGCACAATACCAAGGCTTCTGCGGACAGAGGCAATGAGCTTTTCAACATTGACAAGCATGTTTTGTGAAGCTTCTTCTGCAATATAGTGACAATGTAGATTAGAGAAATCTTCTTCAGCTTTCTCCATCACTGCCTTCACATCCTCTTAATCCTCCTCTGACCCAGTGTCCTATAAGACTCGCACATCAGAAGTGCTGGGGAGTTTCTGGACAAAGATGACTGAAAAAAGGCCATAACTTGTCTGAGGAATTCTGACATGGCTGCAGTAAATGTTGCTTTTGTCACGTAGGGTTGCTTGTTGCATGCATGAAATAGTTAGAATCGGATGCAGAGACCGGTGTTCAGAATGGTTCCTGCCCCAATCCAAGTGACACGTCGTCACTCTGAGTGTGGATGTTTTGCAAGCCATCAGCAGAGCTAATGTTCACCTGTTGTTTAGAATTAGCTCCCTTTTGCCTGGTCTCGGCCATCGCTACAAGTGAGGGTGTTCCCATGTGGGGTACCCATGTAGTGGAGTGCAGGAGATAGGATATGCGTGTTCAGGAGGAGTATGCGAAAACCCAGATATAGACTGTCCTGCAACAAATCCTTGTGATGTAAAGAAGTCCCTTAGTACTTTATAAGTGTTCTAGGTGGAAGTGGTGTTAAAGTGTGTAACCAGTGTGAGTGGTTGAATTTTAGCAAAAAGTTTACACTGTGAAGTAAATACATTCTAAAGATAACCCTGTTGTACACAGTAACGGATACAGGGTGACCCTATCTTGCCCATCATAGTGTGCATACTCCACTTGGTTCCATTGCAGCCAATATTAAACTAGTGAAGCTGGTTTCTACTGGAAAGAGAAGAGGCCTATCACCTACAGACATTAGAAAAATACTGAGGACTCACGAAGTGGGGTAGGGTTATAGGGGAGGTGCCCCAGATGGGAGCATGTCCTCAAAAGCTTGCCAGTGGCCAATCACCTAAAGGTACAAGCCTATAACCCATGGCATATGAATAAGTTGTCCTGTACTATACGATTAAGAAGGCTTTTATACTGCCAGTGCCAAACCCACTAAAGTTCATAGGAGAACTTTGACACTGACAGTGTGGCTCAGAAATTTACTTTGCCTCCCTCCAGTTGGAATGTCTGGAAGACTAATGGCTATCTAATTTATAAATAAATAAATACTACCAAAAAGGTTGAAAGATCTAAGTTTATATAAAATTTTTGCTGTTTAAGGCACCGTCTGGCGCTGGTCACGTGATGAACAGAGTAATCATTTGTTAATGCAATCTTTTATAATGAGGACAAAGCAGAAAAGGCAAGGAAATAAAAAAAAAGTTCCAGTTGTCACTGGAACAGGTACATTTTCCCAATAGGGACACCTGTTCTAGTGAAAACTATCAAAGTTAGGATTTCCCTTCATGATGGGGGAGGTTTGCCCTCACTTCCTGTTGCATTATTGGAACAGGAGAAAAGAAGGAACAGACAAAATAAAAACTTTACAGAGGTGCTAACCTTTCACCACTTTTGGCTGGAATGCCATTTAAACTATGATTGCTTTAAATCCTATTTGCATGCAGTATTTCTGCTTTATAGAGATAAGATCACAACCTAAAAGGAAAGAAAAAACAGACCCCCACGCATTTATATATGTGCAAAAACTTTTATTGCTTTTAGACAATGTCAGCACCATCTTTATAGTTTTAAAACAGAGATTTATTTAAACTAAAAAGTGCCTACAGAAATAACAATATATAAAGCAATATTTATTATTCTATGCCATTTAATATTCAACTAATGTTAAGTTTATAACTGCTCATTTGGAGGACCTTGAACATTTTTGTTTTGCCACATTTGCGTTTAAAAACATTGAAAAAAATTTGTTTACCCGTGTCTAACTTTCTTGTTTCCATATTACTCTCCTGAAAAATTGATTTGAACTATATAAGTAAAATGAGTATCAAAAACCAAAGATTGGCGCCCTATGTGATATATTGAGCAATATAGTAGCTGCCCCTTTAAGAGTGAAAGTATTACCTAATATTAGTAGTGAAAAATGTAAAGGTAGTGGCGCTTTATGCTCATGCAAATAGTGTGAACCATATAATGAATACACCGTAATTATCCAAAATTATGAATACATAACAGCAATCATAAAATAAAGTTCAATAGCATAATACAAACATAAAGTCCATATGTGGTAGATCCCAACACCAAACAAATCGCTTCTATATGTAGATAGCTTCTAGTTCTTTCACCACAGTGCTCAATATAAAGGTAGCAACTCACCAGAGGTGTTTGACCTCTTTTTACAGGATGGTCAAAAAACGCATTTGGAAAACCAGATTGGTTCCACTGTTGACACCACTCCACTCCAATGTTCCCTCAGGATAGAACTAGAATGTAAAAATGACTCCACAGGAGACATATGAAAAGTCTCATATTGTAGTCCTTTATTTATATTTGCATGATTTGGAACCATATCTAGAGAGGAAACATCTTCCATAGTTACATAGTAGGTGAGGTTGAAAAAAGACACAAGTCCATCAAGTCCAACCTATGTGTGTGATTATATGTCAGTATTACATTGTATATCCCTGTATTTTGTGGTCGTTCAGGGGGCTTATCTAATATTTTTTTGAAACTATTGAAGCTCCCCGCTGAGACCACCGCCTATGGAAGGGAATTCCACATCCTTGCTGCGCTTACAGTAAAGAACCCTCTATGTAGTTTAGGGTTAAACCTCTTTTCTTCTAATTTAAATGAGTGGCTACGTGTCTTGTTAAACTCTCTTCCGCAAAAAGTTTTATCCCTATTGTGGGGTCACTAGTATGGTATTTGTAAATTGAAATCATATTCCCTCTCAAGCGTCTCTTCTCCAGAGAGAATAAGTTCAGTGCTCACAACCTTTCTTCATAACTAATGTCTTCCAGACCCTTTATTAGCTTTGTTGCCCTTCTTTGTACTCGCTCCATTTCCAGCACATCCTTCCTGAGGACTGGTGCCCAGAACTGGACAGCATACTCCAGGTGCGGCCAGACCAGAGTCTTGTAGAGTGGTAGAATTATCGCTTTATCCTTGGAGTTAATCTCTTTTTTAATGCATGCCAATATCCTGTTTGCTTTGTAAGGAGCAGCTTGGCATTGCATGCCATTGCTGAGCCTATCATCCACTAGGACCCAGAGGTCCTTTTCCATCCTAGATTCCCCCAGAGGTTGTCCCCCTAGTGTATAGATTGCATTCATATTTTTGCCACCCAAATGCGTTATTTTACATTTTTCTACATTAAACCTCATTTGCCATGTAGTTACCCACCCCATTAATTTGTTCAGATCTTCTTGCAAGGTTTCCACATCATGCAGAGAAGTTATTGCCCTGCTTAGCTTAGTATCGTCCGCAAATACAGAGATTGAACTGTTTACCCCATCCTCCAGGTCGTTTATGAACAAATTAAATAGGTTTGCTCCCAGCACAGAACCCTGTGGGACCCCACTACTCACCCCTGACCATTCAGAGTATTCCCCATTTATCACCACCCTTTGAACTTGCCCTTGTAGCCAGTTTTCAATCCATGTACTCACCCTATGGTCCATGCCAACGGACTTTATTTTGTACAGTAAACGTTTATGGGGAACTGTGTCAAATGCTTTTGCAAAATCCAGATACACCACATCTACGGGCCTTCCTTTATCTAGATGGCAACTCACCTCCTCATAGAAAGTTAATAGATTGGTTTGGCAAGAACGATTCTTCATGAATCCATGCTGATTACTGCTAATGATACCGTTTTCATTACTAAAATCTTGTATATAGTCCCTTATCATCCCCTCCAAGAGCTTGCATCCTATTGATGTTAGGCTAACTGGTCTGTAATTCCCAGGGATGTATTTTAGGCCCTTTTTAAATTTTGGTGCTACATTGGCTTTTCTCCAATCTGCTGGTACCATTCCAGTCAGTAGACTGTCAGTAAAAATTAAGAACAATGGACTGGCAATTACTTGACTGAATTCCTTAAGCACCTTCGGGTGCAAGCCATCTGGTCCTGGTGATTTATTAATGTTAAGTTTCTCAAGTCCATTTCTAATTCTGTTCTCTGTTAGCCATGAGGGTGCTTCCTGTGATGTGTCACGAGGATAAACACTGCAGTTTTGGTTACTGAAGCCCCCCCCGATTCCCTCCCCATCCTTTGTAACCAGATGTCCTTCCTCATGTCCTTCCTCATTCTGTAACCAATGGTCTGTCCTCCCTTTTTTACTGTTTTCATACTTAAAGAATTTTTGGGGATTTTTTTTGCTGTCCTCTGCTATGTGTCTTTCACCTCCGCCGTCCTAGTTGCACCCTTACATTTCTTGTTGCATTCTTTATAAAGTTTGAATGCTGATAATGATCCCTCTACCTTGTATTTTTTTTTTTTTTTTAAATTTAAAGTTTTTTATTGTATTTTTAAAATGAGAAAAAGAAAAATACAGAAACATCGCCAATTGGGCATACCCTGGCGTCTTGGTGTGTACATAAACGGCAGTGAGAGAAGAGCTTATTAAGTGTAGTTTTGATTGGTCTAAGGCAAAAATAATCGAAGAACAGTAAGTAAACAAGTATACTACAAATAACTATGGTAGCCTAAAGTATTTCTGTAATAATAGGTTAAGTATTGAGTGGGGGGAACACCCGTGTACAACCTATATCACGGGGTGACATTGTAACCTATATAACATGTTTTAGTAAAGTGTCCGAGAGGTTGAAATAAGATAGGGGGGGTGGTATATAAGCTGGTCTCTTAGAGGTTGGACTATTACGACAGTGGTGTGCTTCTAGAGTCCAGAATCCAAGGGTGCCAGTTTCTGTTAAAGCGCTTGATGGACATATTGGCTTTGGCAAAAGAGAATTCCATCTGGAAGTGTTGGTTAAGTATGTTGATGGTATCTTTAAGAGCTGGCGGGTCTGTTGATTTCCATTTTCTTGCGATTGTTAGTCTTGCGGCAATGAGAATATGTGTGAGTATTGTTTGCTGATGGGTGGGCATCGTTGGGATTGAAAGTCCTAAGAGTAGGTCAAGCGGGGACAAAGATTGGGATGTACCACACATAGCTTCAATTAGGTTGTGTATTTGTCTCCAGAAATTTTTAACTGGTTGGCATTCCCACCATATGTGTGAGAGAGATCCAATGTGAGTACATCCCCTCCAACAGCTCGGGGAGGTGTTCGGGTAGATTTTCGCCAACCTTTCTGGGGTGAAGTACCATTTGTGAAAAAGTTTCTGTGTTGCTTCCCAGTGATTAATGCAGTGCGACAGGCGTAAGGGCAATGTGAGGGCCTTTAGCCATTGTGTATCTGAAACCGGTTGGTCTGATAGTGAGGACCAGTACTGTACGGAAGACGCCAGATGGTTAGTAGTTGGTTTGGTGAGTAGCTTGTACATAAACGAGATTCCTTTGGACGTGGGTATAGCTATATTGTAGAATTTGAGTATTGGGAGTGAGACATCGTCTGAGGATGTCCAGGAAATTTTTGACAGGCTAGATCTAATCCTTAGGTAGAGGAAGAACGTGTGTTTGGATAGTCCGTATTTTTGCTTTAATTGCTCAAATGAGAGGAGGGTTGATGACGAAAAGAGCATACCTAAATGGGTGATGCCGACTTTTGTCCATTCTGAAAGAGGTAAGTCCGGGGAAACGAGGTGTAATGCCTCAGTGGGTATTGCTGTCAAAGTGTCCTTTGATATCCCTCCTTTGATTTGTAGTATTGAAGTCCAAATTCTTGTGGCGGATGTAATAGTGTCAAGAGGGTATCTTTTGGGGTGGGGGTTGAGCCAGAGTGCGGCTAGGAAGTTTTTAGGATCCGTGGGTAGTAGGTTGGTTTCGATTTGTTTCCAGGTTGTGTGATGTTTGTCTGACCACCAGGTTTTCAGCTGGTCCAGGATAGTTGCTCGGTGGTAGGCTTGAATGTCTGGGACACCCAGTCCTCCGTGTTGAACTGGAGTTGTGAGTATGCCTTTTTTTATTCTAGGTCTCTTTTGTTGCCAAGTGAAGCCGTTGATGATTCCTTGGATTTTTTTTATTTGATTTTGCGTTAGAGGGAGAGGTAATGTACGGAAAAAATATAGGACATGGGGAAGTAGATACATTTTTGTCTGAGCTATCCTACCAGCCCAGGAAGCTGGAACCCTACTCAGGTCCTTCGCTAGTTGAGTAAGCTTGTCCAGGAGGTCTTCAAAGTTAATTCTCAGTAACATTCGGCTTGGGAAAGTTAATTGGATACCCAAGTATGGGAGAGAGGAGTTGGAGGCCCAAGCAAAGGGGGAGCTAGTGGTAATGAAGTTTAAGGTTAGAGAGTCAAGGCCAAGGTTAAGCATTAGGGATTTACTGTGGTTTAGTTTGTACATTGATACTGCGCTAAATTTGTCAAGGATTAGTTGGGCTGCAGGGAGGGACAATATTGGATTTGTTAGAGCAATGATCACGTCGTCTGCGTATAGACCGATTTTATGATCGGTCTGTCCGATTGTTATACCTGTAATCGCCGTGTCAGATCTAATAAGTTGTGCTAGGGGCTCCATTATCATGGCGAAAATTAGGGGGGATAGTGGGCACCCTTGTCTCGTGCCATTAGTGATTTGGAATGGGCTGGAGACAACCCCTGATGTCCAAATGCGCGCAGATGGGTGGGTGTACAGAGCTAGTATTGCAGAGAGGAAGGTGCCCGATAGTCCAAATTTTCGGAGTACTGCTTCCATATACGGCCAGTATACTCTATCGAACGCCTTTCTCTGCGTCCAGAGATAGGAAGAGAGAAGGCGTTCGACTATGCTCTGTCCACTGGATAAGGTCAATGAAACGTCTGGTACCGTCTGAGGCTTGCCTGCCAGGTACAAATCCTACCTGGTCAGGGTGAATAATTTGGGGGATGATGGTGGAGAGGCGTTGTGCTAACAGTTTGGCGTAAATTTTGGTGTCTGTGTTGAGGAGTGAAATTGGTCTGTAGTTGGCTGGGTTGTCTGGGGGTTTACCTGGTTTGGGGATGGTAACCACTAGGGCCTCGAGAGATTCCTTAGGGATTATGCCTGTAGTAGCAAATTGGTTATACATGTCGCATAGGTGGGGGACTAGTTGTTGGGCGAATCGTTTATAATATTCGTTGGGTAGTCCATCGGGTCCCGGCGCTTTGTGTAGAGGTAGGTTGTTTATTACTTTTTGAATTTCGGTTTGTGAAAAGGGAGTCGTGAGAGATTCTAGTTGTTTTGGGGAGATCGAGGGGAGGGAGATAGAAGATAAAAAGTTCTTTATGTCATCTTGGGTGGGTGTGGGATGTGGGTCTATTTTCGTAAGGTTGTAAAGTTTGTTGTAAAAATTACCAAATTCGTTGGCAATATCTAGCGGGTTGGACAAGCGTTTGCCCTGGGGGTTTGTGATAAATGAGATTTTTTTATTAGAAAGTTGTTTTTTGAATTGTTTGGCCATAAATGCTCCTGATTTATTGGCCGATGAGTATATCTGAAGTTGTAGTCGTTTGATAAAATAATCAAATTTTTGGTGGAGATGACTGCTGAGTTGGGATCTGAGCTTTTTTAGTTCTGAGGAGGTTGTATTAGTGGGGGATCTCTTGTTTGAAGTTTCAAGAGATCGGATTTGTTTCAGGAGGGATTCTGTTATAGAGGAGTGTTGTTTTTTAGCCTGGGCTCCAAGTTTGATGAAAAGACCTCGTAGACAAGCTTTGTGAGCATTCCAAACAATAGCACAGTCAGTTACAGAATTGACATTTTGTTGGAAATAGTTATCGATCTCGGATTGTATTTGAGCCTCAAAGGAGGGGTTGTTGAGGAGGGAGGTGTTTAGTCTCCAGACCGTGTGTCTAGTGGTTTGGGAGGGGGATGCTATTTTGATCGTAACTGGAGCATGATCAGACCATGTTATAGTGCCTATAGTAGATGTTGTGATAGCTTGTAATAGGTGTTTATCTGTGATGAATAGGTCAATACGGGAGTAGGATTGGTGTGGGGGGGAAAAGTAGGTGTAGTCTCTCTCCTCATCGTGCATGCACCTCCATATGTCATAAAGATCTTCTTTTTTGAGGATATTTGATATTGCTGAGGGCCTATTTCTCGTAGGGTTGGAAGTATCAAGGGTAGGGTTAATTACTTCATTAAAGTCTCCACAAATTACCAGTGGGGAAGATCTGTAAGGGGCCAACTTGGCAAAGAGGTTGGCGTAGAATCTTTTGTGTGCAGTATTGGGGGCATATACGTTGACTACAGTGAGGGGGCGGTTGTCAAATGTGGCTGATAGGATTAAGAATCTGCCGTCTTCGTCACTTTCACAGTGATGAAGCTTGAAATTTATTGCTGCGTTTATGGCAATCATTACTCCTCTCTTTTTTTTTGGGGCACTTGCGAAGAAGCAATGGGGATATTTTTTGTGACTACATTGGGGTTGTTTGAGTTTTGCAAAGTGCGTTTCTTGGGCACAGATTATGTCTGCCCGCTGTTGTAATGCTTCTTTCCATAAGAGATTGCGTTTAAATGGTGAGTTTAGGCCTTTAACATTGAGGGAGGTAATCGAGAGTGTCATGTTGGTATCGTGGCTATGAGGGCTTGGGCAGAGGGAGAGAGACCTCACCCACTGTTGGTGAGAGTAATTACACAGTTAGATATTTAAATGCTGTATATAGTACAATTATTTTACCAAAGTCAGTTGCGAAATACAAACAATCTACAGTTCTAGAAAACAATTATAGTCAATGTCAATTGATCTATGCTATAATCAAGAGAAAAGAACAGAGAAAAAAAAACACTTAGACAAAAAAAAAAAAAAAAGGAAACTTGTGCGTAGCACAACTGTAAACCTGAGGGGTGGTGAGGAAAAGAACTAGATGCGACGCCCAGGCTGGATATACGTAGATCTGGGGATCTGGGCTTGATTCAAAGTTAGGTCTTTTTGGGAGCTTTATTCGCCATATTTCTGGAGTCAGATGGCTTGTAGGAAGGAGTAGGTTGTTCCGCTTCTCTGGGGGCAATGGGGAGAAAGCCCCAATTGGTGAGTTTTTTGTAGCCATCCTTCGGGGAGAGAATAGGCACTATCTTTTGTTGGTGAGTGACCAGCAATTTCGTAGGGAAGCCCCATTTGTAGGTTATTTTTCTTTGTTGGAGTATGGAAGTCACTGGGGCGAATGCTCTACGCATCTCCATTGTAGCCGGTGACAGGTCAGTGAATAACTTGACGTTGTTGTAAGGGGCTGGCAGGGGTGTCACGGATCTGGCGGCGGATAGGACTTGTTCCTTCACATGGAAGAAATGTATACGTGCCAAGATGTCTCTGGGGATATCGTCAGGGAGGTGTGACGGTTTAGCAATTCTGTGGGCACGGTCAATTAAAGTGTCGCGGGCGTTGAGGCGTGGGAGTAGGGCTGAGATAAGTTGTTGCAAGTAGGGGGTTATTTCGTTCGGTTTAACCGATTCAGGGATGCCCCGGAATTTGATGTTATTCCGCCTAGAGCGGTCTTCCAAATCCGCCATTTTCATTTTGATACGGTGAATTTCCTCCGCATGGTGCTCATGAGCATCTAACAGTTCATTATGTGCCTTAGAGTAATCTTGTAGATTTTCTTCAAGGGCATCTGTGCGTTCTTCTAGGCAGTCTATTTTATCATGCATCTGAGATAGTGACATTTGGAGCTCTCTATGCAGATCTTGCTGCAATGTGAGAAGCATAGATTTCAGCATTACTTCAGACACTGTGTTTTCAGTGACAGGTATAGCAGCCAGGGAGGGGGTATTTTGGGCGCTGTGTGACCCTGCAACAATATGGGACCACAACTGCTTCTTTGCATGTGGTTCTTTGTTTGGGGAATGTGCAGGGGAGGTAGCCAGCCTCTTACCTCTTTCTTGCTGCAGTCCTCCTGGGGAATCCTCTGGGGGGGAGAGTGTGTCCATGCTGTCCCTGTCTGTTGCTGTGGTCACAGTGCCATGGAGAGGGAGTGTTGAGGAGGTGGCAGGCAGGCCCTCTGTGTTGTTGGAGCGGGTGCCGTCGCTTCCATCGGCGCCATCTTGGGCCTTCTGCATAGCGGCGGCCGTCGGATAGTAGTCAGTGAGACGGCGGGGGTTTGGCGGTTTGTACCGCTGCATCGGAGTGCCCGAGGGTTTCCCCAGTCCTTCCCCGCTGATGTAGTGTGAGCAGCGTTAAGGATGGTAGCTAGAAGTTGCTGGAATCCAGGCCGTGGAGCGGAGCTCGGACTTCAGGCAGCCATCCTGGTCCGCAGCAGGCCACGCCCCTCTCTACCTTGTATTTTTTGAAGGCCTTCTCTTTTGCTTTTATTTGCATTTTTACATTAAGCCATCCAGGACTTTTGTTCATTCTTTTAAATGTATTACCCAATGGGATGCACTGGCTAATGCCCTTATATAATATGCTCTTAAAGCAAACACATCTCTCCTCTGTGTTCTTTATTCCTTAGATTTTATCCCAATTTATATCTTCTAGCAAAGTTCATAGTTTAGTGAAGTTGGCTATTTTGAAATTCAGTCTCTTTGTATCTCTTTGTATCTACCTTATTTTGCCTATTCGTGTGATTTATACTGAAGCCAAAAATTGGAATAACACTCCTAAGGCCACATCCGTATAGACTTAAATGAAGAACCCAAAGGCTCTGGGTCGGACTTTACAGGCAAAATGGATGAGAGTATAATAATACAATTTATACTTTATTAACAATGAATCATATCAGACAATTTAAGTAGAAAAAAAGTTAAAAAACATATAGTGAACACACATCATGGTTGACAATGTATGGTGTAAACAGAAAGTTGACAAAAAATGAACGGCAGTGAGCCCCTGTGTGTCAACGTGTTTCACTGTTTTGCTTCTTCAGGACACACTTAGGGGTAGTTGAAAGGAACAGGTCTCACTGTCTTGTCAGGATAAGAAACGTGGAGGTCTTCCAAATGATCAACAGAGAATCACCATGTAAATAGGGGGACAGATTCTATCAGTGCCAGAAACCATGCATTGGGCTGATGGCATGGGAATATGAATATAGATAACACCTCATACAATTCACCAGCGGGTAAGCCGTAGGGACTCAAATCAATGGAGAAAGAGGAGAAGAAAGGAAAGGTAAAATAAAACCTTTCCACCAAGATTCAGCCCTCAATATTAGGGACTTGAAAATACATCCACATGGACAAACCAATGTCTCTTTAAGACTGGATTTATAAGCCTCTCATACATCCATCCACAATACGTATAGCTGCCCAAAGACCACAGGTATACCTAGACAAGCATAGGTAGCAACTGGTTCATTATACCCCCCGGGGAAGAGGTCAATCTTTTTTATTTTTACCTTTCCCTTCTTCTCCTCTTTCTCCATCGATTGGGTCCCTACGGCTTACTCCACAGTGAATTGTATGAGGTGTTATCAGTGAACAGCGAAACGTGTTGATGCACAGGGGCTCACTGCCGTCCATTTGGTGTCAACTTTCTGTTTACACCATACATTGTCAACCATTATGTGTTCACTATATGTTTTTAAACTTTTTTTCTACTTGACTTGTCTGATATGATTCATTGTTAATAAAGTATAAATTTTATTATTATACTCTTGTCCATCTTGCCTGTAAAGTACGACCCAGAGCCTTTGGGTTCTTCACTTTTTCTCCAAATTTATACTGAAGCCAATTGACTTGTGATCGGTGTTTCCTAAATTGCCCCGTATTTCCACATCCGTGATCAGGTCTGTATTGTTGGTAACCAGTAGATCTAGTAACGCTTTATTTATGGTACGTCTACCGTCTGACCCATGGAATTGTCCTGCAAGACATTTAGGACCTGGCGAGCCTTAGACGAATGCATGGTTCCCTCCGCCCAGTCTATGTCTGGATAATTAAAATCCCCCATTATGATAACACTACCCATCCTTGCTGCCAATCCAGATTGTAATAGGAGGTCCGCCTCCCCCTCCTCCCTCAGGTTAGAGGGCCTATAGCATACTCCCAGTATTATTTTCTCCTTAGCTTCATCCCTTTGGAGCGCTACCCATAAGGATTCCACTTCCTCCCTAGCTCCCTTAGTGATGTCATCTCTCACATTCACTTGTACATTATTCTTGATATACAGGCATACAGGCATACATGAGGCATACATCTCACATGGGAGACCGCCTATTTGAGAGATGTTACTGAGTAACAGGTCGGAGCAGGAGGAGTAAAGATAATTCTTTCTGAGTCTTTCTGGCTCATTGTTGAGGTGAGCAGGTATAACAGCTGGTGATGGTGTGCACAATTTAGCATTGTCTACAGAGAACGGCAAGAGCACAGCGGTGGATGATTTATTTACTAGAGTTTACAACAACCAAGAAATCACAGAAGCAGTTTAGCATTTATTCACATATGTGAACTTTATTTTTGTTTAAACTTTTTGCACTGTGTTGATATCAACTTTTATACATTTTTATATATATTTATTAGATTTTTTTCATGAGAGATAGCAGCGCTACACTATTTATAAATAATCATAGTGGCCACGTAGTGTAGTGTAGTACGTGAATGATATAAAAGCAGTAAGGTATGTAATGCACTAATATGTAGAAGTGACTGTATCCCAAAACTAGGTGTATACTTCGACTCTAACATGTGATGCAAGCCTCGCTTTAGATGGTAAATCCAATAGGGTATCTCACAGGACCCCGGAAATGACGATCCTGAGGGAACATTGGAGTGGAGCGGTGTCAGCAGTGGAACCAATCTGGTTTTCCAAATGCGTTTTTGGACCATCCTGTAAAAAGGGGTCAAACACCTCTGGTGAGTTGCCACCTTTTCATTGAGCACCTGTGGTGAAAGAACTAGAAGCTATCTACATATAGAAGCAATTTGTTTTTGTATTGGGATCTACCAGATATGGACTTTATGTTTGCATATTATGCTATTGAACTTTATTTTATGATTGCTGTTGGGTATTCATAATTTTGTATAATTACGGTATATTCATTATATGGTTCACCCTATTTGCATGAGCACTAAGCGCCACTACCTTTATATAAATAAAATGCCAATGGTTTCTTTTGAGTCTTTCAATTTAGATTGGCTTATACTCTGAATATTTCGATCTTTGTGCTTTAGTAATGTTTATTAAAAAGTTTGTTTCTAGAATGCCTGTGCTGAGAGAAATTGGTAAACTGCCATCGCTGACTTCTGTCCCTAAAAAGCTAGCTGCTTGATTGCCCTTTTAATCCAGGTCACTTCAATACAGCTGCCCATACACCAGTAGAATCAAACTTCACAATGTTATTTTCTAGAATGTTTGTTCGATTTTTTAATGGAGAATGTAATATTGTAATGAAACCTGTTTAATATATTGGGGAATCCATTCAAATAGCAGATCTGGACACAATATTTAAGGGCTTGCAAATTAAATTAGTTGACTTAATGATGGCAAGAAAGAATATCTTGGTTAACATTAACTCTGGGTGACCAGCTTGATAATAATGGCAGTCAGATAACTAGGATTTTGAGAAGATGGTGTTAGCAATGTAAAGTTACCAATTTCTCTCAGCACGGGTTTCCAAAGTGGTTTTAAAGGTTCAAGGTTTTTTACCTTCATGCGTTCTATACATGAAAGTAAAAAACCTTCTGTGTGCAGCAGCCCCCCTAATACTTACTTAAGCCCCACTTACTTGTGCATGAGAGTCTTGGCTCTCCAGGGTGAACAGGGGTGGGGCTGAGCTCTGGTCTGTGTCTGAATGGACACTCGGGAGCAAGCCTGCTTGGGTGCCCCCATAGCAAGCTGCTTGCTATGGGGGCAGTCAGCAAGAGGGAGGGGCCAGGAGCACCGGCGGGGGACCCAAGAAGAGGAGGATCAGGGCTGCTCTGTGCAAAACCACTGCACAGAGCAGGTAAGTATAACATGGTTTTTATGGCACTGCATTATTTTCACTGACAATTGCGCGGTCATGCGATACTGTACCCAAATAAAACATATGTCCTTTTTTTCCCACAAATAGAGCTTTCTTTTGGGGGTAAATGATCACCTCTGCGTTTTAATTTTTTGCGCTATAAACAAATAACGACTGAAAATTTTGATGTATTCTGTTATATATTTTTGGTAAAAAAAATTCCAATAAGCGTATATTGATTGGTTTGCGCAAAAGTTATTGCATCTACAAACTATGGCATATTTTCTATCATTTTGTCAATGAATGATTGCTCCCTTTTCTCTACATTAAAAAATCTTTTGGTGCAATGACTACTTTCAGTAATCAGGCACCTCTACATGGCCTGATTGTCTTAAAAGATATTTAAAGTAAAATATTTTTGTTGTAGTTATTGTATGTTCATGTTTTTTTAAATTGTGCTATCATTTTTTTAAATTTTTTTTTACTATTTATATAAAACCTGTATTTTATAGTTTTTTTTTGCTTTTTTTTAGGGGATTGTGTGTTCTCCTCCAAAGAAAAACCAGGGCTGGGACAAGAGGTAGGGGCAGGAGGGGCATCTGCCAGGCCTGAGCCAAGCTCTGACAGCTGACTCGATGAGCTCTGTGTATGGCTGCTCACGTTTTTCTCATTTCCAGGTTTTTGGGCTAAGGTAATAAAAAGTAGCTCTAGTTGTGAGCTGTGATTCATGAGCCAGTCATGCCTGGTGTCCAGTTAAGTGTCTGCATGAGAGGGAAAGATCCAATGCAGTTCTCGTCTCCCCCCAAGGTTCTGGCTGGCATTCCCAGGCTCTAATCCAAATACAATGCACTCATTTCCTGCAGCATGCTTTAAGGGGGGAGGGGCAATTTAATGGTATATTTATAAAATATTTCATTGTTTCAAGGTTTTAGACATGCATATGAACGCAAGGGAGCTCTAGTGTAAAACTCCAGTGTTGTCCCTTGCCCCCAGAGCCCTAGATTACAGTCAGCTATAGAAGTGCATGGCGGTACGTGCTTGTTCTTGTGTAAACGCTGACACTCTTTTGCATCTGTGTTTACCTGCTCATACGCATATGACATGTTACCTGAATGCGGACGTTTAGAGTTCAGAAAAATATGCCATATGCACATGTGTGTGTAAGCACCAATGCACAAGACAAATACAAGCACATACAACCATCCACTTCTGTGGCTGGCTGGCGGTACCTGCCACCTGTGCATCCTGTAGAACTTGAAAATGCCATCCCCTGTACAGACGCACAGCAATTTTCAACTGTTTGGTTTCCACTGCTTTGTCTGTCCTTGATTGGTATGTCAACGCTGCTGTTAAAGCATCACATGGACCTCATTCACACTTGTGAATAGGGCTGTCACTCTATTACCAGGAAACCTCCTAGTCTCCCATATGTAATCTTTAATGGTCCCATTTGCAAATGTGAATGGGGCCTAAAAGATATTTTGATACATTTATAGCTGACTTATTGCACTAATCATTGTGCTGCTTTCTGTAATTGTCATTAAGAATAAACAATGAAATGTATATTGAAAAAATTATAGTGGGGCTGGTGTGAATGAGCCCTAAGGCATGGATTGAATGTGGACAGGTTTTACTTGTGGGGCTGAACCAATTCACACTTGGGTATTGTGCAATGTGCGTTGACAAAAAGCTTGCTGTAAGGCCATTAGTGCTTGGTGGTGTTCCAGGCTGAAATGTTAGGCTCCGTTGGCATTCGGGATAGTAGGGATGCCAGTGTAAGAAAAACTCATCCAGTGAGCAGTGAACATAAGCATGAAACCGCCGCTCACCATAGCCAATCCTAGTGTAGATGTATTTAGGGGAAAGCTTCAGCCAAGGCCATTCTTTGGGCCATGCCCATGATGATGTATAAATTCTGCTCTTACTCCCTACCCCCATGATTAAGCCCCGGTGGGTGGGGCAAAATATGTCAGGGGGCATGGCCCGAGGAGCAGAAACACTAGGATCGGCTATGGTGAGCGGCGGTTTCATGCTTATATGCCAAAAACTTGCCAGTGCACTTGCTTCATATTCAATGTGAAAGGCAACCCAATGCACTGTACAGTAGAGTGCAATACATAGCACACCACAGCACACTTACCAGTTTTGTTTTTGTAAAAAGGGTCATGCACTTTTTGTGTTCATTGTGCACTGGCAGCTCCTTTATAATTATGGCTGCCTTAATGCAATGTAAAGTGGGTAAAGAAAAGAATCAACCTCCCCCCCCCACACACACACAACCACATTGTTTTGCTTTGCAACCTGAAACTAGGACAGACACAGTTTTTGTTTTTGTCTAGCTGTATTTACTCAATGCAACTTATAACATCCAAGTGAAAGATATAACACCAACATGTCAGAAAAAAACAGAATCACTGAGTTGGAAAAAGGATCACCCTCTTGTGTCAGTATTTTGCTGAAGCACATTTTGCTTTAATTACAGCCTTTAGTCTGTTGGGATATGTCTCTACTAACGTAGCACATCTAGACTTTGCTATATTTGCCCACTCTTCTTTGCAGAACTGCTTAACTTCAGTTACATTTGATGGTGACTGTTTTTGGACTGCAGTCTTCAAGTAATTTCACTGATTTTTAATGGGATTTAAGTCTGGGCTTTATTCGATGCAACTGGATAAATCAAAAACTGTATCTGCCTTAGGCTGCAAAGCAACAAAATGTGATTATCTTAAAGGGGGGTAATTCTTTTCTATACCCACTGTATGTAAATATACCCATACGCTAATGCACTACAATTGCTTTAGTGTGAATGGGCCCAGACACTTTCAAATTAATTGTACCAACTGCTGAATTATCATTTTAAAGCATTTTGGTTTATATAATAACAACTGTTAAAATGTGGAAATGAGTTCTGATTTTGTCTTTATTAAACCTACTGTATTTAAAAAAGTTTTTAATATTTTATCGTCTTGAAAAACAATGACAGTTTGGCATCTTTGCCCTGGGCACTGGATGACCTTGCCGCAGCAATGGTACGAGTGCAATGGTAACTTTCCTGACTAATCTCTCTGTAATTGAAAGAAGATGAGGGTATAATAGGTATATAAGTCATTCCTCTGATTCATCCAGCTGAGTGTGTGTAATCTGAGTGTCCTCTATTGGGCTACAAAAAACAGGCTTTTTTCAGCATACCATTTAGAGTTAACCTTGTAAACATGTAACTAGGAACCAAGAGCTCAACCTGCTGACTGGAAATTCTAAATATTTGCTTGCATTATTTGATATTTGACTAATTTTTTTTTTTGTTTTAGAAAGAATTGAAGAAAAAAAAATGAATGCAAAAAACATTAAAGCGGTTGTATACCCGCAGGAAAAAAAAAAAAACCTGTAAGGCAAAGGCATAATGAACTAGTATACTAGCTCATTATGAAATACTTACCTTAGAATGAGGCGTCGGTATCTAATCCTGGTTCACGCTGAGGGAGCTGACATTTTGCCCACGGCGTGTCTTCCGGGTTCGTGACTCCGTCGCTGTGAGTGGCCGGAGCCGCGATAATGACTCTCGTGCATGCGCGTAGGAGTTTTCTTACCGGCAAGGTCCGGCAGCACCTGCCCAACCTTCACCCGGGAATTCGCAGCGCATGCACCGCTGACATCAGCGGCTGCATGCAAAGTGAATATCTCCTACAGGTTTAGGAGATATTCATTTTACCTACTGGTAAGCCTTATTATAGGCTTACCTGTAGGTAAAAATGAATAATTAGGGTATACAACCCTTTAAATAATGCCAGTTCAATCAGTCATATACAAATGTTGTTATCGGGCCATGTACGACCAGCATTACGTTGGCCCTAAACATCATGATAAGTGATCAATCATATATTCAGTAATTTCAAATGATTTTTAAATGAAAATGATTGTCTGACACATCAAAGAACATAAATTCGGTCTAATTCTAATGGTTTTTCCAAGACTAAATTTCCTCTTTTTGTTCATAATGAACATAGTTCATGGTTCAAACTATTTTGTGCAATTGGTTTAGGAAAAATATAATACTTTATTCATAAAAAGTTTTAAACAGGTGACCATATCATTACATCCATATACGGCTGGCATTACTCAAGTTATTCATTAATACAGCTTTGCCGCACCTGGTAATGGGGAACAAACGCAGTGTTAGGCTGTATTTGCATTGGTGCTTAGCCATGCTGCCAATCCCAGCGGCAATCTACTGATTCCTCTGACTAGGATTGACAGTTGTGTGGGAGCCACAGCCACAGAGCCCATACAGTACAATGACAGGCTGTAGACAGGCGCAGCTATTCATGTTTGCAGAGACAGTGATTACCTGTGGTAAAATTATTTCAGGAATATGGGAAGAATACAGAACAAAGTATCTATGCAGTAGATTGTTTTCTTACATGTGTTCACTACAGTAACTATACATACTACTGATACTACGATGCTTGAGAGGAGATACCGACGCTTGAGAGCAGATATCGACCCTTGAGACCAGATATTATAGCGATTTACAAATACCTCAATGACGATCCCAGCATAGGAAAAAAACTATTCAGCCTCAAGGAGTGTAAGAGGACACGGGCCACACAATGAGATTGGAGGAGAAGCGGTTTAACCTTATACTGGGCAGGGGGTCTTTCACTGTCAGAGCAATAAGAATGTGGAACTCTCTCCCACAATTGGCGGTGGCTATGGAGAGTATTGGTATTTTTAAGAGACTCTTGGATGTGCATCTTAAAGAACACAACATACAGGAATATGGGAAATAATTATAGACACTGACACATGTGCACCTACACAGGTTGAACTGGATGGGATATTTTGTATTTATTCTACCTTACCTACTATGAAACTATGGAACTATACAGCATATCTGAAGTAGGTACAGTAGAACTAGCTTTGAGAAAACAATATAATACTGATTATGCATATGGAGTATGTTACATACAGTAGTTAATCTGATTGAAAAAAAGACAGAAGTCCATCTATCTCAACCCACAGAAATAAAAATACCAAAACACACAAATCAAAACCTCCATATACTGTACATAATCCTATATTCACAATTGATCCCAGAGGAAGGCAAGAAAAACTCCAATAAAGCGTGATCCAATTTGCTCCAGTGGGGAAAAAAAATCCCTCCTGGTCCCATGAGAGGCAAGTATGTATGACAGATTAAGCAGTAATTCCAAAACAGTCCTGGACTGTTGTATGCAGAACCCACTACAGAATAGCCTAAATATTCTCTGTAAAAATAGGTAGTTATATCAAGAGAGTCACTTTTTGTCAAAGAACAGCATCATTACATAGCTTACTTGTTAGAAATAAAATATAAGGGCTACCGGTGCTGATATCCTTCTGTGAGTTCTAATTGTCAGTTTTATATGCTGCCCCAACTGCTTCAATAATTTCTGTGTCACTGACATGGAACATGAATGCAAATCAGGAAAGCCAGAAGCTGGTCCAGTTCCATGACGCAAAGCACTAAACAATAGAGTCAGCCAGGCAGCCAGTACTTTCAAAAAGTGAGGTAAGCATTGGTAGCCTAAAAGTGACACTAAACTCTGGTTTAAAATAAAAAAAATTCTATTAAGCATATTATATTATAAGTATGTATGTTGTATTCTTAACTCAAAAAAGTACCTTCTTTTGCTCTCAACCTCCTCCTAATCTCCAAATTCCTCTTTTTTTTCTGCTGTGATCTGACTTCCTTGGTCCGTACAAGGTCCTTCGGCTGATCCCTGTAGCCAAATCACTCCGGCAAAAAGAAAAAAACTCTTCCCCCTTCCTTTTGCCTTATTGTGTTAAATTTCCTTTTGTGTGGGATTTTGACTTCCTTGGGTGCAGAGGAGGATTGGAAAAGGAGGGATGAGCACTGGTGAACCCCCTTTGATGCGATCCAGCAAGTAATCTGTAATGGGTTAATGATCATATAGTGGGGGGGTCAGCAGCTGTATTGCATTCCAGTATATGGAGGTGATATGGATGTATAGTTTGGGATCAGCCTTCCTAGGCAGGATGTGTGGATCTCAGCGCCTCCTCTACCAGCAATAGATGGTGTATGTTGTCTCCTGATGTGTCCTCAATGTGTCCTTGTTTAATCCCCTCTCCCTCCTGCTCTCCTCCTATGCTATGTGCGCCTGTGGTGAGGGCCCCTGCCTGTCCAGTGTAGAGCTTTCTAGCCACGGTCAGGGGGAACATTCAGTGTCTGGTGACCCATTCTCTGACGCCACTAGCTGCCCCCATGTGCGGCAGTAAGCCTGCCGCAAACACCCTGGTTCCCTATGTCATGCTGCACATCACAGCTCTCTCCCCTTCTGCTCTCGCTGCTGCTGCTGGGGCTGCACTGCAGACAAACATAATAAGGCCAGTCTGGGCTTGGCTGGGGATACAGCGCAGTCCCAGCAAGGGGATGTGAGCGTGGAGTCCCGCAGGGGAGTGCTTTGATCCTGCAGGGAGCCCCCGCACAGCCAGTGCTCAGACCAGGGTTGGGACAAAGGTCAACCAGTGCCCTGGGCAAAGATGCCAAACAATCAGGAGTCCTCCTTTAACATCAGAGTCCACCTTTACATTACAGTTCCCCTTCATATCAGCAATGGCCATATAAATCAGGAGACCAACTACATCAAAGGCCACCTTTACATCAGGAGTCCCCCTTTACATCTGGAATCTCCACTTACAACAGGAGTCCTCCTTTCACATTAGAATCCTCCTTTACATCAGGAGTCCCCCTTTGCCATCAGCAGTGCCTCTTTGACATTAGAATCTCTGTCATGGATCTGCCACCTAAGGGTTAACTTAGTCCAGGCTGATTTCAGTGATTGGCAACAGGCTGCCTTATTTAAACACCTCAGCAGCTCTGTGTCCTTGCTGTTTGATCTGCGGCTCTGTGTATGTGTTTCCTGAAGATCTGATATCTGCTCCTGTTTGACCCGGCTTGGTTTGAGACTGTTCCTGTTATCCGCCTGCACCTGACCCTTGGCTTGTTTGACGATTCCTTCTGCCTGCTCCTCTTGTACCTTTGTTGCCTGCCTGATTATCGACCCGGCCTGCCTGACGTTCCAAGACTCTCCTCCAGTCTGCTATACTTACCTCCTGCAGCCATCCAGCTTCAGTCCCAGTCTGCTTACTTGTCTGCTGATCCATCCAGTCTGCTCACCTGTCTGCTGATCCATCCAGTCTGCTCACCTGTCTGCTGATCCATCCAGTCTGCTCACCTTTCTGCTGATCCATCCAGTCTGCTCACCTGCCTACTGATTCATCCAGTCTGCTCACCTGCCTGCTGATCCATCCAGTCTGCTCACCTGTCTGCTGATCCATCCAGCCTGCTGGTCCTGTCTGCTGTGCCAGCCATCTGACCCATCTGCTGTTGATCCTGCCAGGCACTCATACCATTCTGCACTCCCGTGCCACCTGTCTGCTCTACCAGGGGCCGCGAGTCAGGTACGTAAGGGAGGCCTTCCTCTGCACTATCGGGCTCATCAGTCAGGTACGTGAGAACTTGACAGTATCAAACACCCATGTCTGAGCCCGAGCGAGGAACCTCCCCCATGGAAGAACTGTGCTGACACCTGGCGGGTTTGACACAAGCTGTTAAAGATCTACAAGAGGGATATACTCGGCTGGAAGAACGAGTTAAAATTCTGTCATCTCCCGCCAACCCTCAAAGCGCTACCTCAGCAGGCATCTCATCCGCACCTTCAGTAGTGATGTTACCACCAGAACCAAGGGTACCCACGCCCGAAAGATTTGCGGGTGAACATAGCAAATACAGAGCCTTTCGTAATGCTTGTGAACTCTATTTTGCCCTACAACCCTGCACCTTTTCTCTGGAAGCAACTAAAGTGGGTTTTGTTATCTCCCTGTTGACCGGTGAACCCCAAGTCTGGGCACATCGCCTTCTGGAACAAAGGCTGAATCGTTAAACAACCTCACCACATTCTTTGTCGCTATGTCACAACTTTATGAGGATCCCCAGCAGACTGCCACTGCTGAGGCCACATTACATGCACTTCAGCAAGGCGGCAGAGGACTACGTGGCCGAGTTTAGGCGTTGGAGTTCTGATACCAATTGGAACGATGCGGCCCTTCGTTATCAATTTCGGATGGGACTAGCTGATCCTCTAAAGGTTGAATTGGCACGAGTAGGGATACCCCAATCTCTGGACGAACTTATTATTTTGTCAATTCAGATTGACCAACGTCTAAGGGAACGTCGCTCCGAAAGATCCATAGGTCAATATCGGCCAACTTGGATGCTACCTAAAGTTCCCAGTTTCTCCAGCCAGACTCCTTCCGCTCCAGTTGCTCCGGCTCCGGATTCCTCTGAACCCATGCAGTTGGGTTTGCTTCGTCCCTCTCTCACCATGGAGGAACGACAGCGCAGGCGAATCAATAACCTCTGTATGTACTGTGGGGGACCCAGGCATTATGTGAGGTCTTGTCCTGCAAAGATGCGTAAGTGCCTTTCAATCTCTTCAATGCATTTTCCTGTCTTACCTAACCAAGCCTCTCACTTTGCTCTCCCCATCATGTTACAGCTCCCAGGAGAGAGTATCCAGGTATCTGTCATAATTGATTCCGGAGCCTGCAACTGTTTCATAGACTTGACGTTTGCAACCAAACACCTCATTCCACTTCAACCAAAGACCCGGAGACTAGCCGTACATCTTGCTGATGGCTCTGTCATTAAATCTGGTCCGGTCACACAGGAGACAGTCCCTTTGCTGGCTATCATTGCTTCCCATCACCAAGAGTTTTTACGCCTGGATGCCATTTCATCACCTCTGTTCCCCATCATCTTAGGTATGCCCTGGCTGCAGGCCCATAATCCCCACATCAACTGGGCCACTGGAGAAATCAAATTTCCTTCAAGTTATTGCCAGCAACATTGCCTGCAAGAGGCCTCAGTCAACCCTTCACCCTTACTCTGCCTTGACACAGATCTTGAATTACGCCAATCAATCCCAGTGGCATACCACGATTTTCTGGACGTGTTCAGTAAGAAGGGTGCAGAGACCCTTCCTCCCCATAGATCCTACGACTGCCCTATTGAACTGTTACCAGGGGCTGAGGTCCCCTTCGGAAGTATTTTCCCTTTAACTGAGCTTGAGTTGGGCACACTGAAGGACTATATTGATGACAACCTTAAGAAAGGATTTATTCGCCCATCTACTTCTCCGGCTGGCACAGGCATCTTCTTTGTTGAAAAGAAGGACCATTCACTACGCCCCTGCGTAGACTATCGAGAATGAAACAAGATTACTGTCAAAAACCATTACCCACTGCCTCTTGTGCCCGAACTGTTTCAGAGACTGGGAACCGCAGGCATCTTCACTAAACTGGATCTCTGGGGACCATACAACCTAATCCGTATTCGAGAAGGAGATGAGTGGAATACGGCTTTTCGTACCCGATTCGGGCACTTCGAATACCTAGTCATGCCTTTTGGGTTATGCAACGCGCCAGCCACCTTTCAGCACTTTGTCAATGACATTTTTCGTGACTATCTGGACTTGTACGTCATTGTGTACCTGGATGACATCCTGATTTTCTCCTCCACAGTAGATGACCACCGTAGGCATGTCCGAAATGTGCTAACCTGACTCCGGCAGCATGGCCTCTACACCAAACCGGAGAAGTGCGAATTTGAACTTGTGTATCCAGTTCTTAGGCCTGATAATCTCTGTTGAAGGCATCAAGATGGACCCCCAGAAAGTCACCGCCATCTTAGATTGGCCAGCTCCTGTGGACAAGAAGGGGGTTCAGCGCTTCATTGGGTTTGCCAACTTCTACTGGAAGTTTATTAGGGGGTTCTCTGCTATTATTGCCCCCATTACCGAACTAACTAAACAAGGAACCCAATTCCTCTGGTCTCCCAAAGTGCAATTGGCATTTGAACACCTTAAAAAACTGTTCACTTCAGCCTCCATCTTGAAGCACCCTGACCCTGCCTTACTGTTTGTTCTTGAAGTGGACGGCTCGGAAGTTGCAGTAGGGGCTGTGCTGTCTCAACGGCAAGGAGCTAAAGCCCTACTTTACCCAGTTGCTTTCTTTTCCCACAAATTATCTACGGCAGAAAGAAATTATGATGTGGGAGACCGTGAGCTTTTGGCCATCAAGGCCGCATTAGAAGAATGGCGTTACTTACTTGAAGGCGCAGCAGATCCCATTCTGGTCTATACGGACCACAAGAATTTAGAATATCTGAGAACAGCAACGAGATTAAAACCACGGCAGGCAAGGTGGGCACTTTTTTTCTCTAGATTCTCATTCCATATAACGTACAGGCCAGGGTCTAAGGATACAAAACCAGATGCACTCTCACGTATGTTCAACGACTCTGAGAGGTCCACACTTCCAGACACCATCCTTCCCCCAGATAACTTTCTCATACTACAGGAGAATCTGCTATCCCGAATCAAACAGGCTTCTGCTGAGGTTGCTTCGTCTTCTGAAACCAGCTTACAGGCACAGGATGGCCTACTGTGGCATGAAGGTAAAATTGTTGCACCTAAGGACTTAAGGGTGGCAGTATTGGAGCTCTGTCATGACCACAAGCTGGCTGGGCACTTCGGTGCCCTGAAGACGGCCGAACTGGTACAACGCACGTTCTAGTGGCCTCAAGTGGTAGATGACTGTGAAGTCTTGTACTACTTGCTCCAGAAGCAAGAACAGCAAGGTAAAAGCCTGGAGTTTACTGAAGCCATTGCCCATTCCAGAGAGACCCTGGAAAATGATCTCAATGGACTTCATTGTGGAACTCCCTCCGGCAGAGGGTTTTTCTACCATCTTCGTGGTGGTGGACAGGCTGTCCAAAATGGCCCATTTTTTGCCCATGAAAGGAACACCCTCAGCTGTGGAAACTGCAAAAATATTCATCAAAGAAATTGTAGGGCTCCATGGAGTCCCAGCCAACATTGTGTCTGACCGGGGTGTCCAGTTCACCTCCAAGTTTTGGAAAGCTCTGTGTGGGTCCCTTGAGATCGAATTGGCCTTCTCCTCCGCATACCACCCTCAGACGAACGGGCAAACGGAAAGAACCAATCAGACCCTGGAGCAGTACCTACATTGCTTTTCTTCGTTCTCACAAGATGAATGGGTCGCTTTACTCCCCATTGCCGAGTTCGCTTATAATAACTCTTCCCATTCTGCCATCAAACAAACTCCATTTTTTGCTAATTACGGCTATCACCCGTCCTTCCTGCCTAGTACCATACCTGAATACTCAATCCCTGCAGTCTCTGAAACAATAGATTTCTTCTCTAAAAACAACAAACTATTACAAGAGACCATGACCAAAACACAAGAGTACAATAAAAAGATCTTTGACAGGAAAAAATGAGGAGAACTAATTCTGGAACCCGGCAACCAGGTATGGTTGTCTACAGTGAACTTGAAAATGGCTTGCCCCTCAAGAAAATTGGGTCCTAAGTTTATGGGCCCCTTCCCTGTAAAGAGAAAGATCAATGACTTAGCTTATGAGCTGGAATTACCCGATTCACTTAAAGTTCACCCCGTCTTCCATGTGACTCTTTTGAAACCTGCTGTTCCAAATCCCTTCCCTGAACGAAGTACTGGTCCACCGGAGCCTGTAATAGTCAATGGAGAGGAGGAATTTGAGGTGGAGGCAATCTTGGATTGTAGAAGGAGGTACAATCAGGTTCAGTATCTAATTAAATGGAAGGGGTATGGGCCGGAAAATAACTCTTGGGAGCCTGAAAGCAATATTCATGCTAAAGAACTAATGCAATCCTTCAAGAGATCCCATGATGTGAAGTTGGCCCAATTGGGCATCCGGAGGCTGCCCTTTAGGAGGGGGCAATGTCATGGATCTGCCACCTAAGGGTTAACTTAGTCCAGGCTGATTTCAGTGATTGGCAACAGGCTGCCTTATTTAAACACCTCAGCAGCTCTGTGTCCTTGCTGTTTGATCTGCAGCTCTGTGTATGTGTTTCCTGAAGATCTGATATCTGCTCCTGTTTGACCCGGCTTGTTTTGAGACTGTTCCTGTTATCCGCCTGCACCTGACCCTTGGCTTGTTTGACGATTCCTTCTGCCTGCTCCTCTTGTACCTTTGTTGCCTGCCTGATTATCGACCCGGCCTGCCTGACGTTCCAAGACTCTACTCCAGTCTGCTATACTTACCTACTGCAACCATCCAGCTTCAGTCCCAGTCTGCTTACCTGTCTGCTGATCCATCCAGTCTGCTCACCTGTCTGCTGATCCATCCAGTCTGCTCACCTGCCTGCTGATTCATCCAGTCTGCTTACCTGTCTGCTGATCCATCCAGTCTGCTCACCTGTCTGCTGATCCATCCAGTCTGCTCACCTGCCTGCTGATTCATCCAGTCTGCTCACCTGCCTGCTGATCCATCCAGTCTGCTCACCTGCCTGCTGATCCATCCAGTCTGCTCACCTGTCTGCTGATCCATCCAGTCTGCTCACCTGCCTGCTGATTCATCCAGTCTGCTCACCTGCCTGCTGATCCATCCAGTCTGCTTACCTGTCTGCTGATCCATCCAGTTTGCTCACCTGTCTGCTGATCCATCCAGTTTGCTCACCTGTCTGCTGATCCATCCAGTCTGCTCACCTGTCTGCTGATCCATCCAGCCTGCTGGTCCTGTCTGCTGTGCCGGCCATCTGACCCATCTGCTGTTGATCCTGCCAGGCACTCATACCATTCTGCACTCCCGTGCCACCTGTCTGCTCTACCAGGGGCCGCGAGTCAGATACGTAAGGGAGGCCTTCCTCTGCACTATCGGGCTCATTAGTCAGGTACGTGAGAACTTGACAATCTCTCTCTACATCAGGAGTTCCCCTTTACATCAGGCATCCTCACTTACAGAAAGAGCCCTCTTTTAGCAGATCTAGAACTGTGCATGATGGGGAAAGAGATAAGGAAACAGAGAACAGGTGTGGCTGGATGGCAAAGAGAAGAGAAAGACGAGAAAAGCAGACTAAGGACATGGATTACTGGAACCATGTCCTGTGGTCTGATGCGACCAAGATAAACTTATTTGGTTCAGATGGTGTCAAGCGTGTGTGGTGGCAACCAGGTGAGGAGTACCAAGACAAGTGTGTCTTGCCTACAGTCAAGCATGGTGGTGGGTGTGTCATGGTCTGGGGCTGCATGAGTGCTGCCGGTACTGGGAAGCTACAGTTCACTGAGGGAACCATGAATGCCAACGTGTACTGTGACATACTGAAGCAGAGCATGATAACAACCCCAAGCACACATACAAGATGACCACTGCCTTGCTAAAGAAGCTGAGGGTAAAGGTGATGGACTAGCCAAGCATGTCTCCAGACCTAAACCCTAGTGAGCATCTGTGGGACATCCTCAAACAGAAGGTGGAGGAGCGCAGAGTCTCTAACATCCACCAGCTCCGTGATGTCGTCATGGAGTAGTGGAAGAGGACTCCAGTGGCAACCTGTGAAGCTCTGGTGAACTCTATGCCCAAGAGGGTTAAGGCAGTGCTGGAAAATAATGGTGGCCACACAAAATATTGACACTTTGGGCCCAATTTGGACATTTTCACTTAGGTGTGTAGTGTACTCACTTTTGTTGCCAGCAGTTTAGACATTAATGGCCATGTGTTGGGTTATTTTGAGGGGACAGCAAATTTACACTGTTATACAAGCTGTACACTTACTAGTTTACATTGTAGGAAAGTGTCATTTCTTCAGTGTTGTCACATGAAAAGATATAATATAATATTTACAAAAATGTGAGGGGTGTACTCACTTTTGTGAGATACTGTGTGTGTGTGTGTATATATATATATATATATATATATATATATATATATATATATATATATACACACACACACACACACACACACACACACTGCTCAAAAAATTAAAGGAACACTTTGAAAACACATCAGATCTCATTGGGGAAAAGTATCATGCTGGATATCTATCCTGATATGGACTGGGTAATGTGTAAAGGATGCTAAATGGATGATGGAAATGAAAATTATCAACCTACAGAGGGCTTTGAGGGGACAGCAAATTTACGCTGTTATGCAAGCTGTACATTCACTACTTTACATTGTAGCAAAGTGTCATTTCTTCATTGTTGTCACATGAAAAGATATAAAATATTTACAGCAACTCACTTTTGTGAGATACTATATATATATATATATATATATATATATATATATATATATATATATATATATATATATTAGGGCTGAGGAAATTAATCGGTATTCTGCCTGCCCTGGGGCCGCTTTGGGCCAAGCTGTGGCTGCAGCGCAGCGCTCTGCTCCCTCCTCCTCCTCCACTATATGTCATACACAGCCTGCAGGCATCTCCCGCTGTGTGTCTCCAAGCTGAGTGTGAAAACTTTGGCCGCGCTGTGAGAAAAGTCCCGCCCTCCTCCTAGATCAGCTCGTGTGATAGACGCAGTGTTCTGTCTATCACACGAGCAGATCTAAGAGGAGGATGGGACTTTTCTCACAGTGCGGCCAAAGTTCTCACACTCAGCACACAGCGGGAGATGCCCGCAGACTGTGTAATCCAGGCGCAGGCACTGACTACAGTGAGGCTGCGATTATGGGCACGGTGAGACTGCATTATGGGCACGGTGAGGCTGCCATTATAGGCACGGTGAGGCTGAGATTATAGGCACGGTGAGAAAGCATTATGGGCACGGTGAGACAGCATTATGGGCACGGTAAGCCTGCGATTATAGGCATGGTGAGACAGCATTATGGGCACGGTGAGGCTGCGATTATGGGCACGGTGAGGCTGCGATTATGGGCACGGTGAGGCTGCGATTATGGGCACGGTGAGACTGCATTATGGGCACGGTAAGGCTGCGATTATGGGCACGGTGAGGCTGCGATTATGGGCACGGTAAGGCTGAGATTATGGGCGAGGCTGAGTTTGACATGTGACGTCCTAGCCATGCCCCGCTATGTCCAGCTTCGGCCGTTGCCATAACAACAGTGCTAAATCAGCTAAAAGTAGTTGGATCTGTATGTGCAATTATGGGCATGGTGAGACAGTATTATGGGCACGGTAAGGCTGGGATTATGGGCACGGTGAGGCTGAGTTTATGACGTGTGACGTCCTAGCCATGCCCCGCTATGTCCGGCTTTGGCAGTGCTAAATCAGCTAAAAGTAGTTGGATCTGTATGTGCGTTATAATTAATCGAAATTAGCCGATTAATCGATTAAAAAAAAGTCGATTAATCGAACACAAAAATTTTAATTAAATAATTTAATTAATTTAAATTAATTAATTAACTAAATTAATTAAAAATATTAGGGCTATATATATATATATATATATATATATATATATATATATATATATATACACATACATACATACATATATAACAATTGCTGTTACATGATAGTTGGGTTAGTTTGGTTGAAAAAAGACACAAGTTCATTTAGTTCAACCATAAAAATAAATAAATAAAAAATAATATCAAACAATCCCATATACCCAATCCTATACCTACAATTGTATTGCTGTATTGCTATATAAGTGACATATAGAAGTAAAAAACTGTGGACGCTTCTGGCATTGTGCAGATGCAATGCCAAGGTCTGGTGGTTCACTCTGTGCATTATGCACTCCTGACTCCTGCACTCTGTTCCTGACCCCTACAGTGTATGCATTAGCTCTACTGACCTCTGCACTCTATGCATTACACACTCGACCCAGAGCAGAGTAGGTTTTTTTTACCAAATACCCTTTAGCCTCATTCCACTGTTAAGTGCATGCACAATTTGCATACTGCTATTAGCCCTGTCCGTCTCCAGCCCTATTAAAAGTGGATGCAGTCAGTAGGGTATCCCTGAATTTAATTTTGAAGATCTCATCATCTTATTCAGTGTGCTCCTTCAGAATTTTTTGAGAGACAAAATATCTGAAATAAGACAAATTGTGCTGTGCTTTGCATGCTATCCTTTGCTGTGCTATGGATGTACCTTGCATGAAATTGTTTTTCTTGTAAATATATACATATACTTATACAGTATATATCAATGCAGAAATGAGCCACTCACAGGATGTTTCAGGAGTAGGGTTCACTTGTGAGCACTAAAAGCTGACCATTTAGACATTAAGCTTTGCTACAGCATTTAAGCCTTGAGGAATATTGTATCTACTTCTCATTTGTCCCTTTTAGGAAACAGATCCGTACCAAAATCCTCCTTGCTTACAAAAATCGGACAGCTTACTTTCTCTGACAAGCAACAAAACAGAATACTCTTCTATGTCCATATGGTCTTGACACATTTCTGGATACAGTTTTGACTAGGATCCCCAAAATGTATCCCCACATGAATACAAATGCTGATGTCATACAAAAAAGGCACTCTGCTACTGATTTTCTGGGAATGCCCAATTCTAACCCCATTGTTGCAAGATGTTACCAACATTATACATCTACAGACAGGTACCAAAAACCCAAAACAATCTTACTGCACCTTACCCATCTGTCCAAAAAAAGATACAAAACAACATCTCTGTTGATCCATGAAAGTGAAGGCTCTAGAACCTTGAATACGTGATGCTTTAGTCATGAATTATTTTTTTAATTTTATTTTGTTTCAGCTAACATTTCTGAGTATATTTTAACATCATATCATATCCAAAATTATAAACCATAGTCTGAGTCCATAGAAGTAGATGTCATAGCTTCTTAAGCCTTAATAAAGGGGGCCCCTGAAACATATTGGATTTTCCATTTAATATATGTTTTGGATTAAAACCTTACTTTGGACTCTAATATTTTGCTGTGGTGCTTAGAATTATATATATATATATATATATATATATATATATATATATATATATATATATACATGTAGCGCCCTGGGGTTTAGTCAGGGAGCTCTTCACCAAATTCCTTGTCATGGGTAGTTGCCATAGTTAAATTGTTAGAGATCCATTGATTTCTCCCTAGGTTTGGCCTTGTTGTACTTTTCTCTTCTACCACTAGGTGGCCGGGCACTTGGTGGTACTAGATATGAGAAGGGCAACCCAAGGTCAAGTTATGGGTATGTGGGTGTTCCAGCCAATGGGCAGGGGTTTTCTTGAATCCCTTGGCCTGCTGGGAGAGCCTATATATTCAGGTGAGGTCAGGTGATCTGTGTTCTGTGCCACTTGGACTGCCGTCTGGGTGGACGTGTGTCGTCTGCCCCGGGCTGCTAGGTTGGAGACTGGGCCTATCCCAGAGGCATCTAGCTGCCAGGCTGTGTGAGGGCCTATACAGAAGTAAGAGGGCAGTGCAGGGTTGGGACTGTGGCTGGCAGTCCAACAAGAAGTGATGGTTCTTTAAGCTGGAGAACTTGTCAGTGGTTGGAGGTAGAAGGGAAGCTGTGGCCACGAAGGGACCAATCGCCTTTACCAGGGACCACAGTGAGTAACTGAAGCAAGTACCGGAACCATATTCTCACCGAAGGGCACGGTGGAGAATCGAGAAACTTAAGGCAGTGATCAAGTCAGGGACCCAACCAGTGGAGGAGATGCTTGCAGAACAGCCTTGTGTGTCAAGCCAGGGACCAAGCTGGTTAGCAGCATTGAAGCTTGAGGAGTATCTGGTGTGCCAAGCTAGAGACCCAGCAGAGAAGCGGGGGTGACACTTGAGGGGATACCACCGCCAACCTTGGAGGAGCTCAAGGGATTCATAGTCAGTGAATCAGTGGGTCTAGTGAGGGACCAGGAGCTCAGTATTGAAGAACTACAAGGAGCAGTTGTAGTGGAGCTGAAAGAACTGATACGTTGAGTTAGGAACTGTTAAAGGTCTATTACCATAGGAGACAGCAATCCTGCACGTGCAGGAGTGGCGCCTTGCTGGGGCCTTTCCTTGTACGGCTGTTCTTCTATTGAAGTCTTGGAGTCTCCCAATTGAGTTTGCAACTATCTAAGGGTATCCTGGCCCCAACCCTCTTTCCCCCAAAATATATAAAAAGGACTGTCAAAAGAAATAAAACCTCTTTTACATCCAAGAAGTGTCTGGCGCCCAATGACTTTCACCATCTTTGCACCCACTATGCCTCACAACCCACCGCCTATTGAAGTATGTCAGCTATCTTTGGCCTTGGTGGTTCTCATTAGACCAAAAGAGGTAAAAGACCATGCTGCATACAATCTATAGTTTTTGGCAGCCAAATCATGTATCCTATGCCAAAGCTCAAACTGTGGTGCAATGGTTTATGAGGATGAATTATGGAATGTTGATGAAAACTTCACAGCTGCCCTTAGAGACAGTATGGGGAAAAATCACAACAACCTAGTTTCATCAGGACACAATGTCAACAGACTATACACTATGCACTCAACATAGTGAGCTCCTCAACACAGTAACTAACAGAACACAGCTTGATTTTTTTTTTCCAAGAAGTTTTATTGGATTTGTCAGATTTACAAAAAAATCACAAACAGAGAATACAATGAGTAGTCTGTCAAATAAATGTTCAAAATAAGATACAATGAATAACTCAAACTAATCAATATGGTTCACGTTATGAAAAGTGTCTGCACTTGCAAGTTAGATTAAATATTGATGCGTCTTTTTAAGCTTATGTGAATGTAATTTGATTATCATGTGCAGTAGCTTGAGTTGTCGAAGCATCTCCATGTTGGGGAGTTGGGGTGGGTTGAAATGCAAATGGTGGTTTGCTATATACCGACAAAGGCCAGCCCTAGGCCCTTTCACCCCTAAAGGGATCTGGCTGTGAATGGGTGGGGGCCATGTGTGGTTGTGTATGTGGTCTAAACAGGTTCAGTATAGTAAGGTGTAAGAGTGAGCCCTTGTAGGGTAGTTTGTTTTCCAAGGGTAGGGGGGGTTGGGTTTCCAGTGACTTTTCGGGAGTGTGCACCTACCTAGACATTTTGGGTAGATGTGCGTGTATAGGGAGCGGTAGGTGTGGATAAAGGGTATGTTAGCTTCCTGTGGAGCAATTGAGTGGGCGTGAAGGTGGGAGAGAGGGGGTAGCGAAAGTTTTGGATATTAAGTGGGGTCTAGAAATGTTCTTTTCTGTTATGAGGGAGAAGGTGGTCTATTGGACGGACTGGTAGATGCTGCAGAATCCCTAAAATGTGTCCAGCATGCCCAAGTGTCACTGAATTTTGTTGGGTTGTCTTTCGCTTGATGTATGAGTTTTTCCATGTCAGCCGTTTTATCAACCCATTGGAGCCATTCTGTTACCGTGGGAGGTGTGATGCTCCTCCAGTATACTGGAACACACAGGTTGGCTGCGTTGATGAGGTGTAAAATGAGGGATTTTTTGTATGTAGAGAGGGGCAAGGAGATATGATGAAGCATGTATTGTGCGGGAGTGAAATCGGGGTATAAGAGGTGATCTGGGTGTATAGGCGGTGGATTTCTGTCCAGAATGGTTGGATAAGAGGGCATTCCCACCAAATGTGTAACAGGGAGCCTAGAGCCGCATTGCATCTCCAGGAAGTCAAAGGGACTGTGGGGTGGAATTTGTGGATCTTATCGGGTGTCCTGTACCACCTGGAGAATATTTTGTATCGGTTTTCTTGGGTGAACATTAATGGAGCCTTTATGAATATGGCTGAAAATGCGTTCCCATTCAGCTGTTGTCAGATCTATGGAAAGCTCAGATTCCCATTGTCTGGTGGTCTTATCTTCTTTTCCTTTGTGTGCTGAGTATAGGAGCGTGTAGACAGTTGATATCAAGTGATGTTTGGGTTCTCCACTGTTGCAGAGTAATTCAAAGGGTGTGCAGTCCCGGTGCCAAAGCGAATTAGATTTGGCTTTGCCAAAGAAGTGCTGGAGTTGTATATATTTGTAAAAGGGGATGTTGTATTCTGGGAATTTAGAGGAGAGGGCTTGGTAAGATAGGAGATTGGATTGCCATTGTGGAAAAAGTGTTGAGCCCTAATAATCGCATTGTGGGGGTCGCAAGGCTGGGGGGAAGTCAGGGTTGTGGTCTAGAGGGGTCATAGGCCCTGGGGAGGGTGTGATGGATAGGTATTTGCATGCAAATTTGAAGTGCTTCAACGTGGCTCCAATAAGGGGGTGTGCTGAGTATTCTTTAGGAGTGGATTTGTGGTTAATCCAGGGTATATGTGACAGCGGTAGTTTTGCAAAGGAGTCTTCAAGTTTGATCCAGTCTTTATTGGAATGATGAACGTGCCAATCTACAATCCTAGTTAAATGACAAGCAGTGGTACTTTTGGATATCAGGGAGACCAAGGCCCCCTAGCATTTTGGGGAGTACTAGCCTGTCCCAGCTTAATCTGGGGGTCTTGGATGCCCAGATGAAGGTCCTGCACATTTGTTTATACAATATAAAAAAGGAGTTGGGTAGTTTAATGGGGATTGCCTGGAAGAGGTAAAGGAGTCTAGGGAGGACATTCATTTTCAATATGGCTGTCCTGCCCAGCCATGAAAAAGGGCCTAAGTGCCACTTATAGAGATCTCCCTGGATGATCTGCAGGGTGGGTAGAAAGTTTCTAGCGTAAATATCATTTAGTTTGGTAGGGATTTTGATACCAAGGTAAGTAATTTCACAAGGTTCCCAGCCGAAGGGGAAATTGTCCTTACATTGTGAGACGAGAGTAGTAGGTAGGGTGATATTCAGTGCTTTTGATTTTGTGAAGTTAATTTGAAGGTTGGATAAGGTTTTGAATAGTGAGAAATCTTTAAGAAGATTAGGGATAGTGTTAATGGGGTCTGTGAGGAAGAGTAGGATATCATCCGCGTATGCAGCTATTTTATAATGTTTATTGTTCATATCAATGCCTTTGATATCTGGGTTGTCTCTCAACTTGCGGAGCATGGGTTCCATGGTAAGGATGAACATTAGTGGGGATATAGGGCATCCCTGATGGGTACCATTGGATATAGAGAGGGCGTTTGACAGGCGGCTGTTGATTCTAAGTTTAGCAATAGGGGAAGAATATAGAGCCAGGATCATTTGGAGTAGGCGGGGTGGGAAACCTATTACGCATAGTGTCACTTCCATGTAATCCCAGGCCACCCTGTCGAATGCCTTCTCTGCATCTAGGGATAGGAAAAAGCCTTGTGTGGACGTTTTTTTTTTGAGCCGATGGTTAATATTCAGGACTTTAGTGGTGTTGTCCCTGGCCTCCCTACCAGGGACAAAACCAACTTGATCCAGTGAGATTAGTCTGGGTATCAGGGGGAGAATGCGGTTTGCCAAAACTTTGGCGTAAAGCTTTAAGTCCACGTTGAGAAGCGAAATTGGGCGATAGTTGGACACTAATGTAGGGTCCTTGCCTTGTTTAGGGATGTGTGTGACGTGGGCTTCAAGGAAGTCTCCGTTGGCTGTGAAGGGTGGCGATAGATTGTTAAAAGTTTTGACAAGTTGGGGAATATGAATGTCAGGAAAAGACTTGTAGTAGCTGACCGTCAGGCCATTGGGGCCTGGGCTTTTGCCTGCTTTAATCTGTTTTAAAGCTGTCAGGGTCTCATCTATTGAGAGTGGGAGATCTAGGTCAGACGATTCTTCCAGGGTGAGGGGGGATGGACTGTATTGTGCCAAAAAGTTTGTGATAGCATTCGTGCGGTCTGAGGATGCTTCAGTTGGGTATGTGGAGGGGAGATTGTATAGATTGAACGAATTGGTCAGAGATGTCCTCAGGTGTAACTACCAGTACCAGAGGGGTTTTTAATATTGTGGATAGTGTGGGCAGCTCTTTTAGCTTGGAGTGCTCTGGCCGGTAGTTTACCGGACTTACTGAATTCGTAAAAGAGTTTTTGGGTCAGGGCGAATTTACATTTCAGCGTGTGATTGAGCTCTTCTAGGAGTTCTTCCCTGTTCTGAGTTAATATCTATCTAGGAGCTGGCTGCTAGCGATGCTTTGTGCGTTCGTTCTAGTATGCGTATGCATGCATTTAGATCATTTATGCGTGCTTTCCTGATTTTGTTCCGTTTAGCGCTGAGGGAGATAAATTCACCCCGTATAACACATTTGTGTGTGGCCCAGATAGTGATGGGAGAAGCGTCCACTGAGGTGTTCTCTGCAAAATAGTGGGAAAGGCTTGTGGTTATTTGTTGTGCATTTGCTGGGTCGGTCAGGAGGGAGTTGTCGAGTTGCCATATATTGGATCTGGTATGAGTATTCGGGAGAGTTAGAGTCATAGAGATGGGGTTGTGGTCAGAAAGTACCATGGGATCAATTGCAGCTTTGGTGAGGTATGTTAAGTCGTTTTGGGATATGAAGAAGTGGTCTAATCTGGAGTATTTGTTGTGCGCTGAGAAAAAGGTAAAACCTTTTACAGTGGGGTGTAGGGTGCGCCATGCGTCGTGAAGCAGTAGGTTACTGAGTTGTATTTTGATTGCTCGTAGAGCTCTGTAGGTTAGGGAGGACGCACCATTGGATGTGTCCAGGGAAGGGGTCAGTGCTATGTTGAAGTCGCCTCCAACATTCAGAGTGCCTGATTGGAAGCTTATGAGTTGTTGAAGGGTATTTCAGAAAAAGGTAACTTGTTGCGAATTTGGGGCATAGATGTTAGCAATGGTGATGGGCCTATGGTGCAGTGAGCCTTTGAGGAACAGGAATCTCCCCTGGGTGTCTCTTTGAAGTTCAGTAACCTGAAGAGGGCAATGTTTAGAAACTAGGATTGAGACTCCTTTGGACTTAGCATCTTTGTTGGAGGCATGGTAGGCCGTGGGGAAATTGTTGTTATGCAATTTTGGGATGTTATCTGTTCTGAAATGCTTTTCCTGTATGAGGGCTATGTGTGCCTTTGACTGTTGTAGGGAATATAGCAATTGAGACCTTTTTTCTGGGGTGTTCAGGCCCAGTATGTTAATGGAGCAGAGTTTGAGTGTCATGAGATGTTGTTGTGGTCCGTGCGGTGTAGCCCGGGGGTCTGTGACGTCTGCAATAAGGACAGGGTACGAGGGAGTTCTGTGTGAGGTAGGCTTGAAAATAGTGGTGAAGTCACTGGAGGTAAACAGATGAGGCTTGGGGGAACTTGTCCACTGGCCTCTAAATATTACAGAATCGGTAGAGTACAGTGTGTGTGCAATGTGTGCACCCTGAGAGGTGTGTCAGCACCTTGCCACGCAAATGTGTGCGGTTTGGCTAGCACAAATCGGTGAAGGGGGACTATAGGTATAGGAAAGTCCACCACCACAGGGTATCAAGATGAGGAGGGGGAGGATTTTGAGAGCTTTATGGGGGGTGATTGTAGAAGAGGGAATAACGCTCAAACGTGTGCGAGTATTAGGTGATGGAGCACGGTTGTGGAAGTAAACTTTAAGGAACAATAATTGGAAAGGGTTTGAGACCACCACACATTCCTGTCCTGTGGGGGTGTTCACGCTTCCATCGAAGTTGACACCGATAGGTCGAGGAATTTCCAGGGGGAATACCGTATTCTAGGCTGTGTGATGATGTCAGAGAAGGCGGTACAGTGAATCAAAAACCCATCTGTAAGTAACATTAAACTGTATATAAACAAAACTAGAAATAGTAATTAACCTAAATATAATGCTGTGTAGAAAGCAATAGATGTTAGGCCTCATAACTATTCATGCCTGAGCTGTCAGCTATCTGGTGAGAGAATCATCGCAATACCATACTTGCAGTTTAGTTGCTGCAGTATAAGGTGCAGGTAACATTCCTCTCCCCTCCTGGGAGGATCAAGTCGGCTGCAACGATCAGCTGGAGCAGGAAGTGTGTTGGCCGCCATGGTCAGACCATCACCTGTCATTGGGAGGGTACTGTGTCTTACCCAGCAGGGGAGTTCGTGGATGAAGGAAGGCAGCGGGTGGAATGCTGTTCCTGTTGACTCGCCGTGTAGATTGTGGGGCATTCCGGTGGAAGGAGTCCATGGGTCGTACGTCTTAGCGGGCCTGTCTTGAGAGAGGAGTGTTCTGTGTGAAGCAATCCAGGTAGTGATCGCGGCTAAGGCAGCAGGAGTCCATGTATCCCAGATGTTGTCCTGGAGGGTCTGTTGCTGGAAGTGGGACGTGGTGAAAGCGCTGCCAAGTGGAGGAAGATGGCGGGCCGCAAGGTGTTGTGGGTCTTGTAGTTTTGGCCACTTAAAGTGGTATGGGGGTGGTTTATCCAAAGCTGGCAGTAACGTGGATAATGGAAGTGAGCGTACAATGCCCATGACAGGGAGGCTGTCTGTACAGAGGGATGGGAGCTTAACGCCCATTTACGTGGTGTGTCTCTGAAGAATGTAGTCTCATTAATAAGAGAAAAAAAAAAGTAAAATTGAACTCAGTGAAGCCGAACATGCCGAACATGAACTATGTAGATAAAAGTACCTGTAAAGGGTTAGCGGTCCCGGCGGGCTTTCCTGGACCTTAGAGAGTTAGTGGGGCTGGTATCTTGGTAGAAGCTGTGGGAGGTGGTACGGTGTCTAAGGTCTGATGTGGACCTTCTCCTGCAGTACCTGGTGTCTTGTGCCTCCATAGGTTCTTCCTGAGCGTATCTTTCCTTGCGGTGGTGCGGCGAAAATCTGCATACCAGTTAGGTACATCCATCAGGGGGATGCCTAGAGTTCCGCAGAAGTGGGGTAGATCCTCTGGCACTTTTAGGAGAGCCGTGCGGCCCTGAATGGAGGCAGATAGGCAAAACAAAAATTTCCATTTATATTGGATGCCTTTCTTGCGTAGGGCATCTAACAGGGGTTTCAGGTCACAACGGTGTTGTAGTGTAATGCCTGAGAGGTCTTAATATATTTGGATAGTTTTTCTATCATGAAGAATTTGTGGTCTGCCCCTCGCTTGTCTCTTAATCTATTCCTTAAGTTTGAAGTCCACTATAAAACAAATAATATCCCTGGGGGGGGGGGTCAGTATCCCTTCCCTTGAGCCTCAAGGCACAGTGGATCCTTTCCATCTCAATGGGTGTTTGAGGTGGTCTATTGAGCAGACCATTAAAGAGGCCAACAACGGCGGGGGAAATTTGTTCTCCCTCTATCGACTCAGGCAAGCATCTGATCCTAAGGTTATGTCGCCGGCCTCTGTTGTCGAGGTCTTCCAAATGGCATTGCATATCTCTCATTTGCAGTGTGTGGGAGTCTATGTGACTTCTGGCTTTACAGAGAACCGCGTCATGGAGGTCTGTCACTTTCTCCACTGTGAGGACTCTGTCACTCAGGGCGTGTATGTCTAGCCTGAACTCAGAGATTGCAGCAGACAGGGTATCTTTGATGTCTGCGGCAATGGTCCACAGATCGTGTATGTTTAGGTGGGGTTGGGGTGAGATCTCTATGCTGTTCCTCTCTGTGTGGGTGCTTGGAGGTGCCGAGGGTGGCGGCTCTGTCATGTTCCCTCTGTTGGTCCGGAACATCTCGGGGATATTCTGGCTCAAACTCCCGGATTACTCCCGAGGGGAGCGGGATCGGGAGGTGGAGGAGTACCGGGATGCAGTCTTTAAGTAATGCATGTTTTAAGTGTGGTCTGGGGGTATATTACCTTCGATTTTATGCTGTGGCAGCTGGAGCTCGGGGATTAAGTGTCCGTCTTCATGCCAGGTCAGGCCACGCCCCCCACAGCTTGATCTTTATAGGAAATGATCCTCATTCATCTCACCTTGTACACTCACTTACCCCCCCTTTTATATTTTTCCTTCCCTCTTACTCTCTCTCTGTCATCTCCTTCACCCCACTTCTCTCATCTTCCTCATCATCTACAATTTTCTAACTCTCGTTGCCCTATCAAAGGAGAAAGCTCTCCTGCATGCTCACTTTTTTTATTTCGAAGCTAGCACATGTACAACGAAAACAAAACAGGCCCATAAGCTGACTGCTCTTGTAAATTGTCTTTACAAATTTATTATAATTTCAATATTGTTTTGTGATGTATTTTTACAGACTTGACTGTTAATGTTGAGTGGATATATATACATATATATATACATACAGTATCACACAAAAGTGAGTACAGCCCTCACATTTTTGTAAATATTTTATTATATGTTTTCATGTGACAACACTGAAGAAATTACACTTTGCTACAATGTAAAGTAGTGAGTGTGCAGCTTGTATAACAGTGTAAATTTGCTTTCCCCTCAAAATAACTCAACACACAGCCATTAATGTCTAAACCACTGGCAACAAAAGTGAGTACACCCCTAAGTGAAAATGTCCAAATTGGGCCCAATTAGCCATTTTCCCTCCCCTGGTGTCATGTGACCCGTTAGTGTTACAAGGTCTCAGGTGTGAATGGGGAGCAGGTTTGTTAAATTTGGTGTTATCGCTCTCTCATACTGGTCACTGGAAGTTCAACATGGCACCTCATGGCAAAGAACTCTCTGAGGATCTGAAAAAAAGAATTGTTGCTCTACATAAAGATGGCCTAGGCTATAAGAAGACTGCCAAGACCCTAACACTGAGCTGCAGCACATACAGCATATGACCATACAGCAGTTTAACATGACAGGTTCCACTCAAAACAGGCCTCGCCATGGTCGACCAAAGAAGTTGAGTGCATGTGCTCAGCGTCATATCCAGAGCTTGTCTTTGGGAAATAGAGTGCTGTCAGCATTGCTGCGGAGGTTGAAGGGGTGGGGGGTCAGCCTGTCAGTGCTCAGACCATACGCCGCACACTGCATCAAATTGGTCTGCATGGCTGTCATCCCAGAAGGAAGCCACTTCTAAAGATGATGCAAAAGAAAGCCCGCAAACAGTTTGCTGAAGACAAGCAGACTAAGGACATGGATTACTGAAGCCATGTCCTGTGGTCTGATGAGACCAAGATAAACTTATTCGGTGCAGATGGTGTCAAGCGTGTGTGGCGGCAACCAGGTGAGGAGTACAAAGAAAAGTGTGTCTTACCTACAGTCAAGCATGGTGGTGGGAGTGTCATGGTCTGTGGCTGCATGGGTTCTGCCGACGCTGGGGAGCTACAGTTCATTGAGGGAATCATGAATGCCAACATGTACTGTGACATACTGAAGCAAAGCATCCCCTCCCTTCGGAGACTGGGCCATAGGGTAATATTCCAACATGATAACAACCCCAAACACACCTCCAAGATGACCACTGCCTTGCTAAAGAAGCTGAGGGTAAAGGTGATGGACTGGCCAAGCATGTCTCCAGACCTAAACCCTATTGAGCATCTATGGGGCATCCTCAAATGGAAGGTGGAGGAGCGCAAGGTCTCTAACATTCACCAGCTCCGTGATGTCGTCATGGAGGAGTGGAAAAGGACTCCAGTGGTAACTTGTGAAGCTCTGGTGAACTCCATGCCCAAGAGGGTTAAGGCAGTGCTGGAAAATTTTGGTGGCCACACAAAATATTGACACTTTGGGCCCAGTTTGGACATTTTCACGTAGGAGTGTACTCACTTTTGTTGCCAGCAGTTTAGACATTAATGGCTGTGTGTAGAGTTATTTTGAGGGGACAGCAAATTTACACTGTTATACAAGCTGTACACTTACTACTTTACATTGTAGGAAAGTGTCATTTCTTCAGTGTTGTCACATGAAAAGATATAATATTTACAAAAATGTGAGGGGTGTACTCACTTTTGTGAGATACTGTGTGTATATATATATATATATATATATATATATATATATATACACACACACACACACACACTGCTCAAAAAAATTAAAGGAACACTTTGAAAACACACCAGATCTCATTGGGGAAAAGTATCATGCTGGATATCTATGCTGATATGGACTGGGTAATGTGTAAAGGATGCCAAATGGATGATGGAAAATTATCAACCTACAGAGGGCTGAATTCAAAGACACCTGGAAAATCAAAGTAAAACAATGATGCAGCAGGCTAGTCCATTTTGCTGAAATTTCATTGCAGCAACTCAAAATGGTACTCAGTAGTTTGTATGGCCTCCATGTGCTTGTATGCATGCCTGACAACGTTGGCATGCTCCTAATGAGACGACGGATGGTGTCCTGGGATATTTTGTCTCAGATCTGGACCAGGGCATCACTGAGCTCCTGAACAGACTGAGGTGCAACCTAGTGGCATCGAATGGATCGAAACATAATGTCCCAGAGGTGTTTTATTGGATTAAGCGAGCATGTAGGACAGTCAGTGATATAAATTCCTTTGTCCTCCTGGAACTGGCTGCATACTCTCGCCACATGAAGCCGGGCATTGTCTTGCACCAGGATGAACCCAGGACCCACTGCATCAGCGTAGGGTCTTACAATGGGTCCAAAGATTTCATCCCGAGACCTAATGGCAGTCAGGATGCCATTGTCTAGCCTGTAGGGGTCTGTGCGTCCCTCTATAGATATACCTCCCCAGACCATCACTGACTCACCACCAAACTGGTCATGCTGAACGATGTTACAGGCAGCATAACTTTCTCCATGGCTTCTCCAGACCCTTTCACGTATGTCACATGTGCTCAGGGTGAACCTGCTCTCATCTGTGAAAAGCACAGGGCGCCGGTAGCGGACCTGCCAGTTCTGGTGTTTAATGGCAAATGCCAATCAAGCTCTACGGTTCCAGGAAGTGAGCACAGTGCTCACTAGAGGACGTCAGGGAGCAATCCCCCTGCTGTGCTATTGTGTTCTGTGTCCCCCCACCAGAGCACTCTGGTCAGCGCTCTCAGCCATTGGCTGAAAGTGCTGATCTGAAGCCAATCGGCAGACCTTTTTCGGTCAGTACACACAATTACGCCCAACATTGGGTGGGGGGGGGGTGTAGTAGGCTTTAGAGAGCCCATGCTCTCAACATTTGGCAAGGTTGACTCAGGCAGCTTTAAGCTAAAGCACTGTATCAGTAAGTATTGAAATGGCATCCTTAAATTTTGTCAGCATTCTGATTCTCTTTAAGTCCTCAGAGCCTGGCAAAAAACCATCCCCATTGTTCACATCTGAACACAGCTGCTGCGAAAGATCATAGACCGAAGCTGGGGGAGCATTAATGGATAGAGAGTGCCTGCATGTGCCCCCTGTGTACCGAGTACTCTAACAAGGCATAAAACTGACCCATAAATTCTGACATGGTAGGAGGGCAGCAACTTAGGCTGGGGGGGGGAGCAGTCTGAAACAAGATCATCAGGGACCTCAGGGGAAGTGCTGCAGGCACCCTCTGCATTGTTAACTAAACATCAACCGGAAATACCCCAAGGGCTGCCTCCCTTGCGCCTATCATCCGCTGTGGAAAAGGTGTGAGAGAACTGCCCTAAGGGTACTCGCAATACAGGGCAGAAGGCAGCAGGGAGCCCAGAAAACATGCCCAAAGGATTGCTGGTGAAGGTGATGGAGAAGGCAGAACAGATTGAGCCATGTCTACGCATGTGTACTTTGTCCTGTAATGTACAACTCAGAAAAAGTTTTTTTTTTCTGTCAAACAAGCTACCTCTAATGATTATTATCCTAGCTCTGGATCGCTGTTGTGTACTGTAATTCATAGTTTAATCAATGCAAAAAATAAAGCCAGCGTAAATACTGCACTGCAGCTGAGAGCATTGACTGTCATACAGTAAAGGGATACAGTAGTTTTCCTCTACCCTTGTCTATTCACATACAAGGCATTCTGTGAATGGACAAGCAGAGATCCTGTCAGTTAACAGTCTCTCCTCTCCCATTGTCCATTCACAGAATTTTTTGTATAATGTGAACAGAATAAAAGGCATTTTATGAATGGATAAAGGGAGAGAAAGGGACAGGCAAATGAAAGGATCTTTTCACTGAATGAGAGCAACAGCTCTCATAGCTCTCATACCCGCAGTGTTGAAACAACAGCATTCACTGTACTTCCTGGCATGAATTAAAGTATGATTTTTATAATACACAGCAGCAATCCAGACCTAGGGTAATCATCATTAGAGGTAACATGCTTGACTTGTGGTATGTACAAAAAAACTTTCTCTCTGGAGTTTAAAGTTTCAACAAACCCATATTACCAACTACACAAGGATCCTAATTAAATACAATAGTTTAATCAAGAATACAGTATATAGCACACATGAATATAAGTGCCACAAATACCATTTTGCCTATTTCACATGACATGTCATGGCACATGACATCCATTACTTAGTCCCTGCTTTAATGTATATCTGTGGGAGAAGCAAGCAAGAATCCTCTGATGAAGCTGCATATTTATATAATCACACACATAGTTTGGACTTGATGGACTTGTGTCTTTTTTCAACCTCACCTACTGTGTAACTATGTATATATGTCACTCCCACAAGTGTAATGTGTTTTCCCATGCTCAGACAAAGCTGATTGGCTAGGAGGGAAAACACCCCATTAATCATCCCTGCTAGAGCCGCCTGCAAGCATACACAAAGCTCATGTGGGGTGGAGGGGGGGGGGGGTAGGGAAGACATGTCCTGTGAGGAGACCTTCAGCGGAAAAAAAAGTGAACCGCTTCCTCTAAATTTGCAGAGTATGCGCACTGAGAGTGGCAACGCAGCAGCTACAAGACTGGGTGCTATTGCATTGCCACTAATAATAAGCAAATAAACATAAATGGCAGGATCAACCAGGTATTTATTAATCTGCACACACTGGATGGCAGAATGCTTCTATAATCAGGTATAGAATGGACTTTTAAAGAGAAATACACATAGAATTCTTTTTGGCTTTAATTACACGTTTAATTCCTTGGCAAACTCCTGTAAAATTGTGAATTCATGTTATTCTAGTAAAACTCTGAAAACCTGTATTTAGACAACACAGGGCCCAGTATTTCAAAACTCGGCTAAGGAGGTAAATGTGGTAGTCAGATTTCACCTCACAATTTAACAGGGCAAGTTAGGAATTATCCAAACTGATGGTCAACAAGTACACTATGCAGACTAGAAGTATACCTGTACAGTGTAGCTGTCACTTTAAATAATGTGATAATGTGAAAAATATTTAAACCTCTAAGAAATTAGATAAATATAGTGGCGCCAGAATCCAATATTAAGTGAAACATATATATTAACAAATATGCATCAATGAATATTCAACACCCTGTGACAAGTGTGAAAATAAGAGAACAAACTATCTATATTAAAAAGTCCATAAACAAATTCTTCCAGTATTAAAACTTGTATAGTGTCTTTTCATTTCTTCCACCACACCAATATGTGAAAGTGATTCCGCTCCCCTCAGAAAACGCACTCACCAACTTCCAATGCCTTACACTCTCGTGCTTGGCTTAAACGCTTTCAACCACACACAAAGGGGTTAAGTGAGCTCCAGTATCCATCCGTAAACATCAATCAGAATCTCTCCACATGTAAATAACAAAGTGCTCCAAATAGTGTGATAACCTAAAACCAGTTTAAATAAATAAACACAAAAAAATCTTCAATCATTGCACTCACATCAAATAAATTCATTATAAACAAAAGTAAAATCACAGCAGCTCTTCAAACCGGTAATAGCAGCAGTGTATAGTGGTCACGGCGGACCTGGGGAATTAGCAATCCCATGATTAAGTCGGTGTGACGAAACATGTCGGGTCCGCCATGACCACTATACATCGCTGCTATTACCGGTTTGAAGAGCTGCTGTGATTTTACTTTTGCTTATAATGAATTTATTTGGTGTGAGTGCAATGATTGAAGATTTTTGAGTGTTTTAATTAAACTGGTTTTACGTTATCACACTATTTAGAGCACTTTGTTATTTACATGTGGAGAGATCCCGATTGATGTTCACTGTTGGATACTGGAGCTCACTTAACCCCTTTGTGTGTGGTTGAAAGCGTTTAAGCCAAGCACGAGAGTGTAATGCATTGGAAGTTGGTGAGTGCGTTTTCTGAGGGGAGCGGAATCCCTTTCACATATTGGTGTGGTGTAAGAAATGAAAAGACACTATACAAGTTTTAATACTGGAAGAATTTGTTTATGGACTTGTCACAGGGTGTTGAATATTCATTGATGCATATTTGTTAAGATATATGTTTCACTTAATGTTGGATTCTGGCGCCACTATATTTATCTCATTTTTTAGAGGTTTAAATATTTTTCAAGTTAGGAATTAACTGGTCACTATTGTGCACAACTTCAATGAGCCCTACAATATTCTGCATACTAACATCCAATAATGTATAGAATATGAGCATATGGGTATAATTAACCCTATTTCTCCATAAGAATGGTCCAATAAGTACACATGTATGAAAGTAAGAATAAGTTACAGACAATAGGGTTGGTTTACTAAAACTAGAGAGTGCAAAATCTGGTGCAGCTGTGCATAGAAACCAATCAGCTTCCATTTTTTTTTGTCAAAGCTTAAAGCATAACTCCACTTATGTTGCGAATAAAAACATTCCCCTCTGGGTGATCTATGTACATTGCAAGGATTTTAATAAAAAACTTTGTTGCAGAATCCTACCTTTTGTTATTCTGAAAGAAATCACTGTTTGTTTTTCTGTGTCCCTGTGCCGAGTGAGTCTAATGGAAGTGGTTTCATAATTATCAACTAGCTGTGCACTAATGAAGAAAGCAGCTGGGCCTGCATCTCTTTAGATGTGTTCCTATTCCGAGTATCTCACCAAAAATGACATTTTTGTTGCAGGGGATGCCTGAATTATGACTTGCATCTTTAGTGCAGACTACTGGGAAACTCAGTGAGCCAATCACACAAGCAGGAAATTACATATCTGGAGGGCATGCTGTAAACATTCTGTGTACAAAACACCTCCAGGTAGCCATTGCATTTATTTAAATGCAATAGCATTGCATTTGCAGGAAATTACAGCGGCTGAAAATTGAAAAGGAAAGGTATTTTTTAATAACATTCAATTATAATATGACTTGTGTCACAATTGTATATGATATATTATGTTTTCTTTATTTGCTATGTTTTTCCCCACGAAAGTTGAGTTACCCTTTGATTGAACAAGCTGAAGTTAGAAGCTGATTGACTACCATGCACAGCTGCACCAGATTTTGCAATCTTCCGTTATAATAAATCAATCCCAGTTTGTCTACATTTAATACCAAAGCTTGGGATCCAAATCCCTATCCATTTGCAGTGCCTGGGTTCTTTAAATTTTACATTAATTTAAACCTATTTGTCAGAATACACTTTGGAAGAGCTAATACATATAGGCTTGCGTTGGCCTTACATGTACTGTTTGCCCTAAAAATCTTAAATTTGAAACTTTATGGTTCTTGAATTCTTTACAACTATATTGAAACAAATTATATTTACCGGTAATTGTGTTACATTCAAAAGATGTAGCTGTAAACCCTTACAGAGTGTTACAAGTTGCTTAATACTAAAGGTAATTCTATATAACACTTTACAAGTCCTAATTTTTTTTTGTGAATGTGGTAAAAGTATTTTTGCACTAGAATATTCAGCAGCTTTGTTTTTCAAATACAGGGAGTGACAAGCTATCATAAATCTTTTTGCCTCTGTATATTTTCACAGATTCTTACTATACAGCTGTTCCACGGTCAAGCTCATTGATAAGAGCAGAGTGAACTCTGAAGATCTCCTGCCTTGTTGGAGACTGGTCTATAGATGATTTCTCACTTGTCTTCTCCTTGCCGTCTACTCCACAGTACCTAAAATCTCAGAGCACAGCAAGGAATACTGGTTATTTTTTTTACTCATTGTCTTATATCTTAGTTTATCAAGAAATTCGTTGAAATGAAAAATTAACAAAGGATATCCTTCTATAGTGTGTGCTTGCCTCAATCCAAAGCACTAAGTTTGATTTTTGTCCACTGTCTCCTTCCTCTGCTACCTGCATGAGTCACTTCTGACAGGTTATGCTGATTCCAAAGGGATCCAGGGGGGTGGGGAAATGTGATCCAGCACACAACATGTAATCGACAGGCTCAGCTGTCTAGATTTCCTTATGAGACTGTTTAGCGTGTCCTATCTCTTCACTCAAGTCTCAAATTACACTCAGCTCTCTGATCTATGCTGTGCAGCATGTGACATCAGATCCCTGCCTCCTGCCTTCTTCTGATCAGAAGTGCTGTGTAAATGGTATACTTTTAATGTTTGTGAATAAGAGATACCTTCAGATAAACAGGAACAACTTATATAGGAGGATTTGTTTCATCTCTGTGTATCACCTAAGGCCAGTCACTTCACTAGGTATATGTAAGAGTTTACAAACACTTTAAGGCTCACGTCACACTAGTCATCCTATTGCTGGCAACAAGTTGGCAGTAACAGAATTGATTAAGAGGGAAAAAAATACCTGTTTCAATAGTGTCATTTCCTCAATGACTAAACTGCTATATACTGTGACCCACAGAAGATTGGTGTGCTGCTCAGGCTTGTGTGCTGATTAGGGGAGCAATGTGGATGGTGTATATGTCCGCTGCTCCAGGAATGCAGGCGAGGGAGTGGAGCTCGTCCCAGCTCCTGTGATCACTGGAGAGAGGAAGGAAGGGATCCCCCATGCTACACATCTTCCTTTCTAAAATGCTTTATAATTTGACTAGCTACTTTGCCCAGGGAGAAAGTAACACTGTAAGAACAGGTCAGTTGAATGTTTTTTTTCTTGCCTTCTCCAGTGACCTTGTTGCTTGTGAGTTGTTACGGGGTCAGCACTGGACTAATCAGCATTATCGCATGGGGAATCAATAGCCTTGTGTAAGCTTGTAAGCTACTATTCCTATGACTTGTAGCTTACACAAGTTTTTACTCCTGGCAACTAAACAGAGCAGCAAGTGAGCAAACAGAAGTAGGGTAATAAATTGAACCTGTTGCTTTTCCATGCACAGGCAAACCACAGGTTCACCAAAGGTTTATGTAATAAACAGCAAGCCATAAGCTGCAAGCATCACTAAACATGGTAGATCTAGAGCAAAGTGATGTAAAGAGCAAAGTGACAAGATGGTTGATTTAAAGAGCACATCTGTCAATGACTATTACCTTTACTGTTTAAATGATGCATATCTGCTAACATGCAGCTTTTTAAAACAGATCGCCTAGGCATTTCACTCCATTTTGATGGATTGGGGAGCCATTCTCCCCCCTAAAGATCTCTGACATTCCAGTAGGTAGATGTCTTTCCTGCAACCCATGCAGGGCATTGACAGTTGTAGGATAAGCACTCACAGTCTCAATTCTCAATATATTTCTATGGAGAACCCATTAGCAGGCAGGAGACACCAATGCCCCCCATTCCCAGTGAATTCTCAGTAGGACTATACTGAGAATCCACTCCAGCAACTGACACTACAAGCTAGGTTTAAAAGATACTCATGATCCATCATGGCTGTACAGGTGATGGTGGAATTAGGTTTACATATGGAGCAAACAAAGTGACCTAGCAGGGGATAAAACACTAATGGAATTCACCAACTCTTCAATAATTTACTTTGGTGGAGGTCTGATTTCAAATCTTGCCATGTGTCTTGACAAATCTTTAAAAGATCAGATACAGCCACCCAAAAATCAAGCCAATTTGTTACATCTGCTGATCTATATGTTTTTTTAGGCTGTTATGTCCTTGTTTTCTTAGAATACAAAACACATTATAAAAAGTTATATATATCAAGCCTACAGAGTAGTGAACTCTTTCAGAAAATTGGCTCTTTTTCAACTCACTTCTTTTTAAATAGCTTACGGAAGGAGCTTCGGAAACCTCCTTTTTGATCTGACCTGGGATGATGATCACTGAATGATGTTTGCTCAGTTTCATCTTTTTGGTAGAATTTTGCATTTCCATCCATATGGATTTCCTATAACAAGAGCAATAATAACAATACATAAAAGAAAGCCATTCTCATTTGAACAAGCTATTCATCTGACTTTATATAGCAGTTAAACATGCAAGCACAATCTACCCTTCAGAAGATCCTATGAAAGTGGTTGTGCGTGTTTAGGGCTATAAAAGAGGAAATGGGTGACACCGTCTAGACACTCCCAGCTCCAACGTAGTGTAGGAGGAAACATAGTTACATAGTTAGTCAGGTTGAAAAAAGACACAAGTCCATCTAGACCAACCATAAAACAAATAGTACATAAAAACAAATAGTAACTGGACAGAAAAATCCCAGCAAACTGATGCTTCCTCCAATAAGTTTGAGCCAGGGGTGTCTGGCAAGGTAAAGAGGCTTAAAGGTAAAGAAAATGGAAAATTGTATACTCACCTTTCCATAATTTTCCTTTCCTGGCGCATCTTATGGCAGCACACACTGGGTTGTGACTTTGCCCCCAAAACCTGATAGGACTGGTTAGCTATAAGTTTTGAAGAGAGGCCCACCACAGCAGTCTCCGCATCTATCACCTTAAATGGGTGGGAATCTGTGTGCTGCTGTGAGATGAGCCAGAAAGGAAAATTACGGAAAGGTGAGTATACAATTTTCCGTTTTCCTGTTGTAAAATGGCAACACACACTGGGAAATAACTTGCTATACGGATGGGTGCTTACAAAGTATTAATTTATTCACAAGATACAGAAGAATTTGTTTGAACAACTTCTCTTCCGAATTCAACAGTTGTCAATTGCGCAGGATCCACTCTGTAATGTGACATGAATGTTGTTCTTGAAGACCAAGTTGCCGCTTTGCATATTATTTCCGGAGATACCCTGCAATATGCTGCCCACGATGTTGCCACTGCCCTAGTAGAATGAGCCCTTAAGCCTTCAGGTATTGGAAGTTGTTGTGCCATGTATGCTTTTTTTGATGGTTTTTATTAGCCATGAGGCTGTTGTACGTGAAGATGCTGGTTGGCCTTTTTTAGGGCCGCGAGGAATGAAAAGAAGATTTTCTGTCTTCCTGAATGGGCTGGTAGCTGTCAGATACAAAGCAATAGTTGTTTTGATGTCCAAGGGATGTGGATTCCCTTTGACTAGTAAGGAATACTGGTAGGTTGATTTCTTGATTAAAGTGGAAAGCAGATAACTAGGTGGGATCGTACTTCCTTTTCGTGGATGGGGCGGGTCAGCATACTGAAGATGAATGTACTGCCACGAATTCTGTTTTCTCTCCAGATGATACCTATTGCTTTGCCCAGATCTCTTTTCTCGACCTTCAACAGCCTATTTGTCAAATTTATTTGGCAGGGTCATGTACCCCGCTTAGCTCTCCGTACGCTACAACGCCCTAAAAATATGGGAGGACTGGGAGTGCCTTCTGTCCGCAAATATTATGAGGCAGTGGCCCTGCAGAGAGTTCTCGACTGGCACCACCACACCTCTACCAAGGCCTGGGTTCCTCTCGAGAAGTTTCTGGCGGGACGCAACTTGTCTCATGCCCCTTGGCTCCCGCGTGAGAACAGAGGTCTTTCGAGCTTTGTTTCCCTGATCACTATACATGTACTGAGATTGTGGGATACCATTAACTCAAAGGAGCACCTGTCACAGCCAACGTCCCCGCTTGCACCGCTAGGAGGCTTTCCCTGGTTCACTCCAGGGGAACACCTTTCCTACCACCGCAATTGGACTGGTGATGGGGAGGTTCGCTGTGGACGGTTTGTTCATGAACAAGGTATGGTGTCCTTAGACTGGCTCCGATCCCAGTTTGGTAGCTTTCCTATGGATGGATGGCGATATAGGCAACTACAGCATTTTATTAAGAGTTTACCTCTTCCTGTGCGACCCCCCTCATCACTAACCCCCTTCGAAAAACTATGTAAATCTGAGGGCCCCATTGCTCACTCTATCTCCTTGCTTTATGCGATGCTGCAGTCTGCGGAATCTCAGAACAAACCTACATACATTAGGGAATGGGAGAGAGACCTGGGACACACATTTACTGAGGTCCAATTGAATAACCTTTATCGGCTCACTCATAAAAGCTCAATAGATACCAAAATGCAGGAAAATTGTTTCAAACTATTAACCCGATGGTATAAGGTACCAACGAAATTGGCGAAAATATATCCGACATCTTCGGCTGCATGTTGGAGGGGCTGCGGGCTTAGGGGCACTTTCCTACATATTTGGTGGGAGTGCCCGAGGCTCCGGCCCTTCTGGCTAGACGTTAGAGCCCAGATAAGGGTTATCCTAGATGTGGATTTACCGGACTCCCCCATGGAGTTCTTGCTGCATGTGCCATCCACCCCACTAAGTCAGTACCGGAAGTCGATACTCCCACACCTCTTAAATGCTGCACGGCGTTTGATCCCTGTTCACTGGAAATCAACCCGTATTCCGAGATGAACCGAGTGGATGGGCCTGATTGACTCGGTCATGGCAGCGGAGGAGTGGATGGCAAAATGTAAAGATAAGTTTGATAAATTTTATGCAATCTGGGCGACATGGACACATTATAAGTCTAGGGATACGGCGACTCCCCTCCAGGCTTCCCCTGGGGCCGCTTCCTGTAGATCAGACATTGCTGGAGTTGCCCCTTAAACAACTTTGAAGGATGAGAGCCACGGCATACTTATTTACCCCCAAGATCTACATAATGATAATGATATTGCACTTTTAATTCACACAGTTGTGCTAGTCATTAGACAGATATGTCAGGGATTATTAGATATACCCATCATCCTCCCTCCCCAATTTTCTCCCTCTTTTTTACTCCCTTCCCCACCCCCCCTTTTTTTTTCCGGCTAGGGTCTAACTCTTGGACACTAACAGGATGTTGTTTACTTAACATGGTTACTGTTGACCTGCTTAGATGTAGTGGTGGTTTCAACCATAGATTCCACCTCTATTATGATGGTGGACGCAGGATGAAGAAGTCATAAGTATCTCATGACACACTTACGTCAAGGTTTTAGTAAAAGTTTGCACCGTTTGTTCTTTTACTCTTTAAAGCACATCCTTTTAATATATATGGTTTGGTATACTTTTATGGTACTACACTGTGATTTATTAGACCCCCCCCCCCCTTTTTTTTCTTCTCTTTGTACCCCCTGTATTATTATTTGTTATATTTGAAAATAATATATAATAAAGATTATATTAAAAAAAAGTGGAAAGCAGATACTTTAGGAATGAACTGATCTGAAGGTCTTAGGACCACTCTGGGTAGAAGATCAAATGAGGATCTTTCATCAGTAAAGCTTGCAACTCGGATAAGGCTTGCCTGAGGTTATGGCAATAAGGAAGGTTATTTTAAGTGTTAAATCCCAAAGGGATGCTGCCTCCATGGAATAAAAGGGAGAACTTGACAGTGCTTCTAACACTGTGGAGAGATTCCAAACAGGAAAAGTTGGTTTCCTCTGTGGTTTTATCTTTAAGCATGCCCTTAGAAATTGAATGATAAGGGGATCTAAAGCCCATTTGATTCCCATTATAGCAGATAAGGCAGAGACTTGTACCTTTAGCGTAATAGAACCTAGGCCTTTGTCTAGGCCCGATTGAAGGAATTCTAAAATTTGTGACACTTTGGGTGCCAAAAGATCCCAGTATTGCCCAGGATCCCAGGTAAAGTTGATCCAGGGAAAATCGTATTGCCTCTCGGGGGATCAGGAAGGAATTTTTTCCCCTGCTGTTGCAAATTGGATCATGCTTTGCTGGAGTTTTTTGCCTTCCTCTGGATCAACTGTGGGTGAAGGATTGTGTAAATGGGATTATATGATTTTTTTTTTTTTTGAGTTGAATTAGATGGACTTGTGTCTTTTTTTAACCTGACTAACTATGTCACTATACTGCTGTGCGAATGAAGTGAATTTTTCCAACACTTTTTTGTAAGCGTTATTAGTTGAATTCTTCCTGGCTTGTTGCAAGGTAGTTACCACCTTAAGTGAGCATCCTTGGCTTAGCAGCCTATCCCTTTCAATTTCCAAGACATCAGGGGTAGTTTTTCTGGCGCTGGGTGTAGGAATTGGCCTTGTGAGAGCAGATCTGGTGTTACTGGGAGAGGAAATTGGGCCTTTATACTCAGTTGTAGAGTGGTTGTGTACCACGGTCTTCTTGGCCAAAAGAGTATTACTGCTATCACTGTGGATGTTGATCTTCTGAGTCTGGATAGAAATCTCACTATTAACGGTATTGGGGGAAAAATATATCCCAGCTGGAAGTTCCAGGGTTTGTGTAAGCAGTCTACCCCTGCCCGTCGTTGGATATGCCACTCTTGCCAGAAATTTTGGACACTTGGCATTCATTAGGGTTGCTGCCAGATCAATGTCGGGAACACCCCAGGTCTGCATCAGAAGAGAGAAGGCTTGGGAACTCAGAGACCATTCGTTGTTTGAAACGAAGATTCTGCTCAGGTCATCGGCCAATTGGTTCTGGGCTGCTGGGACGTATACGGATTTCAGATCCGTCAAATATATCTGAACCCAGTCAAAAATAGGGAATACCTCCTTCATGAGTGTGAAACTTATGGTCCCTCCTTGCCTCTGTATGTAGGCTACTGCTACTTTGTTGTCTATACGTAGCAGGACATTTTTCCCCCTGAGAAGTGGACTGAATGCTAGGAGAGCTTGAAAGGTGGCTCTCAGCTCCAAAATATTCAAGACTACACCTCGTGGCCTGAAATGCCAATGTCCCTTGGCATCTGACGTAATTAATTTTGGTTGAGGAGAAATAATGTGACGATAACATTTGAGGTTGTAGACCTGAGTCCACCACCATACTGACTGTTTCACTGTCTAGTGGATATAGATTGGCTGAAGCATTGATGCTCCATCCCACTGCATCAAAAACTAATTTTGAAATGTTCTTGTGTGCCACTGGGCCCACTGGACCATTGGGAAGGTGGCTGACATGGATCCCAGAATACTCATGCATGCTCTTGCTGGTAAGTAAACTTCTGCCATAATTTTTTTTTATCCTGTGAATTAAGGGTTCTATTTTCTCTTGAGGAAGTTCCACTCTGTTGGACCTGGTATTCAATTCTGCTCCCAAAAAGACCACTTTTTGTGTCAGTTGCAAGTTGCTTTTCTTCCAATTTATTATCCATCTGAATTGCTGTAGTGTGGATATCAGTATTCCCCGATGGTGGAGGAGAGACTGCTGGCTATCGGCTAAGAGAAGGATATCGTTGAGATAATGGTGGACTCTCAATCCTTTCTCTCTCAAGTACGCTATCACTGGCAATAGGATCTTTGCAAAGGTTCTGGGGGCAGTCGATATCCCGAATGCTAGACTTTAGAATTGAAAGTGTTGGTGATTCACCGCAAAACTAATACATTTTTGGAAGGTCACCTGACGTGTAAGTAGGCGTCTGATAAATCGATCGACAGCATCCAATCTCCAGTGTTTATTGTCAGTAAGATCGATTGGAGGCTCTCTATCTTGAAGGATTCGACTAGAATCTTTCTGTTGAGTCTTTTTAGACCTAATATTGGGCGCGGTTCTCCGGTTTTCTTTCTTACGAGGAAAAGTGGAGAATAGAAATCTCTTCCTTTCTGAGCGAGCGAAACTTGCACAATTGCACGTTTCTGTAGCAACTCCATCACGTACTTGATCAATACTTTTCTCTGTTGTAGAGAGGACGGAAGTCTTGTAGTTTGAAAATGGTCCCTGGGAGATCTGTTCTTGAATCTCCATTTGTGACTGAAGTGGATAGTGGATATTGTCCACGGATCTTTTATGTGATCTGCCCAAACCTGCGTGAATAGTCTGAGTCTGGCTCCTACTATTGCAGGTTGGACTGGTGCACCTTCAAAAGGATTTCTGTTGATCCCCTGTGCTAGCGGCTTTTGACTTTTGTAACCTCAGAAAAGAAAATTGGGTATTTCTCCAATTTCGCTTGAATTCTTTCCCCGGTCTATGACCTTGCCTCTCTATATCTCTCTGGGAGATTGCGTCTATATGGTGCAGTTTTTTTGTTGCTTTGGCCTTCTGTTGGACAGAACGAGGCCTGATTTACCGCCTGTGACCTTTAAGATGGCCGAATCTAGTTTTTCACCGAACAAATTTATTTCGTCATAGGGTATTTTACACCAGTTTGTTTTGGAAGCTGGATCCGCAACTCATGGCTTTAACCACAGTGCTCTTCTTGACATTACCGAGGCCAGCGTGGCTCTTGCCAAAGATCTGTTCACTGAGGCTTCGGCCACAAAATCTCCAGCTAGACTGAGCTCTTGGAACAGTGGTTACTATTTTTTCTTGTTCGGCTCCTTCCAGGAGTAGCTTTTCGACACAGGAAGTCCAGCTAGCGATTGCTCTTCCTACCGCTGCCAGTGCGATCGAAGCAAAATCAAAGCATGTGGCATTTTCAAATCCTTCATTGTCAGAGGAGTCGTCCGACTTTGGAGGTATACGTAAAGTGGTTGTTGATGTGCTCGGAGCTGGTCTATCTGGTTCTGGAGCTGACACTTGTAGTATCGATTCTCCTACCGATTCTCGGATAATATCGGTTACCTCCCTTCCATCCATTTCTTTTTCTCTTGTTACTTCTTCCAGGCATGTTTGGCATGTTAGCTTGGTCAGGAAGAGCCGGAGCAACGCATACCCAGCAGGCATTGGCCATAGGGCGCATGCGATGACTGCTATGTGTTTGATGGGTTGAAGATGGCTTTCTTTGGTGCGAACGATGGTGATGGGAGGAAGATCTTGACCGGCTTCTTCTGGAAGGTCTATTTCCTGAAGGAGAATTATGTGTTGAACTTTCTTTGCGCCTGGAGTGAGAGGATCTTGATGACCTGACAGGGCTATCCAGATAAGACGGTATTAGTGGCAGTGCTCTCTTTTTCCACATCTTCACTACTTACCAAAACACCCCTTACCTTACAGACTGTAGATGGTCTGCTTGGGCAGCGGCCTCCATGAGCGGAGCAAAGGACAGTAACCTCTAATGTATTTTAATAAGAATTAGCAAGCAGTGAGGAATATTAGCAAGATTTGGCCTGGTGCAATGAGAGAAAATATAAAACAGCCCTTAACTGAGGTGGTAGCAGGTGAGGTAGGGAAGGAACTGGCAGAGGCAGCAGGCGGGTGTGCATCCAAGATGAGAGGGAACAATCTGTCATTTTTCAAATGGAAATGCAGGCTTTTAAAATTTGGCGCCATTGCGGCGGAAGTGATGTCATCTCCGCACATGCTCAGATGCGATCCACGGCACCTAACGCCATCTTGGAGACTGGCAGAATGGGTCACCATGCGCATCACTTCTGCTCGTGCATTCACAGAGTCAGCCACGGCCGCCAACTTGGAAGAGCAAGGAGAATGAGGGACTAGAGAGCCCATCCAATGTTAAAAAAAAATAAAAATGATAAAAAGCAGGAGAAAAGGGAGAGGAATAAAAAGGTATGTGCATGTGAAGGTAAGAATAGTGGCGGTCGCTAAAAGCATTTTAAGCCTATTTAAGGCTTGTATGGCACCAGAATGAATAGACCCCTGAGACCAACAGAGTGGGGTTCCCTTCATTTAGCTCATTTAGAGACTGTATAGACAGAGACTTCCACCCAGGAGAGGCTGAACCTGGCTGGGGCGGTGCGGTAAGGGGTTTGGAGCTATCCACCCAGTCCTGAACAGGTCTGTTCAGAAAAAGAAAAAGAATGCTGTGGTGGGCCTCTCTTCAAAACTCATAGCTAACCAGTCCTAACAGATTGTGGGGGCAGAGTCACAACCCAGTGTGTGCTGCCATCATGCGGCAGGAAATATGGTTGTTGCCCCATCATAACGAGGTAGATAGGCAAATTTTACATTATGCATGCACGTCTTATAGATTTATCCAGCAACTACAGCTTAAATGCACATTTCACATCAATTTATGAATGAAATGGGGTCTATTTATTAGGCATTCATTAAGACGTTTGCCCAGGGAATCATATACTAGAATTCATCCAAGTGAGATTCAATGGCATCACCTGGCATTCCACTAACAAATAACCCTATTTATCCTAGAAATATGCACCAGGCAAATGCAGTAGCTGGTAAAGAGCTGTTCAATCACATGTGTTCAATAAATGCAAACAAAGGCTTTTAACTTGCAAATCTGCCCAAAGAAGATCACCATGGTGATAATATTCATACAGGTTCAACACCAGAAGAGCAATATATATATTTACAGTGTCTTGAAAAAAGTTTTCATACCCCTTGACATTTTACACATTTTGTCATGTTACACTCAAAATCGTAAATGTATTTTATTGGGATTTTGTGTGAAAGACCAACACAAAGTGGCACATAATTGTGAATTGGAAGGAGAATGATAAATGATTTTCAAAATTTTTTACAAATAAATATCTGCAAAGTGTGGCGTGCATTTGTTGTCCGTCCACCCTAGGTAAAAAAAGTAGAACCAACTTTCGCTGCAATTACAGCTGCAAGTATTTTTGGGGATGTCTTTACCAGCTTTTCACATCTAGAGAGTGACGTTTTTGCCCATTCTTCTTTGCAAAATAGCTCAAGCTCTGTCAGATTGGATAGAGAACATCTGTGAACAGCAATTTTCAAGTCTTGCCACAGATTCACAATTGGATGAAGGTCTGGACTTTGACTGGGCCATTCTAACACATAAACCATTCTATTGTAGCTCTGGCTGTATGTTTAGGGTTGTTTTCCTGCTGGAAGATGAACCTCCACCCCAGTCTCAAGTCATTTGCGGACTCTGTGGAAATAATGAACCGCTCAGGACGGTAATTGCATCCTCTCACTTCCCCGACAGATAGGGTGCCAGTTCAGTATACAGGAAATGTGTCAACAAAGAAAGTCTGGATGACCACACTCCAAATGAATTCCTTTATTGAAAATAGTCCATGCAACAATCAGAATAAGAAGCACATAATGACGCATTTCACACCACTTTACCGGTGCTTAGTCATAGTCAAATAACAGATTAAAAAACAGTAGTATATATACAAAAATCAAAAGACTTAATCATCATGCAAGTTAACACCCACTCCATCATGTGGGACCAATTAGAACACTCTTGATAGTAATGGAGACAGGTGAAACTGAAATCATTCAAGAGATGCATTAACCCTTTACTGATAGATATCCATTTTCAAAAGGGCTACAAACATAAAAAGTCTAAAAACAAAAAATAAATAAAATTAAAGACATAATGAACCATTTAAAGTTGTATGTGGTCATGTATAAGAGATGTTCCTGCCAACATAAGACATATTTCACGTATAATAAATAAGCATGTTTGAAAAATGTGTGTGTATATATATATATATATATATATATATATATTTATAAAAATGTGTAAAAAAGACATGTAAAAAAGCATGTATACATATACACGTGCACATTTAGAACTAACCTATATAATGAGACAGAGACAGTATTTCTATGTACATAAGTACAAAACATTTCCGTATGTCTAAAGTGGATAGGGGTGCCTAGTGATGGGCGAGCGGTTTGGCATGAGCAATAGTTCGGGTTGAACTTTCGTTGTTTGGACGTTCGGTGAACAGCCAAATAAACGGGTCGTTCGATCGTTTGTTCAGCCCCCGAACCGACCACAATGTATTGTGGCGCTGAACAGTGCACTGCAAGCCCTGATTGGCTAAAGCAGTGAAAGCTTCGGCCAATCAGGGCACAGAGCACTGTCAGAGTCATGATTGGACACTGTCATCATGACTTTATCCAATCATGGCTCATTCCCGCCCCACAGCATAAAAGTATTCTTTCAATGGCAGCCATTTTCAGTGTGATTTCGTCATTGAGAGAGATAGAACAGGGCTCTGTTCAGTGCTATTAGTTAGTCAGTGTGCTATACTGTGCTATTTTGCTTCAATTGTCAGTGTAGAAAATTAGTTTAGTGTCAGTCTATGGATAGTGTGAGTGTAGTGAGGAGGACCATCATTCAGCTTTGCAGAGTGTGTAGCTAGAGTAGTTACAGCTTAGATAGTATCACTGTAGTGTAGTGAGACCGTGTCATTCATACATACATTAGTGTAGGGACAGTGAGTAGGGACAGCTCAGATAGTTTCAGTGTAATGTAGTGAGACTGTGTCAGTAATCTTGACATTAGTATATAGCTAAAGTAGGGACAATTCAGATAGCGTCAGTCTAGTGTTGGTTGAACACTGTCTATTTGATTGTGTTACTGACAGTTTAACGCCATTTACCTTTGTGTGCGTTACTGCCAGTTTAACGCCATATAGTTTTGTGAGCGTTACTGCCAGTTTAACGCCATATAGTTCTGTGTGCATTACTGCCAGTTTAACGCAATAAAGTTTTGTGCGTCACTGTATGTTTGGCGCATTATATTGCAGTATATTATAGTGTATCTGTGGAGTGTGTCTGTGTAGTGTAAGTACTCAAATTAAAGTGCACCAACACCACTTTACATTGATTAAAGTGCATCTACGTACAGATTTCATTTGCTTATACGCACCACTCCCTCCCTCCCAATAATGTCTGGGAGGAAAAAAAGGAGAGGCAGACGTTCCTTTGGCACTGTAAGGGGGCCAGCAACAAATGTGTCCACAGGCAAAGGTAGACGTGGTGGTCAGTCCTCAGGCAGGGCATCATTTGCTCTGTTTAGTGAGTTTGCCCATGCTATCCAGCCACAGCATGCAGAGGAGGTGGTGGACTGGCTTACTAAATCCTCCTTCCTAAATCCTTCCTCATCCTTCTCATCCTCTGTCACGCAAGCAGAGACAAGTATGCAGTCCCCTGCATTTGCCAGAGTGGATAAACCTGCCTCCTTGTCCACATCTATTCCTGACATAGCCCCAACACCAGCCATGGAGGAGTCAGCTGAGTTATTTGACCACAGCATCAGTCACTTGCACCTTGATGATGCCCAGCCCTTACTGGATTCATATGTGGGTTCTGAGGTTGAGGATGACAGTAACATGAGCCTAGAGAGAGGGGAGAACACTGGTAGATAAATTGGCATTCGTGTTCCCCCAGCCGCAGCGTATTGCCAAGTTGTCTCCAGTGGTAATGATGATGATGGAGGAGATGGAGATGATGATGATGATGAGGTCACTGATGCGACTTGGGTGCCAGATAGAGCAGAGGAGAAAACTGAAGGTGAGGGGTGACAACCCCAAGGAGGCTGACATTAAGAAAGAGTAGAGAACAGCCACCCTGTTCAATCACATTCTGCAGCTGTTATTTCCCGGCCCACTCCCCAAAGCTCAGCCGTCTGGGCCTTTTTCAGCACATCTGCAGCAGATCGCACTGTTGCTATTTGCAAGCTGTGTCTCAGGCACATCAAACATGTCAAAAACACCAGCCATTTGGGTACCACATGCTTAACAAGACATCCAACCACTTAGCCCATTGGCAAGAGCACCTAAAAGCCACACAAAAGGGACACAAATCTGTCCCTCCTCCTCCTCCTTACCCACTTCACTCTGCCCCTGCTATATTGAGTCATTACCCCTCAGCAGCCTCCACTGACGGGGATGATGGTATAGCACAAGGTGTCCCAGGTCCTAGCAGCACATCTGCCAGCAGCACACCACCAGCTGTAGACTATAGCCGGCAAATTTCTTTGCCCCATCTGCTGCAGAGGAAAAAAAAAATACAGTCCCTACTTTTCACGTAAGGTCATTCCATCTCTTTACCATCATGTGGAAGGGAATGTTCTAGCAGGCAGTCGTAAAATCCACCTTACTGCTGACACGTGGTCCAGCAAGCATGGGCAGGACAATATATTTAGTTCACAGCACACTGGGTAACGCTGCTTGCAACTCGAAAGGATGCAGGACAGGGCTCGGTGCTGCTTGTTGTGCCCCCACGTCTCCATACAGCTGGTGGTGATGATGCCAGACCTGTGAGCTCTACCCCCTCCTCCTCCATGCCCTCCTCTGCAGAATTGTCCTATGAACATCAGATACCTCCTAAGCGTTCAAATGGCTATTCCCAGAGTCAGGCTAAAAGGTGCTATTAAGTTCTTCAGCTGGTCCAGGCCCAGAGGTGGTTCACACCACGCCAGCTAGAGCCAGGAATGGTGATGTGTGATAATGGCTCAAACCTCCTCAAACCTCCTATCTGCCCTTAGACAGGGAAAGTTGACACATGTGCCATGTGTCCTGCCTGCTAGAACATTCCCTTCCACATTATTGTAAAGAGATGGAATGACCTTACGTGAAAAGTAGGGACTGTATTTTTTTTTTCCTCTGCAGCAGATGGGGCAAAGAAATTTGCCAGCTACAGTCTACAGCTGGTGGTGTGCTGCTGGCAGATGTGCTGCTAGGACCTGGGACACCTTGTGCTATACCATCATCCCCGTCAGTGGAGGCTGCTGAGAGGTAATGACTCGATATAGCAGGGGCAGAGTGAAGTGGGTAAGGAGGAGGAGGAGGGACAGATTTGTGTCCCTTTTGTGTGGCTTTTAGGTGCTCTTGCCAATGGGCTAAGTGGTTGGATGTCTTGTTAAGCATGTGGTACCCAAATGGCTGGTGTTTTTGACATGTTTGATGTGCCTGAGACACAGCTTGCAAATAGCAACAGTGCGATCTGCTGCAGATGTGCTGAAAAAGGCCCAGACGGCTGAGCTTTGGGGAGTAGGCCAGGAAATAACAGCTGCAGAATGTGATTGAACAGAGTGGCTGCTCTCTACTCTTTCTTAATGTCGGCCTCCTTGGGATTGTCACCCCTCACCTTCAGTTTTCTCCTCTGCTCTATCTGGCACCCAAGTCATGGCAGGCATGGCACATGTGCCATGCCTGGCACATGTCCTCCATTTGGTGGTGCAGCATTTCCTAAATACGTACCCAGGGTTGCAAGATGTGCTAAAGCTGGCCAGAAGAGTCTGTAGCCATTTCAGGCAGTCATACACAGTCAGTGCTCAGTTCGCTGAAATTCAGTGGGAAATCCACCTGCCCATAAACCGTCTGATTTGTGACATGCCCACCAGGTGGAACTCGACTTTGTCAATGCTGCAGCGGCTATACATGCAGCAAAGGGCCGTCAATGTGTACCTGTGAGACTACGGCACAACGACAGGCTCAGGCCGCCTCTGCTTTTTTTCCCACCCCAATGGCTGATCATTAAGGATGCATGCACTGTATTGTCACCATTTGAGGAGGCCACAAGGATTGTGAGCCATGATAGTGCATGCATCAGTGACACAATCCCTGTTGTGTTCCTTCTGGAGCAGACTCTGCGTGGCATTATGGACAGGGCACTGGAGGCAGAGCAGCAGGAGGAAGAGGAGGACTTTCTTTCCTCTCAAGGCCCACTTTATCCAGACACCATCATTCCTATGTCAGAGAACACACAGGAGGAGAGAGGGAGGAGGAAGAGGAGGAGGATTCTGGCACTTTAGGCTTCGAAGAAGAGGAAGACATGCGTCAATCTGTAAGCGATCGCTTTCCAACCCCAAGACCCTTGGGAGTAGTACGTGGCTGGGAGGAGGAAGTTCCAGATGCTGTCAACCTGAGTGACCCTGAGGAGTCTGCTTCTCAAGCTTCTGCAAATTTGAGGCACATGGGCAACCTTTTGCTTCAAAGCCTGCGAAAGGACCCAAGAAGACGTGACATAAAGGAGGACACGTTAAAGAGGATTTTATTGAATGTTTTTTCTGACTCCAGTAGGTTACAGTGTCGTGGAAAACGTAGTTTTGAGTCTTCTGTTGGTCAAGAGAGGAGCATTGGAGAAGGTATCCACCTAAGTGAGGAATTTTAGAATTTTTTTTAGTCCTCGTCGCCCAGGGCTGTCAGCTTCCACATCCCATCGGCAGCATCTGCATCACATGGTGGACGATTACCTCAGGGCCAAAACAGAGATGGAGAGCTTTCCAGCTGATGATCCACTGACTTACTGGGTCATGAGAATAGACCACTGGCCAGAACTTGCCCAGTATGCTACTGAGTTGTTGGGCACCCCTGCATCCAGCGTGCTTTCAGAACGGGCATTCAGTGCTGCAGGAGGTTTCGTTACTGATTATAGAACGCGTCTGTCCACAGACTCCGTGGACCGTTTCACTTTTATAAAAATGAATCAGTCCTGGATTACCAGCTATGAAGCCCCTGATGCCTATGTCACTGATTAAGTCTTTTTGGGATGTGGAATCTCTGAAGGACTTCGAGGCTGCCTAGCTTTAAGGGTGTTCAATCATTTCATTTGAAAGAATGTTTTTGGTAAAAGTTTCATGGGCACAATTAACACCCAAAGACCAATTTTTCAGCACCTGTTTGACAGGTGCATATCATTGCAATTTTTTTGCCTTCATCAAGAGCACCTCTATAGGGTTACGGTGGAAATGCGCCCCCGACACCCAAAGAGTAATTTTATTTTTCTGCACCTGTTTGACAGGTGCATATCATTGCAATTTTTTACAACAAGGCCAATTCTTGCTTTCATCAAGAGTACCTCTATAGGGTTACGGTGGGAAAGCTCCATCGACACCCAAAGACCAATTTTTCTGCACCTGTTTGACAGGTGCCTATCGTTGCAATTTTTTACAGCAAAGCCAATTCTTGCTTTCATCAAGATTACCTCTATAAGACCATTTTTTACACACCTGTTACTTCTATACAAAGTTTGAGTGACACCAGAATGTATCCAAAAAATCTCTAATCTTGTTCCCAGTGCATTGAATAAAGTGAGTGGTGATTGCGCTGTGATAAAAAGGGGAAGGGGGGAAGAGGAAGGGGAAGGGGCTAACTCAAATGTATAGAGAGGTGAGTGAAAAATGAAAAACATTTTTTACAAAAGGTATAATGAGCATGAGGGCTAGTATCATACTAGCACATGAAAAATATTGTAAATACTGAAACAAAAGAAAAGAAAATTCTCAGTGCAAAAGGGCTAGTATCATACTAGCACAGCACAATCACCACTCACTTTATTCATACCACTTTTGTCTGTTTGAATCAGCCATTTAGGTGTTGCAGCAGTGCCCCTTAGCATAGATATTTCTGACAGCGCAGGAGTTTCTTCATTATTTATCTATTTGTTCCCAGTGCACTACATTATGGCCTTATCATACATACTGGCTCCCCAGCTGTTGCTGAGCAAAATAAAGGCCGCTTGCAGGGAAAATGTCATTTTTTTGGGGCTTTATAAATGCAATTATTGCTGCAGCAGATTCTAAACATGATACAGATCTGCCACTTTACAGGCAGACTAAGGGGACCCCCCAGGCACTATATTGGAAGGAATTTTTCATTTTTAAGCTTTCAATTTAAAAATCAAAAAATCACTGCTCATTTAAAAATGACGTTTTTCACAAACTTTTTTTTTATTGATACATGTCCCCCCAGGGAAGGACCTGGACATCTATAACCATTGTATGCCCAATTACTTGCATATAAGCCTTCAAAAGGGGCACTTTTGATTTTTGACATGCGGGTCCCATTGACTTTAATGGGGTTCGTTATTTGGGTCCGAACTTTCGCGGTGTTTGAAAGTTCTGGGGCGAACCGAACAGGGGTCCGCTCGGCCCATCCCTAGGGGTGACCCAACCCTAAGGAGTGAGATACACCTCAGTTTATGTAGAACCCTTACATTGTTATGTGGGATACCATGCTATTGATATGAAAAAAATCTGTAAACCAAAAGCTGGCAGCACAATAACACCCAGAACATAATTGATACATAGTACATGTGAAGCTAAAGATGAAATATATAAGACAAATGAGAACTAAAGACCAACATATATATCAAACATCACATCGTTCACATATATGAATAGACACGAAGGCATACAGTATATAGTTTTTCAAAAAATGGGAAACATCCCATTCAAAGTTCATGCCAGCTGGTTTCCTGGTATTGAAATAAAATATCCAATATACCTCTCTCTTATATAGCCTCCTAAATTTGTCCCCACCCCTAATTGGCAGAACAATTTTTTCTGCTGCCTGAATAACTAGACTGGATACATTTTTCTGAAGTCTATCATTCCAATGCCTAGCAAAATTAGTGTTGTGATTTTTCTCTATATCGCGTAGATGGTCATGAAGGCGATCCCTTATACTGAACCAATATACTGAATCTGACAAGATGTACAAGCAGTGGCGGTGCGTCCATTAAGGGTGCACGGGTGCTGCTCCCTCTGTCTCGCCGCCTCCTCTGGCTCGCCACCCCCTCTGTGTAGAATGGATAGATTCATGCATAGCATGAATCTACACGTGGGCACTGTGGCCACCCCCTATTCAGGCATCCAGCCCCTTTTCCGATGATGGGCGCCTATATTACAGCTGCTGGGTTGTTTTTTTGAAGCTTTTGATTAGAGCCTCAGGCTCTAATAGGCTTCAAAAAGGGTTGACTTGGAGCGCAAAGCAATTGCGCTTGCAGTCCAACCAGGTGTGATAGCAAAGCAAATGAATATTTGCTTTTCTAACACTGAACCGCCTCTCAGCCAATTAGGAGGCACGGATCTAATACCCGTCACCTGATTGGCTGAAGGCACAGGCGCTCCGATTGGACGCCTAATGGAACGGAAGAAGAGACACACGGAGGACAGAGAAACATAGAGGACACAGGAGCCGTCGCCTGAACTGCTGCATGTCCCGCAGCTCGCCGCTGTCACCCACCACCAGGATGGGGTAAGTGTGTGCTGGTCAGACAGCAAGGGGGGGTGAGGTCCCAGAGGCTGCAAATGATGGGCACAGACTGCATATGATGGGCACAGAGGCTACATATGATAGGCACAGAGGCTGCATATGATGGGCACAGAGGCTACATATGGGCACAGAGGCTACATATGGGCACAGAGGCTGCATATGGTGGGCACAGTGGTTGCATATGATGGGCACAGAGGCTGCATATGATGGGCACAGAGGCTGAATATGATGGGCACAGGCGCTGCATATGATGGGCACAGAGGCAGCATATGATGGGCACAGAGGCTGCATATGATGGGCACAGTGGCTGCATTTTATGGGGCACAGTGGCTGCATTTTATGGGCACAGAGGCTGCAATTGATGGCACAGTGAGGCTGCAATTGATATTTTGTTTTCAGTATTTTTTAGAATTTTTCAGTTTGATTGCGCCCCCCCCCCCAAAAAAAAAAAAAAAATTCAAGCTCCTGCCGCTACTGTGTACTAGTGATAATATAGACCAAGTACCTGGTGTTACAACCAATGAAAGATTACATTTTTGATTGCTTATCGGTAGTGGTGGAGCAGATAGTGCCCCCCCTAAGAATATGAGGACAGCATGTGCATCCATTCAGACCACACCGAAAGGTGCCTTTGAATTGTAACCAATGGGGACAAACTTTTTCTGGTGTGAAAAACTAGGAGACAGTGTTCTGCCTAAGGTTGGGGCTCTACGAGATACAGTCTTAACCCCTTTTAACACAATCTTGGCATATACAGAATCATTAAACAGCACTGTTAAGTACTTAAAAATGATATTTCTGATCTTGCCAAAGTCTGTACTGATTGGGGTAGAAAATACGGGAATGTTAGAAATTTTGCTATTATTTTTATTTCTATTTTTATCCTACAATAATTTCTCTTGTCTGTTTTTGTAAGCAATGCTGATGGCTCTATGCAGAGCCTATTTAAGGTAGCCCTTGTCTTCAAAACGTTGGGTCATGTCAGATACCTCTCGTTTAGAGTCCGACTCTTTACTGCAGATACGTTTTAATCTCAGGAACTGCCCTACTGGAATACCTCTCAAGGTGTGTTTGGGGTGACTGGAGTCCGCACTCAAGAGGGCATTGCCTGCTGTTGGTTCCTAAAGAGACTTGATGTTACCCTATTGTCTTGACCCCTCAACTATACATCAAGGAAATCAATGGATTTGGGATCCCAATGTCCCGTGAACAGCAGATTTAGGTCATTGTCATTCATATAGAACAACCATTTGTCTAAACTATCAACATCCTTGGAGACAATGAAAAGCAGGTTGTCTATATAGCGACAGTAAAATAGTGTGTCTGAACGGCGGGGACTGTCAGTCCCAAAGATGCGGGACCTCTCCCACCATCCTATGTAGAGAGATTGGCTAGGGAGGGGGAAAACTTGGCTCCCATAGAGGCCCTGCATCTCTGTAAGTAACAGTCCACGTCGAACATAAAATAATTGTAAGTGAGTAAATATTCTAAACCAAAGGTCTCAAACTGGTGGCCCTCCAGCTGTTGCAAAACTACAAGTCCCATGAAGCATTGCAAAGCTGACAGTCACAAGCATGACTCCCACAGGCAGAGGCATGATGGGACTTGTAGTTTCGCAACAGCTGGAGGGCCGCTAGTTTGACACCCCTGTTCTAAACTCAACAAAATGAACTCCTGATAGACAAGACAATGGGAAATTTTCCTCTTGTGGGACTTTAAAAGGCAGGAGTCTTCAAACAATAATTAAATAAAAAATATAAATTTATTAAAAAAAGTTAAAACATGACAATATAAAAGAGATGGATGCAAATGGGGTCAGATGGTAGCAAAGAGAGTATATGTATGTCTGATACAATGATACTGAAAAACCACCACACACAACTGTCCAAGCAATGGGCTGAGACAGGAAGGACCGACGCGTTTCAAGGTTGTAAGTAATGAAACCTCTTCTTCAGGGGCTGATGGTGAGGTGTATATTTATCTGAAAATATTTTATTAAAAATACAAAGTAAGCAAACATAATATGTACAGAACAATATTATAATAGTATACATTAATGTTGCATAGGCCTAAGCAACACATTATAAAGTATTCTGACCGTGTGACTCCTGAGCCAACATCAAATAGCATCCAACTTAAAAAAAATGGGAATGGGTAGTTTGCCGCCAGGGATCAGGTCAATAGGCCAGTGCTTCACATCAAGGGACGCACAAATCCAACCCCAGGACCGAACACAAAGGGCGTCCTACCACTGAGGAATAGCACCACGGGTTCAAAAACGCCTTTTACTGTTTTGTGATCTGAAGGGAAAGAGGGGGAGCGTAGTGACTAACCCCACGAGTAAAGGAGACATGGTAATAGACTTAGCCTAAAATGGGCTTACATCTGCTCAAGTTAGACATAAATGAACATAATAAAATAAAGTAAAAATAGGTCTGTCCTTCACATACCTGCTGGTGCATACAGATGGACAAATGTCTTATATGGATGAAAAGGCCCCTGAGGTGTATTACATTATCAGCAGGTGGTGTTGAGCCGTCTGGTAGGTCAGTCCCCAAAGGGAACAGTGGGGACGTCTGGGTAAAGAGGGCCGCTGGAGGGGAAGAGACAAAAGTGCTATGTGATTGATTCCAATCACCAAAAACACCATACATGTCCCAAAAAGATCCTGTTGGACAAGGGAATAACTACTATACCTGGTCAAAAAGAAGGAGACTGCTTGTAAGCCTAGAGAATGAGGAATAGAGGAATATAAACTTGTAACATCACAAATAACCCACTTTAACCACTTGCTGACTGCCGCACGCCAATATACGTCAGCACAATGGCAGCGGTGGGCAAATGGGCGTACCTGTACGTCCCCTTTAATTTGCGGGGCTAGTAGGTGCTTGCCCGCCGCGTACTGCGTGACCGTGCCCGTGGGTCCTGCGGACTCAATGTGCGCCGGTGTCCCACGATCATGTCACAGAGACGGCAGAACAGGGAAATGCCTATGTACACAAGGCATCTCCCTGTTCTGCCTAGCAACATGACAGAGATCTACTGCTTCCTGTCATCGGGAGCAATGATCTCTGTCATGTTGTAGTGAGTCCACCCCCCACAGTTAGAATCACACCCTTGGACACTCTTAAACCCTTGCTCGCCCCCTAGTGTTTAACCCCTTCCCTGCCAGTGTCATTTACACAGTAATCAGTGCATTTTTATAGCAATGATCGCTGCATAAATGACAATGGTCCCAAAATAGTTATAAAAGTGTCCGATGTGTCCAATGTCGCAGTCACGATAAAGATCGCAGATCGCCGCCATTACTTATAAAAAAAATGAATAATAAAAATACCATAAATCTATCCCCTATTTTGTAGACGCTATAACTTTTGCGCAAACCAATAAATATAAACTTATTGCTATTTTTTTACCAAAAATATGTAGAAGAATACATATCGGCCTAAACTGAGGGAAAAAAAAAATTTATATATATTTTTGGGGGATATTTATTATAGCAAAAAGTAAAAAATATTGCTTTTTTTCAAAATTGTTGCTCTTTTTTTGTTTATAGCGCAAAAAATAAAAACCACAGAGGTGATCAAATACCACCAAAAGAAAGCTCTATTTGTGGGAAAAAAAGGACATTAATTTTGTTTTGGTGTAATGTTGCACGGTCGCGCAATTGTCAGTTAAATCGACGCAGTGTGAAATCACAAAAAGTGCTCTGGTCAGGAAGGGGGTAAATCCTTCCGGGGCTGAAGTGGTTATACTTAATCTTAAGATCGAAAAACCCCAGCAACCTCCCGGCCAACATCATATGCTTAAAGTGGTTGTAAACACCTACATATACCCAGGGAAGTGACTGGCCTCAGGTGATACACAGAGATTAAACAAATCCTCCTATATAAGTTGTACCTGTCTTTGTAGCCATCTTTTCTCTACATCCATTCAAAGTCCTAAATTTATAAAGCTGGTCTTGGTGTCACGAAAGCTTATCTGAAGTGGCTCATGCTGATAACAGAGGAACAAGTACACACTATCAAAAGATATGCTTCTTGTTCATATTTCATATCCGAGGCTTATAACCACTTTAAACCGTCATTCCACTCAAAATCTTTCAATTTGACAAGTAGTTGTTTAGTGTCCCTAAGGTAACCAGGTAACTTAACCACTAAAGGTTGTAACTGGTGGTCCAACCATTGGCCCAGGCTCTCGTTAAGAGAGCCAATGTCCACGACAATGGGCCTCCCTCTTAGGGGGCCACATCCCTTAAAGATTTTAGGGAGATGGTTGAAGATGGGCATTATAGGGCATTCTGGAATAAACATGTCCTTTTCTTTTGATGTAAATATGCCTACCATAAATCCCCTAATAGTGAAGATAATTATTTTTTGAATGATTGCGTGGTGTCACTTTTAAGAGGCAAATTGGTTTCAGGATCAGATAATTGACTTATGGCTTCAGTTCCATAGACTTCTGAGTCCAAAACCACCACCGAGCCCCGCTTATCGGCATTTCTGATGACAATGCTATCATCCTCGCTAAGATTTCTGAGCGGCAATTTTTCAGGACCTGTAAGATTTTTAAATATGGACTTAGCAGGAGATTTACGGGCTAGATGAGTCAAATCCCTTTCCACAAGTTTTTGGAAAAGATCCATGTCCTTGCCCTGTGACCCAACTGGCTATAAATGGATTTGAGTTTAAAAGGTATACCAACCGATTCACATTCCGGTTCTACAGGGCAAAGATCAGATTTGAAAGCTAAATCAACTAAATCGTTCAAAATACATGCTTTAGAAACAATTGGGGAGAGGGAGGAATCTCACCCATCGCAGACTCATCATTGGAGGAAGCCTCTTCATCCATACGTTCACCAAAATAATGTTTCCTTAAAGTGGGTGTAAACCCGATTTTTTTTTTTTTTTTTTTTTATGTAATAATGTAGAGTATAAGATTTCCTATCATTTGAGCCCAGTCTTGCCACAAAGGGTTAATCCAGCTCTGAGCAATCCTATTTTATTGTTCAGTGAGATAAAACTTGACAAACAGAGAAAAACTTTGTCAAATCCTCCCCCTTGCTGTGAGTGACAGGTGATTTACATATCTCGTGCACTAGCCTAAGACATGCATTATTTTTTAATTCCCACCCCCACTTCTTTCTTCAGCAGCTCTGCAAGGATTGGCTGTTCCACACCTCAGCATGATTTGGCATGCTGAAGTCATGTGGTTACTTTCCTGTCTTTTCACTGGATGTTAGAGATCATAGCAGTGTAAGAAATACACAGGAGAAAATGCATATTGACAAGGGGAGTGTAGAGGTGGGCGGGGAGTTTACTGACATCACGACTCCACCCACTGAGCTCCAGACAACAGACCCACCCACAGAACCTGCAGTTTTTCGGCTCTCATAACAGACAGAGGGGAGACATTTGACAGGTAAAGATACATGCAGGAGGCATGTATATCCTTATAGATAACCCCTATGGCAGTAGTTTAGAAAGGATGACATTGGGTTTGGATCCACTTTAAGGTTAATGAGCGGACAAATTTGTTAACATCAAATATTGTACCAAATAAATTAAAACGTCTGGTTGGACAAAAATTTAGTCCTTTCGATCGCAGAGATACCTCTGCCTCATTTAAAGTCCGCTGGGAAAAATTGAGGATATTGGTGGTTACCATTGGGAGTGACCCCGGAGCTGGTATTGGCTTCCGTTGACACTGTTGGTGTTTTCACCCTCCTCTCCTTGTTTTCTTGTAGTTTTGTTTTTCTTTTTGTTGAGGCCCCAAGCATTCCATTAAAGTCTGTGAATTCACAGCAAGATTACTGCCCCTTGGCTGACTGGTGGTCTCAGGTGAGGAATCGGATGCAGTGACTGCTAAGGTGTCATTGGCAGATTCATTTTCAAGATCTAAGAAACTGACCCATTTCCTGGTTGAATTCTTACGCGGATGACCAGAGAAATAGGGTTTCTCCCAGGTGTAGACATTATTACTCATATAATCAATACGATCTCTTGTCATCTTATCTTTTTTTCCCGGTGATGACATCTCTCTCCAGATTATCCAGTTTACTATTCAAATGGTTATCTGACTCAGAGAACCTACTGTGGCTTTGTAGTCCTGATCATTTGCACACTCTCATGCCCCGTACACACGGTCGGACATTGATCGGACATTCCGACAACAAAATCCTAGGATTTTTTCCGACGGATGTTGGCTCAAACTTGTTTTGCGTACACACGGTCGCACAAAGTTGTCGGAATTTCCGATCGCCAACAACGCGGTCACGTACACCACGTACGACGAGACTAGAAAAGGCCAATTCAGAACCAAGCGAGGCACCCTTTGGGCTCCTTTTGCTAATCTCGTGTCAGTAAAAGTTTGGTGAGAGACGATTCGCGCTTTTTCAGACTCGTGGCTTTCAGATCGTTTTCTGCGGTTCAGTTTGTGTTTGTGGGTTTGTATCTGCTCTTCAGTGCATGCAAGCAGGCTACGCGTGACTTGTCATTGTGTTCTTGTTCGTTCGTTACTGTTTTTCAGGTCGCTCTTCACAGGCCTTGCTGTTCTTCAGTGCGTTCTGTTACTTCGTTCTGAGCAGCCGACCGTTTTCTAGCCATGTTGCGTATACGTACTCCTCGTAGAGTTCGTGCTGTGCGGGGCTTGGTGTTGGGGTCCTGACCTTGACACAAGTCCAGTCCATGAATAGGGTGGGGAGGAGTTCATGGACCAAGAATTGGTTGCTTCAGCGTGACCAGTTCTCTCATATGCCTTTGCTCCGTGAGATCCGTGAGAATAATCCTGATGATTTCAGGAACTTTCTCAGGATGACGGAAACCGTATTTCACCGTTTTTTGGCTTCGCTGACCCCCTATATCAGCAGGCAGGATACCTGCATGAGGCAAGCCATCACTCCGGAGCAGAGGTTCGTCGCTACCCTGCGGTACTTGGCGACAGGGAGAAGCCTGCAGGACTTGAAGTTCTCGACAGGCATCTCCCCCCAGGCTCTGGGTATCATTATCCCAGAGACCTGTTCTGCCATCATCCAGGTCCTGCAGAAGGAGTATATGAAGGTAAGATTTATCCTTTAACCACTTCAATACCAGGCACTTAGACACCTTCCCGCCCAGACCAATTTTCAGCTTTCAGCGCTGTTGCACTTTGAATGACAATTGCACGGTCATGCTACACTGTACCCAAACAAATTTTTTATCATTTTGTTCCCACAAATAGAGCTTTCTTTTGGTGGTATTTGATCACCTCTGCGTTTTTTAATTTTTGCGCAACAAATAAAAAAAGACTGAAAATTTTGAAAAAAAACAAGTTTTTCTTTGTTTCAGTTAAAACTTTTTGTAAATAAGTACGTTTTCTTCTTCAATGACGGGCACTGATATGGCTGCACTGACGGGCACTGATACGGCGGCACTGATGGGCACCGATGAGGTGGCACCGGTGAGGTGGCACTGATGAGGTGGCACTGACGGGCACTGATGATGGGCACTGATAGGCAGCACTGATGGGCACTGATAGGTGGCACTGGTATGCGGCACTGATGGGCACTCATAGGTTGCACGGATGGGCACTTATAGGCGGCACTGATGGGCACTCATAGGTGGCATTGATGGGCACTCGTAGGTGGCATTGATGGTTAATTATGGGTGGCACTGATAGTTGGCATAGATGGGCACGGATGGGCACTGATAGATGGGCACTGATGGGCATGGATGGGCACTGACAGGTGGCATGAATGGACACTGATGGGTGGCACTGATGGCATTGCTTGTTTGCAGTGATGCCCCTAAGGGTGGCATTGCTGGGCATCACTGCAACATAATTGTGCCAATCAGTGCCCATTTGTGGGCACTGATTGGCACAGATTTGGCACACTGGGCACATGTGGATGGCCATGGGGTACATACCTGGCCATCCACATGTTGCCCCTTCCCTGGTGGTCCTAGTGGCGATCCCTGGTGGTCCAGTGTGGTGATCTGCGGGGGGGCTGCGCTGATAAACAATCAGCGCAGACCCCCCCTGCCAGGAGAGCCGCCGATCGGCTCTCCTCTACTCGCGTCTGTCAGACGCGAGTGAGGAAGAGCCGATCAACGGCTCTTCCTATTGACAGCGTGATCAGCCGTGATTGGACACGGCTGATCACGTGGTAAAGAGCCTCCGCCGGAGGCTTTTTACCAAGATCAGTGTAGCGGTGTGTCAGACTGACACACCGCTCCACCGATCGCCGCGATGCGCGCCCCCGGGGGCGCGCTGCGGCATGTTATCCTGCTGGACGTCATATGACGTCCAGTCAGGATAACACAACCACTTCCCGGATGTCAATCCGCTATAGGGCGGGCGGAAAGTGGTTAATATCACATTTTATTGTATTGAATGTTTGCTAATATATTGTATTTCTTTCCTTATTCCCTAATTACCATGATTGTAATATGCTGTTAATGTCCCCTTTGTTCTCATGCATGCTGGATTTTTATGTAATTATTTTTTTAGTCCTTCATACATATTTGCCTTCACTAACCTCCCCAGCATGTTCTCCTGGCCCTATATTCACCTTACGTAGTCACTTAACAATGTATTTTATCAGCTCCATAGTAGTGCTTTACCCCAAACACCCCCTAAAATGTTTAGAAATCTGATTTGTACTTTAAATTCGGGCAGAGTGCCAGAGGCTTTTTTTTTGTAGTGTCCCCAAATCATTTTTATTAATTCTCCCTCCCCCCAACTGCTAAGTCAGCTGATACAAATTCTCTATCTATCCTCAATCATCTATCTGCTGACTTTGCCAAACCCATACACACTATACCCATCTCTTTTGTGGTCAGATTTATGGATGAATTCCCCAAAGCATGTAGTGCAAGTGCCTGCCTGTATACTTTCAAATGGTACTGTTTAAAGTTTTTGTATCCTATTATTATCTTGATAGGTAATAGCAGAATGTCCAAATGTGCTCAAATGTGTACAATGTGTATTTATATCTTTGTATTATGACACTTCTTACCTGTCCAGTGGGCTGCCAATAGTGTAACTAAGGAGGGGCTGTTCCAAGTAATACCCTGTATTTAGGCATTCATCTCTCAATGAAGTGAAGAGGGTTACCTGTCCAAGATCCCCCCCCTATAATGTTAGAAATGGCCCATGAGAGGGGGGGAGGGGGAATATGATAGGTGTACCTTATACTTTGGTGCTGTAAAATTCCCCTTAATAAATGTTATCTGGATGTTGGCCAAGAATGTTTGTGTCTAATCTGCTTTCCATGTTTATGTGCAAAAATATTAAGTTTTTTTTTTTTTCCTCAACAGTTTCCTTCCACGCCACAGGAATGGCAGACTGTGGCCTCCCACTTTGCCCAGCGGTGGGACTTTCCTAACTGCGGCGGGGCAATTGATGGGAAACACGTCCACATCGTCCCACCACCCAACTCGGGGTCGTACTATTATAATTACAAGGGGTTCAATAGTATTGTGATGTTGGCGGTGGTGTCGGCTAATTACGACTTCCTGTATGTGGACGTGGGGAAGAATGGCCGGATGTCCGATGGTGGAGTCATCGCCCAGATGGAGTTTTACAGGCGTCTCCAGAATGGCAGCTTGGACTTGCCACCTCCAGAAGAGAATGTGGAAGGACTCCCATTCGTCTTCGTTGCGGATGAAGCATTTGCGCAGGGGGACCATCTTATGCGGCCATTCCCGATGAGGACCCTCACCCCGGAACAGAGGGTTTTTAATTACCGGCTGGCCAGAGCCAGAAGAGTGGTGGAGAACACATTTGGAATCATGGCCAGCCGGTTCCGCCTATTTCTGACACCCATCCATATGGCGGAGTATAAACTTAATCATGTAATCCTGGCATGCTGTGTTCTACATAACTTTTTACGCCAACATTCTGCCAACTGTGCTGGCTCAGTTGGGCCTGAGGCCGGAATGATAAATGAAACAACCCTGACGGCGCTTGAAAGTGGCCGTCCTGGCTTGCCCTCCCTGAGTGCCCGTGATGTCCAGTTAAGATACCTTGAGTTCTTTGCGGGTAGGGGGGCCATCAATATGCCAGACAATTTGTGAAGCCTTTATCAAATAAAATCCAAAAAAAAGCAAATCTTTGGTGACATTTACTGCTTGTGTTTGTTTTAGCTGACCCTGACAGAAATGTGGGGAGTCCTGAAAATGGCGTGATTGTGTAACCTTATACAAAGCACTGTTGGGTGTTATTTACTAAAGGCAAAGACACTTTGCACTACAAGTGCACTTGAAACTGCAATGAAACTGCACTTGTAGTGCAAAGAGGATTTGCCCTTAGGAAATAACCCTCATTTTCACAGAAAGCAGCAATTACATCACCACAAAAGTGTTGTAGCGTTGAGAAAATAATCCACACATTCTTGATTAACAATCTTTTTAATACCTGCACAATCACATGTGCATTTAGAAAAGGTTTTTTAAAACAAACCAACATGTTTGTTGTATAACAATTTTTGGGGTGGCATTATCAAAAATAGAAATGTCCATTTAAGATAAAACAGGCATGTGTAAAACCAACAAGAAAGACACAAATCTTGAACTTACAAAGTTCACATTTGGTAGAACTTGAAGGCAATATCAGACATGAGTATTTAGGAACTGTGTTTGATATTGCGTTCAGATGGTGGTGATGGTGGTGAAGTCACCCCAGGAAAAGCCAAATTTGGAAGATGCACACAAATTTGCCAATGTCAACATGTGCTAGCTGCCATCATGGGGGATCAAGGGACGTGTTTTGGGGGAGAAACCCCTTCCTCTCAGCTACTTTATTATTGAGGAAGGGGTTGCACCCCCAAAACGCCTACATTGATTTCCCGTGATGGCAGATAGCACATGTTGGCACACTGTGTGCATCCTCCAAATTTGGCTTTTCTAAAAATCGGTAAAACATTTTGAACTTTGTAGCACACAAAAGAAGAAAGTGATTTGGAGGGGTTTTAAACTCGCCCCAAAACATCAATGATGTTTTTACTTTTTTGAATAACATCATTGATGTTTTTTTTGAGGTTTTCCAATTCTAAATTACACCCCATGATCTCTCCGATCGAGATCTGGGCACTTTCTGATGTGAAAGGATCTGGATCCACAACATCACGATCACCTAAAAAGAGAGCAACCAAACAAAAACAAGTATCAAAAATATGCCGGCATCCATATCTTACCTGAGCCTGTGGTCGCAGACACTCACCTGTTGTGGTGACTAGTTCCACCACATCTTCTTCCTCCTGCTCTTCTTGGGTTGGGGGTATTTCCCCTTCTTCCAGAGGTGGGGTGTCTGTGGTCTCCTCGGATGAGGGGTGTCCTCCGAGTCTTTTCTCCCCTATGTAAAACAAAAATGCTATATTTAGCACACAGATATTTGATGGCAGAACTATAAATAGGAAACATTGCTTGGAAATGGGGTACAATTGTCAATTTTGGCAGAGTTCCAAAATGTAGCATTTTCAGTGTCCTTTGTCAAGCTGCAATACTTTACCTGTTTAGTACAAGCTTCACAGATGGAGACCCCCCTATAGTATACACTGGAGCACCTGTGTGCCCCCCCTAATAAAAATGGTGTTCTGGTGTCCCACACTAGTGCTCCAGTGTCCAGATGTGAAAACAGCTGCTCAGTGTCCTCTCCTTACACAGAATCTAGTTTGCATTTCATTCTAGTAACAAAGCCATCTACACAACCAAATTAGTTTCATACAAGTAGGGCGTAATAAATGTGGCCAAATGCATATGGCCAAAACAATGGTGTTTTATAGGCCGAAAGAAAAATGTTTGATACAAACGAATAATGTGCCCATGAACATGAAAGTTGCCATTTTAAAATTTACACTTTTAAGAAAAGCACATGGAGCAGCACGAACGTAATAAACATAAAGAATAGGAACACAGCACAACTACTTACTTTTTTGCAGCACTCTCCGGATCTTTCTGTACTGCTCATGTTCTCGTAATTTGAGGTCCAAACACCGTTTCCTGAGCTGATCTTTCGATCGTCGTACCCCGAAATTCCGGTGCAGACTCCTGACCACTTTCGCCATGATCTTGGCCTTTCTGACATTGGGGTTGGGGTAAGGTCCATACTTTCCATCATAGTCGGCCTTCTTCAGGATATCCACCATCTCCAACATCTCCCCAAAGGATATATTTGAGGCCTTAAATCTCCTTCTGGATCGGCACGTGTCCGGATCCGGACTTTCCTCCTCCTCCTCCTCGTTCCTGTAATTAGCACGCACCTGCTGTGTATCCGTCATGTACTCTTCCCCCACTGCGCAGAACGAAAAGGGGTGGGGAATAGACTAGAAAGAATGTCAGGGGCGGGCGGAGTCTCAGCTAGGAGGTGGCCGGGCCGAGCAGGCTGCCTGATATGCAGGTCCCTCCCCTACACCTGCAAAGAGAAAGTGGCAGGAAGAGGAGTACCCTAGAGGAGGCTGCCATAGGCCTCTTTTGGAAGGTTACAGAGGCCCTGGGAGCCCCCCACACTGTGGAGGAGGACTTTGCTGCCATAATTGCCTGTAAAATGCAACGGATGGAGGAGGGCCAACAACTCATGTGTGAGTCATTAATGTTGGAAGCTCTCAATAAGGGGTTGAGGGCCCAAATAACATCTGATACCCACATTTGTGACCTCACACATGGTCCTCCTCCTCCTCCTCCAGGTCCTACTACTCCTCCTCCTCCTCCTCCAGGTCCTACTAGTCCTCCTCCTCCTCCAGGTCCTACTCCTCCTCCTGCCACATCTCCAACAGCAGGGCCACAGCCAGGAAGGAAGCGTGGAAGGAAGACCAGAAAGTGATGACCCTGGATCCAGTCTGGTCTGGCAAAAGATGCAGCCTCTTGTAATACCACAGCCTGGGGACACAGATGTCATCTGCTGCTCTCCGGATCTCTGGGACTTCTAGACCAGACTGCACTCCCTTACATATGGACTCCTCAGGCCACCAATTTTGATGTTCAAGAATTGATGTCTGCCCTGGGGGTCCAAGGCTTCGCTAATTTCTGCTGCTAATCCAGCATTGCCTCCCTCTTTGTTTGGTTCTGAGCCCTTAATAAAGGATTTTTGGTTTCAGTTATACTTGCCTATGTGTGTTTTCCTTCAAAAAGGACAGTTTGTGAGGATTCAGGTACATTTCAAAAATACAATGTGAAATTAACAAGGGACACCAACACCAAACAATCTCCTTGAGATTAAATAATACAAGATAATAATGGTGTTGTGGTAACTTGACACACAAAACACACACAAAAATATTCTGGAGTAAAACTAAAAATAAAATAAAACAAAGATCAGCCTTGGAAAAAATACAAACCTAAAATAAAAAAAAAAATCTGCCTTTAAAAAAAAACATAAAAACTAAAAATATTTTTGTCAGATGTGACAAATCAAAATATATTAAGAGAATCCTGATAAATAATAAAGAAATAAGTTTGTGAGAAGTCTGTGTGAATATGAGTAGCAAAACTACTTTATTCTTCTCACATTATAAAGAAGAAGAGAGTGCGCTGTATTAAACCATTTTTAACATTGCACCGTGACGAAAGTGTTGTATCCATTGCGAACGCTAAGTTTACCAGACCGAGCTGTTCCGTCTCGGAATTTCTTCTGAGCAGGCGTGGCACTTTGTGCGTCGGAACAGGCCACACACGGTCGGAATTGACGCGATCGGATTTTGTTGTCGGAAAATTTTATAGCCTGCTCTCAAACTTTGTGTGTCGGAAAATCCGATGGAAAATGTCCGATGGAGCCCACACACGGTCGGAATGTCCGACAACACGCTCCGATCGGACATTTTCCATCGGAAAATCCGACCGTGTGTACGGGGCATAACAGGTTTTCTTCTAAGACTGTCCTGTATTTGGCTCCATCCATCTTCCCATCATCTCTGACCAGCTTCACTGTTCCTGCTGATAAAAAACATTCCCAAAACATGATGCTGCCACCACCATGTTTCACAGTGGGGATGGTGCGTTTAGGGTGATGTGCGGTGTTAGTTTTCTGCCACACATACTGTAGCTTTTGCTTTTAGGCCAAAAAGTTAAATTTTGGTCTCATCTAACCAGAGCACCTTCTTTCATGTTTGCCGTGTCTCCCCCATGGCTTCTCGCAAACTGAAAACAGGACTTCTTATGGCTTTCTTTCAACAATAGCTTTCTTCTTGCCACTCTTCCATAAATGCCAGATTTGTGGAGGGTATGACTAATAGTTGTCCTGTGGACAGATTCTCCCACCTGAGGTGTGGATCTCTGCAGCTCCTCCAGGGTTACGGGTTACCATAGGTCTCTTGGCTGCTTCTCTGATTAATGCTTTCCTTGCCCGGGCTGTCCGTTTAGGTGGACAGCATGGCCGGACTGGCCAACCGGGATACCGGGAAATCCCCCGGTGGGCCGGTGGTCTGGCTACCCCTGCGGCCGCCGGCCACTGTGAGGGCAGCGGCGCCTGAAAGAAAAATGGCTGCGGGGGCCGGGCCGACGTGCAACTGCGCAGGGGCCAGCGCTGTTCCGAGGTTGGCCGTGCTCGGGAAAACCCGTACACGCTCGGCAATTTTCGGAAGTGCGGGCGCATGCGCAGTGACACGATGGCGCCGAGCGGCGCCATTTTTAAAGGTAAAGCGGTTGCAGCGCTCAGTGTCTGGCGTCTGGTGGCCTGTGCCTCTTCCTGCGTCCCCCCACAGCCTCTGACCTCCTGCCCGCCCCCCCCCTGCAGCCTCTGATCACCTGTCCCCCCCCTGCAGCCTCTGATCACCTGTCCCCCCCTGCAGCCTCTGATCACCTGTCCCCCCCCTGCAGCCTCTGACCACCTGTCCCCCCCCTGCAGCCTCTGACCACCTGCCCCCCCTGCAGCCTCTGACCACCTGTCCCCCCCCTGCAGCCTCTGACCACCTGTCCCCCCCCTGCAGCCTCTGACCACCTGTCCCCCCCCTGCAGCCTCTGACCTCCTGTCCCCCCCTGCAGCCTCTGACCTCCTGTCCCCCCCTGCAGCCTCTGACCTCCTGTCCCCCCCTGCAGCCTCTGACCTCATTGTCCCCCCCAGCCTCTGACCTCCTGTCCCACCCCGCAAGCCTCTGACCTCCTGCCCCCCCCTGCAGCCTCTGACCACCTGTCCCCCCCTGCAGCCTCTGACCTCCTGTTTCCCCCCTGCAGCCTCTGACCTCCTGTCCCCCCCCCTGCAGCCTCTGACCTCCTGTCCCCCCCTGCAGCCTCTGACCTCCTGCCCCCCCCCTGCAGCCTCTGACCTCCTGCCCCCCCCCCCCCCTGCAGCCTCTGACCTCCTGTCCCCCCCTGCAGCCTCTGACCACCTGTCCCCCCTGCAGCCTCTGACCACCTGTCCCCCCCTGCAGCCTCTGACCACCTGTCCCCCCCTGCAGCCTCTGACCTCTTCTCCTCCCCTCCTCAGCCTCTGACCTCTTCTCGTCCCCTCCTCAGCCTCTGACCTCTTCTCGTCCCCTCCTCAGCCTCTGACCTCTTCTCGTCCCCTCCTCAGCCTCTGACCTCTTCTCGTCCCCTCCTCAGCCTCTGACCTCTTCTCGTCCCCTCCGCAGCCTCTGACCTCTCCTGTGGTCCCCTCCGCAGCCTCTGACCTCCCCTGCATCATCCGCAGTCTCTGACCTCCTGTCCCCCCTGCAGCCTCTGACCTCCTGTCCCCCCTGCAGCCTCTGACCTCCTGTCCCCCCTGCAGCCTCTGACCTCCTGTCCCCCCTGCAGCCTCTGACCTCCTGTCCCCCCTGCAGCCTCTGACCTCCTGTCCCCCCTGCAGCCTCTGACCACCTGTCCCCCCTGCAGCCTCTGACCTCCTGTTCGCACCCCCCTGCAGCCTCTGACCTCCTGTCATCCCCTCCTCAGCCTCTGACCTCTTCTCGTCCCCTCCTCAGCCTCTGACCTCCTGTCGTCCCCTCCTCAGCCTCTGACCTCCTGTCGTCCCCTCCTCAGCCTCTTACCTCCTGTCGTCCCCTCCTCAGCCTCTGACCTCCTGTCGTCCCCTCCTCAGCCTCTGACCTCCTGTCGTCCCCTCCTCAGCCTCTGACCTCCTGTCGTCCCCTCCTCAGCCTCTGACCTCTTCTGTGGTCCCCTCCGCAGCCTCTGACCACCCCTGCATCATCCGCAGCCTCTGACCTCCCCTGCATCATCCGCAGCCTCTGACCTCCCCTGCATCATCTGCAGCCTCTGACCTCTCCTGCACCATCCGCAGCCTCTGACCTCTCCTGTACCATCCGCAGCCTCTGACCTCTCCTGTACCATCCGCAGCCTCTGACCTCTCCTGTACCATGCGCAGCCTCTGACCTCTCCTGTACCATGCGCAGCCTCTGACCTCTCCTGTACCATGCGCAGCCTCTGACCTCTCCTGTACCATGTGCAGCCTCTGACCTCTCCTGTACCATGCGCAGCCTCTGACCTCTCCTGTACCATGCGCAGCCTCTGACCTCTCCTGTACCATGCGCAACCTCTGACCTCTCCTGTACCATGCGCAGCCTCTGACCTCTCCTGTACCATGCGCAGCCTCTGACCTCTCCTGTACCATGCGCAGCCTCTGACCTCTCCTGTACCATGCGCAGCCTCTGACCTCTCCTATACCATCCGCAGCCTCTGACCATCTCCTGTCTTATATCATGTCTGCAGTCTGGAGTGGAGTCAACAGTGGGAGTGCCTCAGGGATGGGGGTCATGGGAGAAGTCATACATGTATGGACTATGGAGAGGAAACTATGGGATAAAACCAGAGCCACCGAGCTGGAGCCGACTGACTGAGCCCTGTACGGTGCACCTGAGAGGAGGTCAGTGACAGCGCCGCCAGGCCTACCTGAGAGGGGGGGGGTCAATACAATATTGTAAGGGGGCACTGATATATAGGTTTCCCCCTATATCAGTAAACCCCCGTACCTTAGTGTTTTCTTTCTGCAGAAGGTGGTCTCTGGTCACCAGAGTCCTCCCCACATTCCCAGAGTTCCCCTTTACATCATAGTCTGCAGGATTCCACCTTACAGTGCAAGGGGGAACTCTGATGTAAAGGGCAATTCTGCAGACCCTGATGTAAGTGAGAACTCTGATGTAAAGGGCAATTCTGCAGACCCTGATGTAAGTGAGAACTCTGATGTAAAGGGCAATGCTGCAGACCCTGATGTAAGTGAGAACTCTGATGTAAAGGGGAATGCAGTGGACTCTGATATAAGTGGGGTCTCTGGTCACCAGTGCCCCCCTTTTATATCAGAGTTCCTGCTTAGATCATGATCTGCAATGTTCCCCTTTATGTCAGAGTTCCCTTGCACTGTAAAGGGGAATCCTCCTGATGTATGGGGGGAACTCTGTGCTGGGTTATATTAATCTGACCTTCATGTAAGAGGATAAATATGGTGTTTGACTTTTGTTTAACTTAACACATTGCTAATAGCAGTTTATAGCTTAAATATTGATATTTGCACTGAAACCTGCCATTTATGGCACCTTTTTTTTGCAGTATCAGTAAAAAATGTGCCAGTAAATGCCATGATTTTGCCAGTAAAAAAATAAAAAATTGCTGCTGTTTGTAAATTTCATGTCTCTCTTATCTATAGATAATACACTCTTCAAATGTGCTTTAAAATGCATGGTTTTCCCTTTTGTGAACAAAAAAATAACGACGTTATGCAGTTGGGCTGGTATAAAAATGCTATGGGGCTGGTATGAAATTATTTCCAGGGCTGGTTTTTATTCCCAGTCCGGCCCTGGTGGACAGCTATGTCTTGGTAGGTTTGCAGTTGTGCCATACTCTTTCCATTTTCAGATGATGGATTGAACAGTGCTCTGCGAGATGTTCAAAGCTTGGGATATTTTTATATAACCTAACCGTGGTTTAAACTTCTCCACAACGTTATCCTTGACCTGTCCGGTGTGTTCCTTGCCCTTTATGATGCTGTTTGTTCACTAAGGTTCTCTAACAAACTTCTGAGGGCTTCACAGAACAGCTGTATTTATACTGAGATTAAATTACACACAGGTGGCCTCTATTTACTAAATAGGTGACTTCTAAAGGCAATTGGTTCCACTAGATTTTAATTAAGGGTATCAGAGTAAAGGGGGCTGAATACAAATGCAAGCCACACTTTTCACATATTTATTTGTAAAAAAATTTGAAAAACCTTTATCATTTTCCTTCCATTTCACAATTATGTGCCACTTTGTGTTGGTCTATCACATAAAATCCCAATAACATTTACGTTTTTGGTTGTAACATGACAAAATGTGGAAAATTTCAAGAGATATGGATACTTATTCAAGGCACTGTACATTTTATTTTTACATAAACAAAAAAAATTGCATATTTCCCCCTCCCCACAGCTAATCAGCTTGGCATGCCAAGCCATATGGTATCCCTATAAAAAAGGAGTAACAAATAAGCTGATACCAGCTTGCATACCCATGCTGATGGGTGCTTATATACAACTTACCTGCCACCCGTGGGAGTCAATTAGGTGGTTATTCCCTTCCTCGTGAACTTGTATTCTTGGGCCATTACCAAGTTCACAGTATGTGTGGTAAGAAGTTGTAAGCAAATAAACACAACTGACCATTTAAAAAAAAATTTAATTTTTACTAATATTTGCAGATTCTGATGATGTCCAAAGGTTTCCCATGCTTCTTATCAAGTGCTGAATGAAGGACATGGGTCCCCAGTTCTCATTGCAGAAACTCATGTTTGAACACTGAGGGAGTTCCCGGCATTGGCTTGGCTTTAAGTGCACAGGAAGTTCTGAGGAAGGAATTTCCAATCACTTCATTGCCCATATTTGGTATTAGTCCAAATATGGGCAGTGACATCATGAGAAACCCTTCCTTCCCCAGAGTTCCCTGGGCACTTAAACTAGTGCCAATGGTAGGGACTCTCTTAGTGCTCATGAGGGGCAAATAGGAGGCTCACAAGCACCCCTTGCCACCCCCCTTACTTCTAGGCAAAACCCATTAGGAAAAGACACTGGTGTTTGGGAGGGAGTCCACTGTTTTTTGGGGGACCCCTCTTAAAGCCCTCCTAAATATGGAAGGGTATGGGTGCTGGTATCAGCATAGCAGGGTGGCTGCATTTGCATTTTCTCTTTCTTGGTATGCCATGGACACACATGTCTGATATTACAGGTTCTGGGAAAGATAAAGTTCTAGTGTGACTGCTTCAGTTAAGACCTTTCCCTATCGAAGAATAGATGTCACCAAGTGTCAGGGATAGCTACTTTCACTGGGCAAATTGTTGTTCAATTTCCACTAATTTGGTTGATACATAGGGTGAATGTTAGCCAGAGAGTTTGGGACAAATGTTGGCTCAATTGCCCGTCAAATGTTTGATAAAAATACCCCAATATCTTGCAAAAAATATACATTGTTATAAAGTTATATTCAGGTATATTACTATCAACATTCCATACTTGCAGCAGTTTTGCTTCAGTAACCCCCTGATAGGATCGTATGCTAGAAATAGGTAACTAGAATAATACACTTTCTTTTCATTTTTAATACACAAAAAGATATTTGAAAAATATGATATACTATAATCTGTGACACGTATTCACATTTTATAGCAGTTCATTTTTTTACTTCTTACCTCCAACAGGGATCTACTGTCTACATGAGGCTTCTGTGGATTATAAAAGTGCCTGTGGGAGATGTGGGATGAGGCTAATAGAGGATGGTACTGGGTGCTTCGATCCTGCTTAAACTGCATCCTGTTAGCATTGGTGCTTCTAGTGCTGTACAACCTGGTAGCCATGGCCTCTTGATTGCGAGGGAACTCCTTAAGAGATCGACTCAAAGGTTTGTTTTTTCCATGGATTCCTTCATGTCGGTAGCTACTGTTACTCACAGGGGAAATGCAACTTCTTGCCAAGGGCTGCTGAGAACGTTCAGTTTTGTTGGATTCAAGTGTGAAGTTGATAGGCTTCAAAAAGCAAATATCAAGACTAGATTCAGATGAACCTGCAGAACATGACTCAAAGAGAGGTCTGTTATGAAATGTCTCTTCTTCATATGGAGTGGACACACCTATAATCTCATCGCCATACTCAAATTGCTCATAGTTGGTTGCAAAAGTACCATCAGGTAGAATGTTTGATGAAGTTCTTATGGATCTTTCTATATCAAGCACTGAAGGATTACTTTCATATTCCATCTCTGGAATAGATTGTAGTGGGGCCACTAGTGAACTAACTTCTTGGTCTGCTCTGCTGAAGGAAGCTGGAACTGATAGGTTCTCTGACCTGTCATGTTTCTTTCCTTCAGCTTCCCATTCTGATGTCTTTAATGGCTGTATAGCTTCTACTGGAGTTTGTCTGCTCTTTTTCACATGTGGAACCAGATGCCTTGAAAATAATTTATAGGAAAGAACATGGTTAATCCATAAGCATACTTATGCTTACTTACAAACTATTTAATATGTAACCCCAGCCAAAACTTGTTTTTCTAGCTTTTGATAAAATGGGGAAGGATTAGAATATGGTTCCTTTTAATGTCTTTTGTCCCACTGGGGAGATTTCTGCTCACTTCCTGTCCAGGAGGTAGTGTTATCACTACACAGTATGAGGTAATTATAGGAATCCTAAACCAGTAATATGGAATGGAAGTTCTATGTTTTTATCCCTATTCAAAACTAAAACAGAAAAAGTTTTGCTTGGAGTTCCACTTTAAGAGAATACAATCAACTCCCTAGGGACTACATAAAAGGTTACAAGTGCTTAGGAAACTGACAGAAAAAAAAAAATACTGGGCTGGCCAACAAACTTTATTTAACAATTAAATCTAGCTATATACACTTTTTGGGCGATGTACAGCTTAAAGAAAATGCATAGCCAGCATTGCTAGAACTAAGTAGAAGGGTCATCTTTTGGCAAATATTAGTTAAAAAAAAAATTGTAGACTACTACGGAAAAGTATCCTTGCTTCCTAGGTCTGACATTACAAAGAAGTATCACTTTTCTATTAAACCAAAAGAACCTATTTGATTATATGAGCTCAAGCTTTGCAAAATGTACCCAAATAGCCATGCCAGGGTTGGATTCCTGTGCAATTGAGGGGCTTATTTATCATGTAGCATTCAAGTTTTGTTTATCCAAAGTTTATTACTGACTGTTAAGAAATACTCTAGGATGGCGTTGTGGATGTTTTAAAGCTTTGTACATATTTATGACAATGCTAGACATTTTGCTGCACAGCAGTGGCGGAACTTTCACGGTCGCAGCAGTCGCACTTGCGACTGGGCCCTGGCGTTCTGTCGCTGTGGGGGGGGCCAAGACCCAGCATCTCCCCCTGCACCTCTCGCTGTCAGTTTAGTATGCAGTGGGGGGTGGTGGAAGGGGGCGATCAGCAACTCTATGGTGCCTGCAGGATCTCCCTGGGGCTAGAAAGTTCTTTTCCCGAGTGTATACAGTGGAGAGGGGAGGGGCCTCTGACCCAGGTATGTATCCGCTTCACTCTTCAGTGTACAAAGGGGAGGCTTTCTGGGGACCCTGATGTGGGGAGGATCTCTGGGCAACCTGATGTAAGGAGCGGCTCTCTGGGGACCCTGATGTAAGGAAGGGGCTCTCTGGGGACACTGATGTAAGGGGGGCCTCTCTGGGACCACTAATGTAAGGGTGGGCTCTCTGAGAACACTGATGTAAGGGGGGGCTCTCTGGGGACACTGATGTAAGGGGAGGGGCTCTCTGGGGACACATGTAATAGGGGGGCTCTCTTGGAAACCTGATGTAAGGGGGAGCTCTCTGGGGACACTAATGTAAGGGGGGCTCTCTGGGGACACTGATGTAAGGGGGGCTCTCTGGGGACCCTATTGTAAGGGGGGCTCTCTGGGGACCCTAATGTAAGGGGAGGGGCTCTCTGGGGACACTGCTGTAGGGGGGGGCTCTCTGGGGACACTGATATAAGGCGGGCTCTCTGGGGACACTGATGTAAGGGGGGCTCTCTGGGGGCACTGATGTAAGGGGGGCCCTCTGGGGACACTGATGAACGCGGGGCTCTCTGGGGACCCTGATGTAAGGGGAGGCTCTCTGGTGACACTGATGTAAGGGGGGGCTCTCTGGAGACACTGATATAAGGAAGGGGCTCTCTGGGGACCCTGATGTAAAATGGAGGCTCTCTGGGGACACTGATGTAAGGGGGGCTCTCTGGGGACACTGATGTAAGAGGGGCTCACTGGGGACCCTGATGTAAGGGGGGCTCACTGGGGACCCTGATGTAAGGGGAGGGTCCCCGGGGACCCTGATGTAATGAGGGAGGATCACTGGGGACACTGATGTAAGGGGGGCTTTCTGGGGACACTGATGTAAGAGGGGCTCACTGGGGACCCTGATGTAAGGGGGGCTCGCTGGGGACCCTGATGTAAGGGGAGGCTCTCTGAGGATCCTGATGTAAGGGAAGGCTTTCTGGGGAGCCTGATGTAAAGGGAGGCTCTCTGTGGACCCTGATGTAAGGGGGGCTCTCTGGGGACCCTGATGTAAGGGGGGTTCTCTGGGGACCCTGATGTAAGTGGGGCTCTCTGGGGACCCTGATGTAAGGGGGGCTCGCTGGGGACCCTGATGTAAGGGGGGGGTCCCTGGGGACCCTGATGTAATGAGGGGGGACTCTGGGGACCCTGATGTAAGTGGGGAATCTCTGGGGACCCAGATGTAAGTGGGGGACCCGCACTCAGATATGTAATGATAATATATATATATATATATATATATATATATATATTCATGATTTCTTGCACCGGGGCCCAAGATTCTAGTTACGCCTCTGCTGCACAGTGTTCTTTATTATGTTTTCTGGGGAGGTAATATACCTTTATTGAGTTGTTTGGTCACTTCCATTTTTTATGTCAGTGTATCACTTTGTATAATAAAAATGACATTTACTTGTCCAGAATATAGTTTCCAACTGTGTATGTATTTAAGTACATTTTGAACATTTCGATATCCTGTAGTAGTCTTGTAATCAGGTTGGGTCTTGTGGTTTAAATGGTCACATAGTTGTTTCTTATATAGTTGCCACTTTTACTGTTTGAATCCCTAGTTATTACATTACAGATAACAGCCAAAGTACCGGTAATACTCCTGCTAGATAAAAGTAGCCAGTTTGTAATTCAGTTTACCATCATCTACCTATAACCTACAAAGCGAAAAAAAAACAGTTTGCGCTATTTTGACACTTTAAAGGCTAAGTTCACTTTTTTTTTAAATTCCAGCTTCCCTCTGTACCAATATGCCATCAATGTACCACTGTTGCAAAAAAGAAAAAGCTTTCTCTATCTTCTAGGACAGGCCTTACCTTTGCCTCCAGTGTCTTCTATAGAAAACACTTCCACTACTTCCTGATACCCATGATGGGGGCAAGAGGCAAGAGGCAAGGTCCAGGAGTGCTGGTGTTCTGTTGATTACTGCAGATCGTCAGATAATGCCTCCTACAATCTGCGTATACGCTGTAGTGACATTGCTCCAGCTTATCTGCTGTTCAGCTGGCGTGATATCGACACTGCACTTGCGCAGATCGTCGGAGGCATTATCTGATGATCAGCAAAGTGCAGAGGCAGAATCTGATATGAGAGTTGCAGAGGAGGTTTTCTCCCCCTCCTCTTCCTATACACACACAGGTGCATTCCTCCTCCATGCAGCTTGTATACAGTATTACACTGTACCCCTCGCACAGACTGTCCTTACCGATCCTTCTCTTCCGGGTCCTTTTCGGAGTCCCATCCAGGATGTTAGTAATAGTCTCTGGGTTGAAGGAGGCGGTGGCTCTCTCTCTGCTCAGAGCCGGGTTCATCTCTCCACTGTCAACTCTGCAACTGTCCTATCAGATTCTGCCTTCGCGCTTTGCTGATCGTCAGATAATGCCTCTGACAATCTGTGCATGTGCAGTGTTGACGTCACACCAGCTGATCTGCAGATCAGCTGAAGTGATGTCACCACTGCGCATGCGCAGATCGTCTAAAGCATTATCCAATGATCTGCAGTAATCGACAGAACACCGGCAGGGGACCCAAGAAGATGAGGACCAAGGCTGCTCTGCGTAAAACCACTGCACAGAGCAGGTAAGTATAACATGTTTATTATTTTTTTTAAAACAAGAGCCTTTAATATCACATTAATGAACTAAGGAATTAGTTTATTAGCTGACTGTCAGGGCTGGGCTCAGCCCTTCCTTCTCAGAGCAGGCCGCTCAGCTGTCGGTTAATTGCCAGCTCCAATCTTTTCCACAGTGACTCATCTGATGATAATATCCTGTTCGTCAGTCCTGCTGGTTACTTAAGCTGTTCAGTTCAGTCCTTCTCTGCCTCGCCTTGGTCAACACATCCAGAGACTCTCTCCTGTGTACCTGTTGAAGACTTGCTTGGCTGATGTCCCTTCTGGTTCCTGATCCTGCTTGCTGTTCCACTAAGCTGATCTTAGTGAAGTATGCTGATCTCTTGCTCCTGACGTCCTGGCTTGTCTGACTATCCGTTCCGGTTACCGAACTCTGGCTATGATTTGACTACGTTGCTCTGTTTACCTTTTGCTATTATTATTAATTTTATTATTATTAAACAAATTTGATTTTAACTGCACTTCTGTCTCTGTCTGATTCATGGTTTCTGACAGTAGGCGAAAGCCATGAATTCAGAGGATGCAGTCAATACACTTGTTGGTAATATTTTTTCCAGGTTGGATGAGCAGGATCACCATATGGATCAGTTTGCCTTAGCATTACAGATGCTCCTGAATCGCACGGCTCACCTGGAATCTCCCACTGTGGCTGCTCCGGTACAACCTGTGTTTCGTCCCTGCTGCTGCTCCAGTCTCTGCGCAGGCACCTGCCTCGAGTATTACCTCTATAAGAGGTATGTATGGTTCTGCTCCGCTTCCCCAGCGATTTGGGGGCAACCCAGTTCAAAGCAAAGGGTTTCTCAGTCAGGTTGAGACATACTTTGAGATGCTGCCCCAGGCATTTCTCATGGACAGAAGTAAAGTAGGTTTTGTGATATCTTTACATTCTGAGAGAGCCCTGGCCTGGGCAAACCCTCTATGGGAAACGCAAAAATTGTCCTGAGTTACCCAGAGTTTGTGGCTTTCCTTAAAAGGGTATTTGACGTTACCACATACTCTGCTTCTGCTGCCAAGTGCCTCATGTCCATCAAACAGAGTACAAGAACTGTTGCCGATTACGCCATTGAATTCTGTACTGGCAGCAGAGGTTGCGTCGAACAATGAGGCTGCTTTTTCTCATGGTCTCTCGGATACCATGAAAGATGAGATAGCAGCCCGAGATATACCCACGGAGCTGGAGAAGTTGATCACGTTTGCCATCCTCATTGGCTCCAGACTCTCTTTTACCACTTGCCGACCGTCGCACGCCGATGTACGTCCAAAGTTTGGCGGCAGATATCGTTGCTATGGCAGCAGCTATCCCATAACCCCAGTATCCCCGTTTTCGTGCGGCGGTCGGCTTTCAGATAAAAGTGATCTCTGCGGTGGATTCGCTGCGAGATCACTTTTATCGGTGGCGGGAGACGGGCCCCCCTCCCGCCGCGATCCGGTGCCCTCCGCCGCTTACTGGAGCCATTGGTAGCGGCGGAGGCGATCGCGTCTGTCTCCTTGCTGTGCCTGGAGACGAGTGAGGCTAAGATGGCGTCTCCATGACACTGCAGGGCAGAAGCGACGTCAAAACGTCACTTCTGCCCATACGTCTTAAAGGCACATTTTTTTCAATGTCATTTTTTTAAATGACTTTATTTTTTTATTGCATTTAAATGTAAATATGAGATCTGAGGTCTTTTTGACCCCAGATCTCATATTTAAGAGGTCCTGTCATGCTTTTTTCTATTACAAGGGATGTTTACATTCCTTGTAATAGGAATAAAAGTGAGACAATTTTTTTTAAAACAGTGTAAAAATAAATAAAATCATGTAAAATAAATAATAAAAATAAATAAAAAAAAACCAAAACCCCCCCCCCCGTCTCGACAAGCTCGCGCGCAGAAGCAAATGCATACGTGAGTAGCGCCCGCATATGAAAACAGTGGTCAAACCACACATGTGAGGTATCGCCGCAATCGTTAGAGCGAGAGCAATAATTCTAGCCCTAGACCTCCTCTGTAACGCAAAACATGCAACCTATAGAATTTTTTAAACGTCGCCTATGGAGATTTTTGAGGGTAAAAGTTTGACGCCATTCCACGAGCAGGCGCAATTTTGAAGCGTGGCATGTTGGGTATCAATTTACTCAGTGTAACATTATCTTTCACAATATAAAAAAAAATTGGGCTAACTTTACTGTTGTCTTATTTTTTTATTCAAAAAAGTTAATTTTTTTCCAAAAAAAGCACGCTTGTAAGACCGCTGAGCAAATACGGTGTGAAATAAAGTATTGCAATGACCGCCATTTTATTCTCTAGGGTGTTAGAAAAAAAAACAATATATAATATTAGGGCGTTCTAAGTAATTTTCTAGCAAAAAAACTGTTTTAAACATGTAAACTCGATTCCGCTGCAGCTTTCGTGCCACTCCACTTACCATTGAGGTTCTTGACAGGGAACCTTTACAGCTTGCCCATGTGACTCGTGAGACTGTTCCGTTGTCCATGGCCATAGGGGCTCTTCCACTGGTTATTGGTTATCCTTGGTTACAGAGGCACAACCCCTCTTTTGATTGGCTTTGTGTTGAGGTTCTCTCCTGGTCGCCATAATGCAGCAAGACATGTTTCCAGAATGTGGCTAAGGCCCTATGCACCTCTTCACTCTCCTCCCTGTTGGAGGAGTACCGTGATTTTAGCAATGTCTTTGACAAAGGTCAAGGCGGTAGTTTGCCTCCACACCGGTCATATGATTGCGCAATTGACCTTCAACCTGGTGCTATACCCCCTCGTGGCCGGGTTTACCCTTTGTCGGTCACAGAGGATAAGGCCATGGAGGAGTATGTTGCAGACGCAAGACCTCGTCTCCCGCTAGTGCTGGTTTCTTCTTTGTGAAGAAGAGGAGAGTGGTGAGCTGAGACCTTGTATTGATTATAGGGGTCTCAATCATTTCACGATTAAGAATGCCTATCCAATTCCGTTGGTTACAGAGTTATTTGACCGCCTCAAGGGAGCAATGGTTTTCACAAAGCTGGATTTGAGAGGAGCATACAACCTCATGAGGATCATGGAGGGCGACGAATAGAAAACTGCGTTTAATACCAGAACAGGCCATTATGAGTACCTCGTAATGCCATTTGGCCTTTGCAACACTCCTGCAGTTTTCCAGGAATTTATCAACGATGTCCTCCGAAATTTGTTGCAGCTATGTGTGGTGGTTTATCTCGACGATATCCTCATTTTTTCCAAGTCCCTAGAGAGCCACCACACAGATGTCTGTCATGGGCTTCAGAAGCTGAGAGAGAACAATCTCTATTGTAAATTGGAGAAGTGCGAGTTCCATCGTGAACAGGTTAAATTCCTGGGTTATGTCATTTCCACTGCCGGTTTTTCGATGGACCCAGAGAAACTTTCAGCAGTCCTATAGTGGCCCCGACCCGTGGGTATACATCCTCTGTAATGTTTTCTTGGCTTTGCCAATTATTAACGAAAGTTTATTCGTAACTTCTTCTCTCTGGTCAAGCCCCTGACTGATAAGTTCAGAAAGGACGGTAACCCACAGAATTGGTCTCCAGAGTCCATTAATGTATTTGAGAGTCTCAATGCTGCGTTTGTTTCTGCTCCTGTGTTGGCACATCCTGATCCTACATTACCCTTTATCCTTGAGGATGATGCTTCTGAGACTGCAGTTGGTGCCCTTCTGTCTCAATGTCCTACCTCTGAAAGTGCTATGCATCCTTGTGGCTACTTTTCCAAGAAATTGTCACCTGCGGAATGCAATTATGAGTTTGGGGACAGAGAGTTGTTAGCGATCATTTTAACCCTTAAAGAATGGAGGCATCTCCTCAAAGGTACCACTGTGCCGGTTCTCATTCTTACTGACCATAAGAATCTAACATTCTTGTCAGAGGCTAAATGCCTCTCTTCCAGAAGGGCAAGATGGGCTTTTTTCTTGCCAAGTTTCAATTACATTGGGGGTTATTTACTAAAGGAAAATCCACTTTGCACTGAAAGATCACTTGCAAGTAAAGTCGCTGTAGATCCGAGGGGGACATGCAAGGAAAATAAAAAACGGCATTTTAGCTTGCACATGATTGGATGATAAAATCAGCAGAGCTTCCCCTCATTACAGATCTACCCCTCAGATTTAGAGTGACTGCACTTCCAAGTGCACTTTCAGTGCACTTTCAAGTGCACTTGCAGTGCAAAGTGGCTTTGCCTTTCGTAAATAACCCCCTTTGTCTCATTCCTACCCGGTACTAAGAATGTAAGGGCTGACGCTTTGTTGCGACAATTTTCCTCCACTTCCAAGAGGGAATCGGTTCCTGTGATTCCTCCTGATCGTATTCTGGTTACGGTTCGCACCAGTCTCACTTCTCCTTTGGGTGACAAAATTCTTGCTGCTCAGGTGCATGCTCCTCCTGAGAAACCTTGTGACCGCTGCTTTGTCCCTGAGAGTCTCCGTACTGCCGTGCTCCAGACTTACCATTCTCCCAAGGCTGCTGGCCACCCTGGGAGGAATCAACTCTTTTGTGCCATTTCCCAACAATTTTGGTGGCCTAGTCTACCTGCTGATGTAGCCGCCTTCATAGCTGCTTGTTTTGTGTGTGCTAAGTGTAAGACACCACGACAGCTTCCAGTGGGCCGCCTACAACCTATACCCTATGGAGAGAGGCCTTGGACCCACCTGTTCATGGATTTCATTGTGGAGTTATCCATCTCTCAGGGCAACACAGTTATCCTTATGTTGGTTGATCGGTTCTCGAAGATGTCTCATTGTATTCCACTTAAGAAGTTGCCAACATCTAAGGAAATGGCTTCCATTTTTGCTCGGGAGATCTTTCACTTACATGGGCTACCCAAGGTGATCATCTCTGGCAGGGGTAGTCAGTTTGTGTCCCGGTTCTGGCGAACCTTTTGTGCACAGTTGGGAATTCAGCTTTCTTTCTCCTCTGCATATCACCCGCAGTCTAATGGGGCCGCAGAACGAGCCAACCAGTCCTTGGAGCAGTTTCTATGTTGCTATATTTCTGACCATCATAACAACTGGTCAGACCTCTTACCTTGGGCGGAGTTTGCTCACAATAGTGCCTTGAATTCTGCTTCATGATTATCCCCGTTTATGGCAAACTATGGTTTCCAACCTTCCATGTTGACTGACTTATTTGTTCCGCAGAGCATCCCTGCATTAGAGGAGCATCTCCGTGGTCTTCGTTCCACTTAGGCACAAGTCCAGGAGGCTTTGCGACATGCCAATGATAGGTACAGACTCCATGCTGACCGCAGACACCTGCCTGCGCCTTCCTACCAGGTTGGGGACAGGGTCTGGCTGTCATCTCACAACCTTCGACTCTGTGTTCCCTCACTGAAGTTGGCACCTCAGTTTATTGTGCCTTTCCGTACTCTCCGCAGTATTAACCGAGTGGCTTACGCTTTAGACCTTCCTTCTAATATGCGTATCTCAAATTTACTCCATGTCTCCCTATTAAAACCTTTGGTCTGCAACCGCTTTACCACCTCAGTGCCACATCCTCACCCAGTACAGGTTGAGAACCATGAGGAGTATGAACTACAGTCCATTGTTGACTCCTGTAGGTTCCGTGGGGACATAAAGTATCTGGTGCAAGGGTATGGTCCGGAGGAACGCTCTTGGGTCTCATCCTTGGAAGAACATGCCCCTGTCCTCCTCTGTGCTTTCTATAGATGTTTTCTCCTGAAACTTGGTGGTCCTCCGAGGGGGAGGGGTCAAAGAGGAGGGGGTACCATCAAGGCTGGGCTCAGCCCTTCCTTCTCACAGCAGGCCGCTCAGCTGTCGGTTAATTGCCAGCTCCAATCTTTTCCACAGTGACTCACCTTATGATGATATCCTGTTCATCAGTCCTGCTGGTTACTTATGCTGTTCAGTTCAGTCCCGCTCTGCCTTCGACTTGGTCAACACATCCAGAGACTCTCTCCTGTGTACCTGTTGAAGATTTGCTTGGCTGGCATCCCTTGTCGTTCCTGATCCTGCTTGCTGTTCCTCTACGCTGATTCTCCAGTTTCCTGATTTCCTCAGTCTGTCCTGAAGTATGCTGATCTCTGGCTCCCTGACATCCTGGCTTGTCTGACAATCCGTTCCAGTTACCGAGCTATGATTTGACTATGTTGCTCTATTTATCTTTTACTAATATTATTATTATTAAACAAGTGTGATTTTAACTGCACTTCTGTCTTGGTCTGATTTATGGTTTCTGACCTCATGAAAACACACAATGCACCTGCCCTTCCCCTCCAGGAGTTTGCTCCCACCCACCTCTGTAGTTTCATGCTTCTCCAATGCAAGCAATGTCAGTGAGCACTGTTCTCACTAAATACACAGCCATTGACTGTTTTGTACCATCTTGTATAGACCGTTCATTTCGCAGAGTGTGCAGCTGCTGAGCGATCACATAACAGTCTATGTAGAGCAGAGCTGTAGTACTGAAAACAGGAGCAGTGTGTCCCTGGGAATCTGTAAAGCTCACCATACACTAAACAATTGTACAATCTCCTTTAGGTCTACCATCAACTATTTTGTGCAAGGGCCTGCCTGATTGGATAGATAGGTGTGTCCTCCTATACATTTATATACATTTATACATGTATACATTTAGGCCTTATTAAGGGGATGCACGGGCAGGGATTTTCACAGGCTGGAATTGCATTGGCAACTATCATCTTGGATACACTTCCGCTCAGCACTTCAGCGAATGCACAAAGCGAAAATACACAACAGACTTCTGCAGAACACTAAACAGACTACAGGTATGCTCCTACTGCTACAGCTCCAGCCAGAATCGCTTTAGTGAAATCTGTCTCCTATGTCTCTTAACTCTGGTATGCTCCTACTGCTACAGCTCCAGCCAGAATTGCATTAGTGAAATCTGTCTCCTATGTCTCTTAACTCTGGTATGCTCCTACTGCTACAGCTCCAGCCAGAATCGCATTAGTGAAATCTGTCTCCTATGTCTCTTAACTCTGGTATGCTCCTACTGCTACAGCTCCAGCCAGAATCGCATTAGTGAAATCTGTCTCCTATGTCTCTTAACTCTGGTATGCTTCTACTGCTACAGCTCCAGCCAGAATCGCATTAGTGAAATCTATCTCCTATGTCTCTTAACTCTGGTATGCTCCTACTGCTACAGCTCCAGCCAGAATCGCATTAGTGAAATCTGTCTCCTATGTCTCTTAACTCTGGTGTTCTCCTACTGCTACAGCTCCAGCCAGAATCGCATTAGTGAAATCTGTCTCCTATGTCTCTTAACTCTGGTATGCTCCTACTGCTATAGCTCCAGCCAAAAACTGAAACACTGCTATCTTTTTTTTTTCTTATGTGTCTCTAATAATGCTGGTATGTTATTTTTACTTAACTGTCTGTAGACCTGTCCACATTACAATGCTTTATTATCTCCCTTGTCTTACCCAAAATTATGGCCCTCTGAACTTTAGTGCCCTCTTGCTAGTCTGTTTGTGAATTAAGAATTTTGCCCTATTAACCAGCCAAGCTTTATAACCTCTTGATTGCTGATTGAAATCCGCCCACACCCTACCCCTATCAGTATATATTTAAGCTTCTCTTGGGGGAAGCATTTGCAGGGGGTACACATTTGCAACTTGGCTCTTTCGCAAAGTGGCGATTTCTACAAGTGAAATGCACTTCTGACTCTGCACTTCAGCGAAGGCACAAAGCAAAAGGACACAAGATAAACACTTTGAAAACCAGCACACAGACATCAGGTGAACTTGTTTACTCCTTTAGCTCTTTTCCCTTGGAACATGCTTTCTCTACCACTGCTTTTGACAACTCTGTCCTCCATCCTAAAACTATCTCTCCTTCACCCCTCTTCTCCCCCCCACAGCATATATATATCACCCTCACTTCTGTCCTCTCCTTATTACTGCACCCACCAACTCCTGCTAATTCTAAATCCACATACACTAAAAATCTCCAAGACCCTGGGGCATGTCACTTCATATAAATCCCACTCCCATATTACCTCCCTCACCCTCTTGCTTCTCCTAACCTCTGGAGATATATCCCCAAACCCTGGGCCTCCATCATTTAACTGTACCCCATGCGCCCATCACCCTGCACCCTCTGGCAGCAGCCGCCGCAATCAACACAATTTAATTCCCATTTCTATTCTTCCCAAATCCAGACTCCCTTTCTCTTGTGCCCTTTGGAACTCGCGCTCTGTCTGCAACAAGCTCACCTCTCTTCATGACCTCTTTATTGCCAACTCATTTAACCTACTCGCTATTACCGAAACCTGGCTCCACGAATCCGACACTGCATCTTCTGCTGCCCTATCCCATGGTGGTCTTCTCTGGACTCACTCCCCCAGATCCCGCGGACGTAAGGGAGGAGGTGTCGGAATCCTGCTAGCCCCACATAGCACCTTTCACGTACTTCGCCTTTTCACTCCAATTTCTCTAAGGATAGCTGTGATCTACAGGCCCCCTGGACCAGTATCAACCTTTCTTGAAGACTTCTCTGCCTGGCTACCCTACTTTCTTTCTTCTGAAATCCCCACTATCATTCTCGGGGACTTCAACATCCCTTTTAATACTAACACTCCTTCCACTTCCAAACTTCTCAGCCTAACATCCTCCTTTGACCTGAAGCAGTGGATACATGCTCCAACTCACTCAGAAGGCAATATCCTTGACCTCGTGTTCTCTCACCTTTGCACTCCATGCAACCTCTCTAACTATCCATCCCCTCTCTCTGATCACCACCTTATTAGTTTCACTCTCTCCCTCTCCTTCACCTCCTCTCCCTCCAACCACCTTAAAGTTACCCGCAGAAACCTACGTCATCTCAACCCTTCTCATCTCTACTCTGCCATCAACAACCTCTACGACAAAATCTCTCCCCTATCCTGCAACAACCTAGCCACTTCTGTGTACAACGCTTCACTTCTAGCCTCACTGAACTCACTTGCCCCCCTCACTACACACAGAATCAAGCCCAGACCCCTTCAACCTTGGCAAACAGATGATACTAGAAGTCTGAAAAAAACGTAGTCGTGCTCTGGAGCGCCTGTGGCATAAGACTAAGTCCCAGAGAGATTTCTACCAATATAAATCTGCCCTCCAAAAATACAACTCCAGCCTCCTCTCTGCCAAGCAGACCTATTTTACCACTCTCATTAGCAACTTATCATCCTGTCACCGTCAACTCTTCTCCACCTTCAACTCTCTACTTCGTCCTCCACCGCCTCCAACTCACTCACTGCACAGGAGATCGCCAATCACTTCAAACAGAAGATTGATACTATTCGCGCTGAGATCTCTACTGTGCAGTCACTCTCCACGCTTTACACTTCATGCCCACAGGCACAATCATTATTTCCCTCTTTCAACCCCACCACTACAGACGAAGTTGCTAAACTACTTGCTAATGTCCACCTTACCACCTGCCCTCTGGATCCTGTTCCCTCACAAATGCTACGTTCACCCTCTGGCCCTATACTACACTCTCTAACCCACATCTTCAATCTCTCCCTCTCTTCTGGCATCTTCCCTAATGCCGCGTACACACGGTCGGACTTTTCGTCTACAAAAGTCCAACGGACGCTGACGGACTAAAGCTGGCTGGTAATCCGATCGTGTGTGGGCTTCTCCGGACTTTCAACGGACTTTTTCAGCCTCAAATCCGACGGACTTTAGATTTGAAACATGCTTCAAATCTTTCCGACGGACTCGAGTCCGGTCGAAAAATCCGCTCGTCTGTATGCTAGTCTGACGGACAAAAACCCACGCTAGGGCAGCTATTGGCTACTGGCTATCAACTTCCTTATTTTAGTCCGGTGTACGTCATCACGTAAGAATTCGACGGACTTTTGTGTGATCGTGTGTAGGCAAGTCTGTTCGTTAGAAAGTCCGCCGCAAGTCCGTCGAAAGTCCGTCGAAAGTCTGTCGGACAGGCTGTCGGACTTTTGTAGCTGAAAAGTCCGACTGTGTGTACGCCCCATAACTCTCTAAAACATGCTCTTGTCAGACCCATACTTAAAAAGCACTCACTGGATCCATCCAATCTTAACAACCTACGCCCCATCTCCTTGCTCCCCTTCTTATCCAAACTCCTCGAACGTCTGGTCTACAACCAACTGAGCATCCACATCGCTGATAATGGCCTTCTCGATCCCCTTCAGTCAGGATTTCGTCCTCAACACTCCACAGAAACTGCTCTCCTAAAACTGACAAACGATCTACTAACGGCCAAAGCCAATTGACACTATTCTGTACTCCTACTCCTGGACCTCTCTGCTGCCTTTGATACGGTTGACCACCCCCTCCTCCTCAAAAAACTACACGCCTTTGGTCTCCGTGACTGTACACTTCGCTGGTTCTCCTCCTACTTATCCAACCGCACCTTTAGGGTTTCTTATAACTCTACTTCCTCCTCTCCTCTTCCTTTCTCTGTTGGGGTCCCTCAGGGTTCTGTTCTTGGACCTCTACTATTTTCAATCTACACTGCCTCCCTGGGTCAACTGATAGCCTCCCATGGCTTCCAATACCACCTCTATGCTGATGACACCCAAATCTATTTCTCTACCCCTCAGCTCACTCCCTCTGTCTCCTCATGTATCAGTAATTTACTCTCAGATATATCAGTCTGGATGTCTCACCACTTCCTTAAACTCAATCTAGCCAAAACCGAACTTCTAATTTCCCCCCCCCCCATGCCTCTTCCCCTGATCTCTCTGTCAAAATCGATGGCACAACTATAAGCCCATCCCCACATGCCAAGGTTCTAGGTGTAGTCCTAGACTCTGAACTCTCCTTCAAGCAACACATCCAATCACTGTCCAAATCCTGCCGCCTCAACCACCGCAACATCTCCAAAATACGCCCCTTTCTAACCAATGACACAACAAAGCTCCTAATTCACTCGCTGGTCATCTCTCGCCTTGACTACTGCAACTCCCTTCTCATTGGCTTACCTCTACATAGTCTATGTCAGGAAAGGGTCCATCCGCTGGTAAGATATATCGTTTGGCATGCAGTACTGGGGTCCACCAGCAGGTGTCTCCTGGCAGTGTTGAACTGTCAGGAGAATATTTCCCTGCTGGTGTCATTTCATCTTTTGGCCGCAGTACTGATGTCCACCAGCGGATGGATCCTGGCAGTATGGAGCAGACAACACTGGCTACGCTCAGGTGTGACTTGAAGCCAATTATAGTCAGCCCTATAAATACCCGGCAAGCCCTCACATGCTCGCCTTGGTATCTTTCTCCCTGTGCCTTGACCTTGCTGCCTGTATCCTGATTGTGAACCTGTTCTGTCCCGCTCTGCTCTGATCCCATCCGATCCCTATCCCAGGCCCATCCTGTTCTTGTCCCTCCTGATTCCCTTGGATCCCTACCCTGCAGCTTTACCATCCATCCTCTCCTCTTCCTGCTGGTTCCCCGTCCTTACCCATCTGCTGACCTCCTGTGTATGACCCTGGCTTGGCTAACGTTTATGTTTCTGGTTTATCCCTTGTTCCTGCTTACCTGCTGTGTATGACCCTGGCCTGGCTGACATCTGTGATTCCGGTATTTCCCCTTGCTGTATATACTATTGTTTGCTGTGGGTTTATTGTGTTGGTTTTGCACTGTTTGTATTTTCTGAGTTATCACTTATTTTTAATAAATATTATTTATTCATTTACATGCGTTTGGGTTATCTCTGTGCAGTCCACACAGTCTGGTCTACTAATCTCCTGACAGTCTATCACCTCTTCAATCCATTATGAATGCCGCTGCCAGACTCATCCACCTTACCAATCGCTCTGTGTCTGCTACTCCTCTCTGTCAATCCCTCCACTGGCTTCCGCTCGGCCAAAGAATTAAATTCAAAATTCTAACAACTACGTACAAAGCCATCCACAATTTCGCCCCCAGCTACATCACTTGCTTAGTCTCTAAATACCAACCTACTCGCTCTCTTCGTTCCTCTCAAGACCTCCTGCTCTCTAGCTCCCTTGTCACCTCCTCCCATGCTCGCCTCCAGGCCTTTTCCAAAGCCTCTCCAATCCTATGGAACTCCTTACCCCAATCTGTCCGCTTATCTCCTATTTTATTAGCTTTCAGAAGATCCCTGAAAACCCTTCTCTTCAGTAAGTGTACTGTCTGCCCCATGTTGTAAAGCGCTGCGCAAACTGTTGGCGCTATATAAATCCTGTATAATAATAATAATAATTATACAGTTTTGGCAAATCTAAAAGAGATTGTACAGAGAATGTACAGTGTATGACCACCTTTATACGCCTACAATGAACTAGTTGTGTTTTCGGTGCCATTAATTGTCAATGGCACCCCAAACATGGAAGCAAATGTGCATTTTGTCAAGAGCAAAAATGCGCGGTAAAAAATGTGCAAACCGCAGCATACAAAAATGCCCCACTGGTTACTTTCCTAAAATCAATAGGCTCCCCAATGCATAGCGCAAAAAAAAACACACCAAATAACGTGCTCTCCTACTACACTGTGTAAATGGTGCCTGAAAGTGAAATTGGTGTGTTTAAATGCTCCCCCTCCCTGAGCTGGAGCTGGATTACAAGAACATAATAGCTGAATGTCTCCCTCTCCTGTACTTGTATAAAACTGGCCATACACTATACAATCTGATTGTACAATCTCTGTACAATTTCTTTTAAATTTACCAAAACTATGTAATAGGAGGACCCATCCAAATCTATTTGTATTAAATCAGACAGCCCCTTGCACTACATAGTAGATATAAATGAGTATGTACAGTCTAATTGTATGCTAAAAATAAAATCCCTGCATCTATAGACACCCATAATCTAACACCAACCTATCTAGCCCTGTAAAGAAAAAATCAGTATACGTACATTTTCTGAAGCCAATCCGAGCCGATCTCCAGCGGCGGAAGCTCTGCAGAGGACACGGCCGACAACGGCTGTGAAATGAATAGGATGTGATGTCACCCATAGTGTTACTATGTGGCTTCTGATGTTGGACGTGTCCTCTGCACTTGCCTCCACAGCAAAGCCACGGTTGACAGCTCAACATAGGATCGGGGAGGATTGGCTTCAAAAAAGGTACGTATACTAATTTTTTCTTTAAAGGGCTAGATAGGTTAGTGTTAGATCGTGGGTGTCTATAGATGCAGGGATTTTAGTTTTAGCATGGACTATAGATGCAGGGATTTTAGTTTTAGCATGGACTTCCACTTTAAGTGAAGAAGTAGCAAAATGTGAAAATAATGAAGAGGTGATAAACTAAAGAGGGAGGTGTGGTCCAGAGTGGCAAAACACGCCCTATTCTGTGATGCAGAAAGCAGTGCATGATGGGATATGAAATTCCAGGAAGGTCAAATGACAACATTCGAAGTGATGGTCTCAGAAAGCATTTGTTTAAATTCTGAATTGAAAGGTGAAAATTCAAAGTTACCGTGGACTAGGTAAAGGAGAGATAAGCACACTGGGATGGCTTAGGCAGAAAGGGCATTAGAAAAGGCTTCTATTTATTGTGAAAAGGGAAATTCTGTCCAAAAAGGTGAACTTAACCTTTAAAACACTAAATCATAGTTCATTGTATTTTGCTAATCATATACAGAACTATTTTGTTTGCTGGTCCCTTTTCCACTGTCAGTTTTTCAGGCGGACCGATCAGACCCTTTAGTCTGCTCTATGGATATGTGTTCTTTGACACCTGCCGACATCCGATCCTACCTGCTAAAAACAGATGAATGGGGATCTGTTACCCGTCCATCTGGCGGATCAGATGGCAGTCAGGTGGAAACTGCCAGGCGTTCCATTTGCATCCGACCGCCCATAGAGGAGAACGGGCTGTGTCTGTGTCTGCTCTGCATTAGCGGAGCGAACACAGACCAGCCATCCGCTAGCTCACTGTGCTCAGCGGGGATCAGCGGACAGATTCCCCGCTGAGCAATGCAGCCCACCCCATGTGGAAACAGCTTAATCAAGATGTATAGTGTATTCAAATTAAAATTGGCCCAAAAGGATATCGAGCATGTGTGACACATATGTATGTGATAATAACCAAGTTGTGATTGTATGTTGCAAACACAAATTACCATTATCATGATTTATTTCACAGCAAAAACAACTCATCATTTTTTGTTTTAACTAATATTTATCTTTGTTTCATGAGTTTGCACTTTTAGATACATTTATAGGTTATGTCTTTTGTGTAGCTAATAGGAAGCAATTTGTGTCCATTCATGCATTTAATAAACCATCTGAACCCTTTTTCTGTATTTTTAAAAAGTAGCATTTGAAAATAACTATTCAATAAGCTTCCTGGAATTGAGTATTATATTTCTTCAGGTAGCTTACATGACTGATGTGTTGGAGTCTGGTGCCGATGCATAAGTCTGTAGTGTCTCATTAGACTGGGCTGGATTTTCCTTAACATTTGTAGAATTAGTCAAACCATGCGGAACTTCTTGGCTTGTGGTAGTGCAGTGAGATGCCAGACCTTTGTACAGTTTAATCAGTGAGGACCTATAAAAGCAGAGCAGCATTTAGTAAAATGTTGCAGGCAGCAATATTTCTAGAAAGGAATAGCAAAACTCTGGCTAAGCACTGTGACTACAAAGTGCTGGAGTCCTTGGTTTGATGCACACGTGTCTTTATGCCTATGTATCCTCCATGTGCTTTGATTTCCTCCAACAATAGAAAAAAACATATTGCTAAGCTATGTGTTGTGCAAAAATATGTTTATACACACAGACTGTATACATGCTTATATTTGGGACACATGAAAAAAGGCAATAAAAGTGTGTTTATGCGTTCAAGCAAATGAATATTTCCAGAGGAGGCAAGATTTTAATAACACTCTTTATAATAAAGCTTGAACTGATCTCATCAATACAAATGGCCTTCCCTTATTAAAGAAATAAAAAAAATAAAAAATCTTTATATGTATACAATCTTCATTGGGTAAAGGGGGGGCGACTCCAAATCTGAAACTGACAGATATACAGTCGTTGATGCATCTATTTACTACTAGGCTAAGCAAAAGGCACGGCCCCATCTAGTGGCTAGTGACAATCACCCCAAGAGCCATAGTTACTTGCAGTGTCATACTCAGATCAGTGTGTTTGTGCCGAAAACCTTTTGTTACACGCACTGCCTGTGTCATACTAGACCCCCAGATCTGAATATTCAAGACAACAGTTATCTCCAGATCAGTGCCATACCAAACCTCCATATTGTCACCAGATTGGCAAGTAGGCTGTGCACCACAGCTTCTACTGTGCCTCTTCTTCTATCTGTATTATTTCTTTAGGGCTACCCTGAGGTGTGTGTACACTTAAAGTACATCAATGGTCAAAATGTAAAATCATATATTCATCTCCACATTGTATTTCAATTATTTATAATGTATTCCTATTACTCTGATGGATTTTGAAGTTTAAAAACATACTTTGTAAAGAAGCCCACACATTTACTTTCTTGAATTCTATGACATGTACTCAATATGCCCTGTAATTAGGCACCGCTGTGCCACAGATTTTACAGAGCCTACCTTCTGAACTACAGAGCTGTTGGGAGGGGGAGTCTCAGGCAGAATCAGTACAGAAATCACAACTTGCAGGCAGCATGGTACCATGGGATATAGTCATTAAAAGTAAACAGCAGAGGAGAAGCTGCAAAGCATGCAGGCAGTCGTGGAAGTTGTGGAAAGAGATGGCCTTAAGACAATGAACACTCACAAGATGAAAGATGAGATTTCTGATTGGCTCAGATGGAGAGGTGAGCAGATAATGTCATGCTCTCCACCTTGGTCAATCAGAGGAAGTCTTGTAAAGGGCAGCACAGTGGCTAATTGATTAGTGCTTCTGCCTAGTAGCACTAGGGTCGTTGGTTCAAATTCCAACCATGACACTACCTGCATGGAGTATACATTTTCTCCCTGTGCCTGTGTGGGTTTTCTCTGGGTATTTGGCTTCCTCCCTCACTTCAAAGACATGCTGTTAAGTTAACTGGCTCCTGTCTAAATTGGTCCTTTTATGAATGTAAGTTAGGGACCTTAGATTATAAGCCCCTTGAGGGAAGGGACTGTTATAAATGTATAATAATAAAGCGCTGTGTAGATTGACAGTGCTATATAAGTACCTGTAATAAAATGAATACAAAAAATATTAATTGATAAATATAGAAGACTTAAGGTGAATGCTGAGCAGCTCTCAGCTCAACTCGATTTTGTTCCACTGCAGACAGGAAGTCCTCATGCTACTGAGGGAACACAGGGCAGTATACTGTGTAGCTGATGCTATATACAGTTTATACAGCGCTGCCAGTGGGCGTGGTTCTTAGTAATAGAAACAATTCATTTAAAACTACACAAAACCTGTAGTTAGGCTTTAATGCAGTGAAAAGAACCCCAGCTTCCCAGAGCCTGTACTCATCTCTTAAGGCAAAGGTACACATGCACACTGATCGCATGCTGAAGCTGGTGCAGCCTCTGCAGCATGGCCAGCATTACATAGTTACATAGTCAGTCAGGCTGAAACAAAACACAAGTCCATTTAATTCAACCAATAATTGAGTTCCTTCATGTGGGGTGTCACAGATAAGGCAGTTGGCAGACAGCTTAAGTTAGCACTGCTTTTCTTTCCAATGAGCTTCTGTTATCCCTCACTGATGTGCGCTGATGTGGTTACACTGATGGGCACTGATGAGGCTGCACTGATGGGCAATGATGAGGCAGCACTGATGGGAACTGATGGGGAGTCACTGATGAGGCTGCACTGATATATGGCACTGATGGGAATTGATAGGCGGCACTAATGTCACGCTGTGACGGTGTGTGATTGGACACAGCTGATCACATGGTAAAGGGCCACTATGATTAGCCCTTTACCCCAATCTGTGATCAGCTGTGTCCAAGAGGGGAGCGTGGGGGCGTGGCTCTGGGTCACAATAACATTTTGGTAAAGGGTTGGCTCCAATGGATTCGACTCTGATGGCCCCTTTGAGCCTCTGGGCAGTGCCCTGACACAGAGCTTGTACTCCTTCAGATGTAAAATAGGTCCAGTCTCTCTGACTGATCTGTAAGGGACAAAGCATCAGTGTCTCTGTTTCCTGCCCCAGGTCAATACTTTAGACTGAACTGAAATCCAGACAAGGCCGCCAGCCATTGATGCCCGGTGGCATCCAGTTACCCCCACTTGGGTCAGTTCTAACTACTAGAACTGACCCATGAAGGACAAGTAAGTCAGAGGATTATTATCTGTTTTCACCACAAAAGCAGCCCCGTTGATCTCCCAACTTGTCCACTACAGTCCACATTAGAGCCAGAAACTCTAGCTTGTGCACTGGATAGTTCTCATAGTTCATAGTTCACATAGGCTATGGGCCTAAGCCCACCATCCTGTTCCTGACACAAAACTCCACCTACCCCCCCCCCTCCGCTGGCATCCACATGGAGTTCATACAGCTTGGATGGGTCTGCATAGGCCAGTAGGCCAGTACTGATGCTTCTGTGAGGCTTCTCTTAAGGTGCTGAAAAGCCCTCTCACATCGAGGGGTCCACTGTTTAGACTCCCTTGGTTTTTAAGTCCCATGTCTCTCCTGGCTTAGTTTACAGCCTTCACCCCTCACCTCAGTCTGAAGCAACTCGTTAAGCAGCCAGATAATCTTCACAAACTGCAACCTCAGGTAATAGGAACAGTAGCCAAGGAAAGATCTCAGCTCCATCACAGTCCTTGGTCGGGGCCAATTAGTGATCACTTCCAGCTTCCTCGGGTCGGTAGCTATGCCTTTTTCAGAGATGACATGCTTAAAGTAGGTGACAGAAGTTTGATAGAACTGGCACTTTTCTAATGACATCTTCAACCCCTTCTCTGTATGAAGACTCTCAAAGACTTTCTCAAGCCTTGCTTCATGCACATCTAAAGTGCTCCTGAAGACAATAATCTCATCCAAGTACACCAAGACCTTGATCAAGTTCATGTTGCCAACAGTATGCTCCATTAATCGCTGGAATGTGGCTGGGGCTCCCGACAGTCACTGAGGCATTCTATTGAACTTGTAAAAACCCCAATGGGCAAATAAATGCCATCTTCTCTTTATCGTCAGGGTGCATAGGGATCTGGTAGTATCCTCTCTTCAAGTCCAACACACTAAACCACTTCAACCCAGACAGACACTGAAGGGCGTCTTTAATACAAGGGTGTCAGAAACCATGAAATCAGACCGAGACAGAAGTACAGTTAAATCACACTTGTTTAATAATAAAAGTAAAAAGAACAAACGTAGCCAAAACATAGCCAAAGTTCAGTAACTGGGATGGATCGTCAGCCAAGCCAGGAGTCAGGGATCAAAGTAGTGGAACAGCCAGCAGGATCTGTAGCCTGAAGGGATGTCAGCAAAGCCAGACTTAAAACAGGAATGCTGGAAATCGTTTCTTGTGATGTGACCAAGGTGAAGGGAAAGCTCCTCTGGACTGGGCGGCTTAAGTAGGCAGGACTGAAGAGCAGTATCAACAACAGCTGGGTAACCGTGGAGAGAGATGGGAGCTGGCAATTAGCCGACAGCTGAGCTGCCAGCTCAAAGAAGGAAGGGCTGAGCCCAGCCCTGATAGTACCCCCTCCTCAACGACCCCTCCCCCTCGGAGGACCACAAGGCTTGAGGGGCAAACGTCTATTGAAATCACGGAGGAGGACAGGGGTATGTTCGTCCGAGGATGAGACCCAAGAGCATTCCACCGGACTGTACCCTTTCCAATGCACCAGGTACTGTATGCGCCCACGGAACCTACGGGAGTCAACAATGGACTGTACTTCATACTCCTCATGGTCTTCAACCTGTACAGGGTGAGGACGTGGCACCGAGCTGGTAAAGCGGTTGCAGACCAAAGGTTTTAATAAAGAGACATGAAATACATTTGAAATGTACATATTAGAAGGAAGGTCTAATGCGTAAGCCACTGGGTTAATCCTGCGAAGAATACAGAAAGGCCCAATAAAACGAGGTGCGAACTTCAGTGAGGGAACACGAAGTCAGAGGTTGCGAGATGACAGCCAGACCCTGTCCCCAACCTGGTAGGAAGGCGCAGGCAGGCGTCTGCGGTCAGCATGGAGTCTGTACCTATCATTAGCATGACGCAAAGCCTCCTGGACTTGTGCCCAAGTGGAACAAAGATCACGGAGATGCTCCTCTAACGCAGGAATACTCTGCGGAACAAACGAGTCAGGCAACATGGAAGGTTGGAAACCATAATTTGCCATAAACGGGAACAATCGGGAAGCGGAATTCAAAGCACTGTTGTGAGCAAACTCTGCCCACGGTAATAGGTTTGACCAGTTGTTATGATGGTCAGAAATATAGCAACGTAGGAATTGCTCCAAGGATTGATTGGCTCATTCTGCTGCCCCATTAGACTGCGGGTGATACGCAGAGAAGAAAGCAAGCTGAATTCCCAACTGTGCACAAAAGGCTCGCCAGAACGGGGACACAAACTGATTACCCCTTTCCGAGACAATCACCTTGGGTAGCCCATGTAAGCGAAAGATCCCCCCGAGCAAAAATGGAAGCCAGTTCCTTAGAAGTGGGCAACTTCTTAAGTGGAATGCAATGACACATCTTTGCTAACTGGTCAACCACCATAAGGATAACAATGTTGCCTTGAGAGTTGGGTATCTCCACAATGAAATCCATAGACAGGTGGGTCCAGGGCCTCTCTCCATTGGGTATGGGTTGTATGAGGCCCACTGGAAGGTGTTGTGGAGTCTTACTCTGAGCACACACGGAACAGGCAGCTGTGAAGGCAGTTACATCAGCACGTAGACTAGGCCACCGGAATTGTTGGGAAATGGCCCAAACGAGTTGATTCTTCCCAGGGTGGCCAGCTGCCTTGGGAGAATGGTAAGTCTGGAGCACGGCAGTACGGAGACTCTCTGGGACAAAGCAGCGGTCACAAGGTTTCTCAGGAGGAGCATGGACCTGAGCAGCAAGAATTTTGTCACTCAAAGGAGAAGTGAGACTGGTGTGAACCATAGCCAGAATACAATCAAGAGGAATCACAGGAACCAGAAATGACTCCAACTTGGAAGTGGAGGAAAATTGTCGTGACAAGGCGTCAGCCCTTACATACTTAGTACCGGGTAAGAATGAGACAAAGTAATTGAAACTTGACAAGAAAAGAGCCCATCGCGCCCTTCTGGGAGAGAGGCATTTATCCTCAGACAAGAATGTGAGATTCTTATGGTCAGTAAGAATGAGAACTGGCACAGTGGTACCTTTGAGGAGATGTCTCCATTCTTTCAGGGCTAAAATGAACGCCAACAGCTCTCTGTCACCAATCTCGTAATTGCACTCCACAGGTGACAATTTCTTGGAAAAGTAGCCACAAGGATGCATAGTGCTCTCAGAGGTAGGACTTTAAGACAGAAGGGCGCCAACACTAGTCTCAGAAGCATCAACCTCAAGGATACAAGGTAACATAGGATCAGGATGTGCCAACACAGGAGCAGAAACAAAGGCAACCTTGAGACTCTCAAAGGCCTTAATGGACTCCGGAGACCAACTCTGTGGGTTACCGACCTTTGCAGTCATATCAGTCAGGAGCTTGACCAGAGATGAGAAGTTACGAATAAACTTCCGATAATAGCTGGCAAAGCCCAGGAAACGCTGCAGAGGATGTAAACCCACAGGTCGGGGCCACTGTAGGACTGACGAAAGTTTCTCTGGGTCCATCGAAAAACCAGCAGTGGAAATTATATAGCCCAGGAATTGAACCTGTTCACGATGGAACTAGCACTTCTCCAGTTTACAATAAAGATTGTTCTCTCTTAGTTTCTGAAGCACACGACAGACATCTGTGTGGTGGCTCTCTAGGGACTTGGAAAATATAAGGATATCATCAAGATAATCCACCACACATAACTGCAACAAATCTCGGAGGACATCGCTAATGAATTCCTGGAAAACTGCCGGGGCGTTACAAAGGCCAAAAGGCATTACGAGGTACTGGTATTGAACACAGTTTTCCACTTGCCGCTCTCCTTAATCCTCACAAGATTGTATGCCCCTCTCAAATCAAGCTTCGTGAAAACCGTTGGTCCCTTGAGGCGGTCAAATAACTCTGTAATCAAAGGAATCAGATAGGCATTCTTAATCATGAAACAATTGAGACCCCTATAATTAATACAAGGTCTCCATTCACCGCTCTTCTTCTTCACAAAGGAGTATGGTACCAGGTTGAAGGTCGATTGCGCAATCATAAGGCCAGTATGGATGCAAACTACCGGCTTGACCTTTGTCAAAGACATTGCTAAAATAGTGGTACTCCTCCGGCAGGGAGGAGAGTCAAGAGGTGCACAGGACCTTGGCTACCTTCTGGAAGCATGTCTCACTGCATTGTGGTGACCAGGAGAGAACCTCAGCACGGAGCTAATCAAAAGAGGGGTTGTACCTCTGTAACCAAGGATAACCAATAACCAGCGGAAACTTAGGTGAGGAAATAACTTGGAATTGGATCATCTCATGGTGAAGAGCCCCTACGGCCATAGACAATGGAACCGTCTCATGAGTCATATGGGCAGACTGTAGAGGTCTCCCATCAAGAGCCTCAATGGTAGTGGAGTGTCAAGCAGCTGCAGCGGAATCGAGTGCTTCGATACAAAGGCAGCATCAATGAACAGGCCTGCAGCCCCAGAGTCGATTAGAGCCTGTATCTCGATCGACAACTCAGCCCAAGAAAGGCTGATCGAAACCAGGGGCTTATCCTTCTGGATAACGGGGGATGAAACAACGCCACCTAAGGTCTGTCCGTGACAGGACCTCAAGGTTCGGGCGTTCCCTGGACGGGTAGGACAAGACTTCAAAAAGTGACCTGCCTGGCCACAATAAAGGCACAATCTCTCCCTCCTCCTAAAGGCTCTCTCATCTGCAGAGAGACACGTGAAGCTCAAGTGCATGGGTTCAACTTCACTGACCGACTCAGTACCAGGAGGCATGGGAGGTGAGGGAGGCATGGGTGGGACAGCAAAGCTCAGAGGCAAATGTACAGGAGGCTTCCTCAAGTGCTTCTTAAAAGAAAGTCTTTCTCTGAGTCTGGAGTCAATGAGGATGGCAAACGTGATCAAGTTCTCCAGCTCAGTGGGTATATCTTGGGCTGCTATCTCATCCTTGATGGAATCCGAGAGGCCATAAGAAAAAGCAGCCACGAGGGCCTCATTGTTCCAAGCAACCCCTTCTGCCAGAGTATATAATTCAATGGAGTAGTCGGCAACAGTTCTCGTACTCTGTTTGATAGACATGAGGCACTTGGCAGCAGAAGTGGAGCAGAAGTGGGAACGTCAAATACCTTTTTAATGGAGGACACAAACTCTGGGTAACTCAAGACAACAGGTTTTCGCACCTCCCATAGAGGGTTTGCCCAGGCCAAGGCTCTCTCAGAAAGCAAAGATATCACAAAACCTACTTTGCTTCTGTCCGTGGGAAACGCCTGGCGCAGCATCTCAAAGTATATCTCAACCTGGTTGAGAAACCCTCTGCATTGAACTGGATTGCCCCCAAATAGCTGGGTAAGTAGAGCGGAACCAGACATACCTCTTATAGAGGTAATACTCGAGGCGGGTGCCTGCACAGAGACTGGCGCAGCAGCAGGGATGGCCTGCAACTCAGGTTGTACCAGAGCAGCCACAGTGACGCTATGGCAAACTGATCCATGCGGTGATCTTGCGTGATCTTGGTGATCTGGAAAAAATATTACCAACAAGTGGATTGACTGTATCTCCTGAATTCATGGCTTTCGCCTACTGTCAGAAACCATGAAATCAGACCGAGACAGAAGTAGAGTTAAATCACACTTGTTTAATAATAAAAGTAAAAAGAACAAACATAGTCAAAACATAGCCAAAGTTCAGTAACCGATACGGATCGTCAGCCAAGCCAGGAGTCAGGAATCAAAGTAGTGGAACAGCAAGCAAGATCTGTAGCCTGAAGGGATGTCAGCAAAGCCAGTCTTTAAACAGAAACGCAGGAGATTTTCGCAGTTTCTTGTGATGTGACCAAGGCGAAGGCAGAGCTTCCCTGGACTGGACTGACAAGCAGGATCAACAACAGCTGGGTAACTGTGGAGAGAGATGGGATTTGGCAATTAGCCGACAGCTGAGCGGCCAGCTCAGAGAAGGAAGGGCTGACCCCAGCCCTGACAGAGGGGGGGTGTACTGATCAGGGATGGTCCTCCTGTTCAAAGTTCAGTAATTGATGCACATCCACAGTGTCCCATTCTTCTTGTTCATCACCATGATAGGGGAAGCATAAGGACTCCTGGATGACTCCAGGAGTCCTTGGTCACTGTGATGTGACCAAGGCGAAGGCAGAGCTTCCCTGGACTGGACCGACAAGCAGGATCAACAACAGCTGGGTAACTGTGGAGAGAGATGGGATTTGGCAATTAGCCGACAGCTGAGCAGCCAGCTCAGAGATGGGATTTGGCAATTAGCCGACAGCTGAGCGGCCAGCTCAGAGAAGGAAGGGCTGACCCCAGCCCTGACAGAGGGGTGGTGTACTGATCAGGGATGGTCCTCCTGTTCAAAGTTCAGTAATCGATGCACATCCACAGTGTCACATTCTTCTTGTTCATCACCATGATAGGGGAAGCATAAGGACTCCTGGATGACTCCCAACTTCTTCAGCTCAGCCAGCTGCTCCCTGAGACCTTGCAGATCACTGTGCGGTACCTGCCTTGCTCTTTCCCGGGAATGGTTTATCCTCCTGCAACTGAATCCAGTACTAAGCACTCTTGGCGCAACCCACGTCAAAGTCATTCCTGGAGAACACCTTCTCCCACCTGGACAACTGATCTCGGACTCTTTTCTACCACTCAGGAGGTAACATCTTGGAGGAAAAAGAAACTCTTCTCAGCTCCTCTTTATCTCCTCTCCCAGTCATCTCTGCTGAGGTCACCGGGGTAGCTGAACTTAGCGTGACTGAGTGATCTGTGACATTCCAGAGACTGACTGGCACCTTCCCTCCATTCAGGGACAGGGCTTTGGTAGGTACTACCTCCGGAACCAACTCCACCCCTGCTACATAGTTACATAGTTACATAGTAGGTGAGGTTGAAAAAAGACACAAGTCCATCAAGTCCAACCTATGTGTGTGATTATGTGTCAGTATTACATTACATATCCCTGTATATTGCGGTCATTCAGGTGATTATCTAATAGTTTCTTGAAGCTATCAATGCTCCCCGCTGAGACCACCGCCTGTGGAAGGGAATTCCACATCCTTGCCGCTCTTACAGTAAAGAACCCTCTACGTAGTTTAAGGTTAAACCTCTTTTCTTCTAATTGTAATGAGTGGCCACGAGTCTTATTAAACTCTCTTCTGCGAAAACGTTTTATCCCTATTGTGGGGTCACCAGTACAGTATTTGTAAATTGAAATCATATCCCCTCTCAAGCGTCTCTTCTCCAGAGAGAATAAGTTCAGTGCTCGCAACCTTTCCTCATAACTAAGATCCTCCAGACCCTTTATTAGCTTTGTTGCCCTTCTTTGTACTCGCTCCATTTCCAGTACGTCCCTCCTGAGGACTGGTGCCCAGAACTGGACAGCATACTCCAGGTGCGGCCGGACCAGAGTCTTGTAGAGCGGGAGAATTATCGTTTTATCTCTGCATTTGATCCCCCTTTTAATGCATGCCAATATTCTGTTTGCTTTATTAGCAGCAGCTTGGCATTGCATGCCATTGCTGAGCCTATCATCTACTAGGACCCCCAGGTCCTTTTCCATCCTAGATTCCCCCAGAGGTTCTCCCCCCAGTGTATAGATTGCATTCATATTTTTGCCACCCAAATGCATTATTTTACATTTTTCTAAATTGAACCTCATTTGCCATGTAGTCGCCCACCCCATTAATTTGTTCAGGTCTTTTTGCAAGATTTCCACATCCTGCAGAGAAGTTATTGCCCTGCTTAGCTTAGTATCGTCTGCAAATACAGAGATTGAACTGCTTAACTCGGTTGGGCGCCCGTCCCCAAAACAACAAAGGGGCCTGGCTGAACCCAAGTCAACTTGACAGTAGCCTTCATGCAGACTATCTCGCCTGGCTGCAACACCTTCTCTTTTGCTTTGAACCTCCATAGTCTTCCCACCCCTTCGCCTGGGGTGCTCGGTTCTTGTACAACTCGCTTGAAGGTTTGATGCAATTGGGGGGTGTATTCTTCTAAGCGCAGATCCTTCCTTTTCCGCCAGTGGGGCCAGTTGTCACCTCACCAGGTCAGTGTTGCTCACAATAAGCATAGAGTTTTGTTCAGCCCCCAGGCACACAACCACCATTGTGTTGAATGCTTACGTCTTTCCTGCTACAGATGGTCCAAAGGTGATCTCAATTGGGATGTATCCATAGTAGAGGAATTTCTCAATTCCCCAAATCTCCAGCTCTGCAAGCTTACACAGGGGAATATGCTTCAAATATTTGTTATAGAAATCCATGTATAACAACGTCACTTGTGCTCTGGTGTCCAGTAATGCCTTGGTATAGGAGAGGAGAGGTATCCTGGAGGAGCCCCCAAATGAAGTGCCACCCCCGTGAGGGCTGCTGGAAGATGACTGACCCCAAAGGTTACCTTGATCTTGCAAGCCTTCCAACACCTCTGACACTCTGGGTTCGGACATGTTTCAAAAGGATAATGCCATTACAAAGACACCAAACTGCAGCAGAAAAACAAGTATTTTACTTGAGGTTCTTAAGCAGAGAAAAAAAAACAAGTATGGCTAGACAAGTAGTTCTTAGTGTTAAACTCTTACTCTTTAGAAATATGCAAAGGGTATGCAATGCAAAGGGAATTACAATAAGACCAACAAATAGTAGCCAGTAGACCCTGATAAAACGTATGACCCCAGGTATAAAAGGGAAGAGGATGACCCTTTTTTATGTCAGACTGTTCCCTTTAAATCCTGATGCCACGGGCCCAAAAAACTTGTGGCACAATTACAAACAACAAGTTATAGGAAATGCAATGCTTGATCTCTGAGAAGAGTTCCCCTTAATGCATGCAGATATTGTGCACGGAGTCCTTTAAGTGGGGGGTGGGGGGGGGGAGTGAAGACGGTCTGGTGAGGTAGATGTCCAGTGTCTAGCTCAACAAGGGCCCACAAAAATTGCAGTGAAGTGCGGTCCAGTTACTGAAAATGGCAGGTGCAAAGTGTTCCCTTTTAAGGCTCTAATGTAAAGGGAGGGAATAAAGGTGTCTGCATGCCGTGTCTTTGTAGGGTGCACAGAGGGTGGGCTTCTTCCCGCTCACCAAACCTCACCAAGGTTCAAGGGAATAGGATGTCCCGGAATCTGCAACCAGAGGAGGGTGCCTGACCACACACCCCACCACGCTGTGATTCAGGGGGTTCTGTATCGGTGACAATGGGAGTCCTACTGTCACTTAGCCGACATGAAGCTGGCGATGATGGATCCATTCATACACACACCAGTGAATCTCCACGCCGCCTAGGCTGCGGCTCATATCCCTTCGACTGTCCGGGTCCCTGCTCGCAGCTGAAGGCTGTGGTCCCAAGAGAACAACTCCTTCCCAGACCCGGCTATATATGTCCTCACTCAGCATTCTGCTCCCTCTCCCAGCTGGCTGGAACTTGTAGTCTGCAGCAGTCTGGCCCCAGTGCAAATCCTGGCTCCTCAACCACATATCCCAAGATCCCTTGCTCTCAGCTGTGATCTCTGCTCACTCTGCATTCAGGAGATGATGACACAGTGTCTGTGCTAAGCACTAGAGACCCACTGCAGCTGATGCTAGAAAATGTCCCACAATGACACAGGTAAAGCTAGCCAGCACCTGGCTACATCATTAACCAGTATGGTGAGCCACAACAAGGTGAGGAATAGTGATATAATCTCTCTCTACAATTTTCCTCCTAGAGCACACACTGTAATGCCCTGTACACACGATCGGACATTGATCGGATGTTGGCTCAAACTTGTCTTGCATAAACATGGTGGCACAAAGTTGTCGGAAAATCCAATCATTCTAAACGCGGTGACGTAAAACACGTACGTCGGGACTATAAACGGGGCAGTAGCCAATAGCTTTCGTCTCTTAATTTATTCTAAGCATGCGTGGCACTTTGTGCGTCGGATTTGTGCACACACGATCGGAATTTAACTGATCGGATTTTGTTGTTGGAAAATTTTATAGCCTGCTTTCAAACTTTGTGTGTCCGAAATTCCGACGGAAAAAGTCTGATGGAGCCCACTTGCGACCGGAATTTCCGACAACACAATCCGATCGCACTTTTTCCGTCGGAAAATCTGACCGTGTGTACAGGGCATAAGGCCTGAAAGACCAGGCACTGGAGGCACAGCAGCAGGAGGAAGAGACAGAATTTCTGCTGTCTCAGGACCAGCTGTAACCTTTGCCTACTGCCTCCATCCATGTAAGGCAGAGAAAGCAGAAGGCAGAGAAGGAATATGAGCAGGTGGAGAAGGTACAGGTTCGGGTGCTGGTGTAGAGGATGAGGAGGAAATTGGGTAGGCTTAATGGAGGACATTTCTCCCCTCCTAAATATTTGGAGTGAGGTTATTGAGGATTGCGTTGTCCTTAATGACACATAAAGGATTCAAAGTCCTCAGCTGCAGGAACATTGCGGTGAATAGGGCCTATTATATCGAAATGTCCGTGCAAGGACCCAAGTATTTGTGTCATTAAAGAAATGGACCATTATTGGGTGGCCACCCTATTAGATATACACTCTCAGAAGTGCTAAACTCCTATGGAATAATGAGTGTTTGGGTTGGACCAATATCTGGAGCTTGCACAGCATGCATTGGAGTTTCTGGCTTGCCCTGCAGCCAGTGTGATGTCTGTGAGGGCCTGTAGTGCATCAAGGGTTTTTTTACAGAGAGACAAATCCAGCTGTTCCTTGACAGTGTGGTCTGACTCACTTTTATTAAAATGCACCAGCAACAAAACCCTTTGCTGCTGATTCTATAGACTAGACTTTTAAGTGTCATCTGGACCCCCCCCCCCCAAAAAAAAATAGTATTTGATACCTGCCACCATTACCAGTTCCTTCCACCTTCCTGGGCCTATTCTTGTGTTGTGGCTGTTTCCAAGCTTTCTTAGTTGCATAATTTATAATGTTTGCTGTAGGGTGAATCCTGCATTGTCTCTCAGCCATTGTGGCGTATTCTGGTGCTCCACAATTTTAAAGATGCCACACAATGCCTCCGAGGTTGAACTTTGCAGCCTATTCTGGTCCTCTGGCACTGTGAAGGTGCTTCATACCTGTAAAGGTTCTACACATGGTTTCCAAAGCTTGACCTCTGCTGCAATATTTCCAGTGTTTGCTGCAGGATACTTCCTGTAATGCATCTCAAAATTTGCGGCCTGTTTCAGGATTGGCCAGGCACTGTTAAGGTGCCGAGTGTGTTTCCGCAGGTTGAACTCAGTTGCATAATATGCAGTGCATTCTGCAGGGTAAATCATTCAATGTGTCAAACAAATTTCAGCCTTTTCTGGTGTTTCAACACTGTAAAAGTGCCACACAATGTTTCCACAGCTCGACCCCAGCTACAAAATCTCTAATGTTTGCTGAGGGTAAATCTTGCATAGCTCCTGATAATTTGCATCCTATTCCGATGCTCTGCCATATGTGTGGCTGTTGTGTCTCAGATAATGCATTCTAGCTTCTATTCAAGGTAAAACCCACTTCATCTTTCCCTCCTTTATTGCAGTCTAACCAAGCTGCCCACATACTATCCAGCCACTGTACAATATTTTTGGCTATTGTCTCTCAGATAATGCGTTGTAATTTGTTGCAGATAAAACCTGTGTTGTCTCTCACCTATTTGCTGCCTATTCAAGTGCTTGTGTACTGTCCTGATGGTGGACAATTTTTACCAAACAAGATTAAATTGGTAATAATTGGGGCTATGTGGGCAGGAGGGGGTTCGGGAATGTGGGGCTGTGATTTTGGAGTGTTTTTGTGCCCTCTGTTTTGCTACTTTATTAACTTTTAAGATATTGCAGAGTGGTACTGCAAAAAATAAACACACAAACCATACTGTTAACCTGCTGTGCAACTGGCCAGTTTGTACAAAGTTAAGGGCTTTAGTGTTTTTTTAAGAGGAAGCCTTCCTATATATTTTAGATCTGTTGTGGCTATTACTTTCACTGATAAATTCAGGCTTATTACAGTTTGATTAAAAAAAATCTGGTGTTGCAGCTAAACCAATGCAAAAAGGCTGTCGACTGATTGGCTAACATGCATACACTTCAGACTTAGCACTGAGGGGTTTGCACATATTCTGATCACAAACCACTTAGGTGATAATGCACATGGAGACTGATCATGTAAGAGTTAACACACATACACTGGATATTGATCAATTAGGGATTATTGTACATTTGCTGAGGGATAATCACTCTGTGTTAATGTATATGTGCTCAAGACTCGCCACTAAGGAAAAAAAGCACATAAACCTCTGGTGTAAAAACGAACTGGTGAGCTTTGTGCACTGGCATGGATAGGCCTATGTACTGGGGGGAGGATACAATGGAAAGATGGATGAGACTACTGGGGTTGGGGTTTTACTGTACAGTATGCTCTGTTTGGCTAGGTTAAAGCCTGGAGGCAAAATCTCCTAGTGATAATGCCAAATTGCTAGTTAGGGTTCATTCACACTTGTGCAGACACCAGCATTTTTCTGCACTGGAAAAAAAGCTGGTCTCCACAAGGGCACACAGAAAACTTTTTTTAAATGTGCCCTGTTCACACTAGAATGCAGGCAGCAGGTGAAGAGCATGTCTGTGTGTAAATTTGTAGCATGTCTGCATTTTTCCACACAGCACTGAATATTTCTGCCTATCTGTGTGTTTCTGTGTAGTGGTATATAGAAATTATAAATTTGTTAAAATATAATAGAGTTAAGAAAAAAAACGGTAAATAGTGCCCTGTATTGTAAAAACACAAGACTCCACCCCCCTAGAGGCATGCAACATGGTCACCAGCCCAAACAGGAAAACAGATCACTTTTTTGTGCTGGTAGAATGAATGAACTCAATGTGGCCTAATACTATAATATAGGATAAAGCATAAGACTTAGAATATCTTTAGATTTACACAAATAAATGACATATTTTAGTGGTGATCATCATATTGTAATAAAGTTTAAGAACATACTTCTTCAGTTTTCTCCTCTTCTGTATAAGCAGGTCCTCATTATACTGGAACAGAACACTATAGTGAGAGATAAAAACACGCAGACGCTGGACACAGACCAGCAGCAAGTAATAATCTGGGTGGTCCTTCTCTGTGTATTTTAGAATATTCTGCACAAAAGAGGAAACACAATCAAATTTACTGTAAATATTTGACTGATACTCATAGCTTACATTTAACTACAACACAAATGTGCATGACATTTTATTCCATATATATGGATATATGGATTTAATCAGACACACATACTCCAAGTTTTGTACGTAATATATAAAGATTAGTAGTAGAATAATATACTTTGTAAATTGTTTTTTAAACCTGAAAAAATCCATAACAGACATGTGAGTATGCAGCCAGGCAAGGAAAGAGGGGGGGGGGGGGGCGCACCCCCTATTAAATCATACCAAGCCCCATGCCCTTCATAAAGAGAGGGTACTTTGACAGAGGGACCCCCCACAAAGCACCTTGTTCCTATGTTGATGAAGACAAGGCCCACTTGCCCACAAGCCTGGTCCAGTGGTTGTGGGGGTCTAAGGTGGGGGCTTATCAGCACCGAAAAGACCCTTTAAACATAAGGGGGCTCTAGATACATCCTGCATGTGAAGAATAGGATGCCTTGTGTGACTATTTATTTATCTAGATTTTTAAGGTCCCCATTAACTAGGATAGGGTTCTGGTATAGATGAAGGGAACCCCAAGCTGTTTATTTACAAACAGTAAGTAAACAGTAAAATTTATTTTTTTTCTTTATAAATGTAATTTTTGTATAGTGCCACTTCACAGGTAGGCCAGTACTGATTTTTGCAGCTCTAATTGACATTAGGGGGGGGGGTTTGGATTTTTGGATTTGACGTATGAACTTCAGTAAAGTTCACCAAAAACACCCCAAACCTAACCCAGGTACATACGCATCACCAGTTGCTAGTTATACTGTAGATGCTTTGGAAATAGCCATTGTTTTCCTGGAAATGTCAAAGTTTTACTAGCGGCCAAAGGGAACATTCTAAAATGACCATACAGCTGGCTTCAAAAATCATGCTATAGTCAACATCCAAATATACTACATACTTCAGATTAAAAAAAAAAAAAACCTGATAGCTATGTTTAGGTGCAAAGTTTCCTGGATAATGCTCAATAAGCATTTGGCAAGTCAACCTACTGACTCTGTGCCTAAATTTATGAAGACATGGGAGCCATGTGCTAATTACGTCCATATAGATCTGCAAGTCGCCTCTTGTTTGGCATTCCTCCCTGGTTCTCTTAGGGTGATCTGACAAGGCACCAGCCTTCTCTGGGTTTTTTCCCCTATTCACTCCTCTCTTTTTATTCCTCTTTTCTCTCTCTTTGTCTTATCTCCATTTTCTATCCTCTAGTTTCTCTTTGTTCTCTTGTCGTTTGGGTCCCATAGTCTAATGTGTTGACTGGGTCCCCCTCTCTTTCTCCTGTTATTTTCTTTTCTTCCTTTTTCTTTTGTACTGGGGCTATCTGCGCCTACCATTGGGGTTATCCCTGTTTTCAACTTGAACATTAAACAACTTTGCAACATTTTTTATAAATAAATATGTGACAAGTGTGGCGTGCATTTGTATTCAGCCCCCTTTACTCTGATACCCCTAACTAAAGTCAAGTGGAACCAATTACCTTCAGAAGTCACCTAATTAGTAAGTAGAGTCCACCTGTGTGTAATTTAATCCCAGTATATCTCAGTATAAATACAGCTGTTCTGTGAAGCACTCTGAGGTTTGTTAGAGAACCTTAGTGAGCAAACTGCATCATGAAGGCCAAGGAATACACCATACAGGTCAGGGATAAAGTTGTGGAAAAGTTTAAAGCAGGGTTAGGTTATAAAAAAATATCCCAAGCTTTGAACATCTCACAAAGCACTGTTCAATCCATCATCCTAAAATGTAAAGAGTATGGCACAACTGCAAACCTACCAAGACATGGCCGTCCACCTAAAATGACAGGCCGGGCAAGGAGAGCATTAATCAGAGAAGCAGCCAAGAGGCCCATGGTAACTCTGGAGGAGCTGCAAAGATCCATAGCTCAGGTGGGAAAATCTGTCCACAGGACAACTATTAGTCGTGCACTCCACAAATCTGGCCTATATGGTAGAGTGGCAAGATGAAATCCATTATTGAAAGAAAGTCATAGGAAGTCCTGTTTGCAGTTTGCGAGAAGCCATGTGAGGGACACAGCAAACATGTGGAAGAGGGTGCTCTGGTCAGATGAGACCAAAAACAAACTTTTTAGCCTAAAAGCAAAACTCTATGAGTGGCGGAAAACTAACACTGCACATCAACCTGAACACAGAATCCCCACTGTGAAACATGGTGTTGGCAGCATCATGTTGTGGGGATGCTTTTCTTCAGCATGGACAGGGAACCTGTTTAGAGTTGATGGGAAGATGGATGAAGCCAAATACAGGGCAATCTTAGAAGAAAACCTCTTATGCCGCGTACACACAAGCGGACTTTTCGACCGGACTAGTCCGACGGTCTATCCGACAGACTTTCCGCTGACTTCCGACGGACTTTCCGAACAAACGGACTTGCCTACACACGATCACACCAAAGTCCGACGGATTCGTACGTGATGACGTACGACTGGACTAAAATTAGGAAGTTGATAGCCAGTAGCCAATAGCTGCCCTAGCATCGGTTTTCGTCCATCGGACTAGCATACAGACGAGCGGACTTTTCGACCGGACTCAAGTCCGTCGGAAAGATTTGGAACTTGTTCCAAATCTAAAGTCCGTCAGATTTTCGACCGAAAAAGTCCGCTGCAGGTCCGATGAAGCCCACACACGGTCGAATTGTCCGCCGGACTCGGTCCGTCGGACCAGTCCGGTCGAAAAGTCCGCTCTTGTGTACGCGGCATTAGAGTCTGCAAAAGACTTGAGACTTCACCTTTCAGTAGAACAACGACCCTAAACATACAGCAAGAGCTACAATGGAATGGTTTAGATCAAAGCATATTCATGTGTTAGAATGGCTAAGTCAAAGTCCAGACCTAAATCCAAATGAGAATCTGTGGCAACACTTGAAAATTGTTGTTCGCAGACGCTCTCCATCCAATCTAACAGAGCTTGAGCTATTTTGCAAAGAAGAATGGGCAAAAATTTCACTCTCTACATATGCAAAGCTGGTAGAGACACCCCAAAAAAGAATTGCAGGGAAAGGTGGTTCTACAAAGTATTGACTCAATGGGGGCTGAATACAAATGCACGCCACACTTCTCACATATTTATTTGTAAAAAAAATTTGAAAACCATTTATCATTTTCCTTCCACTTCACAATTAAGTGGCACTTTGTGTTGGTCTATCACATAAAATACCAATAAAATACAATTACGTTTTTGATTGTAACATGACAAAATGTGGAAAATTTCAAGGGGTATGAATACTATTTCAAGGCACTGTAATTATATGGTCATTTGGGTGAGCTATCCTCTCCCCTTTTCTCTTTTTACTTTTGGTCACTCTGAATGTTATTAGTGTCCATATATTGATGTGAGTGCCCATGTTCTTGGGGTTGTTTTCATCGTATCTGAAACAATGCTGTTACTGCACCTTCATTGCTCCTTTTTTGATTGGGGCCCTGGCCCATGTAATCTCTTTGCATACTGTCCCCTTTGTACATTGACCTTCTTTAACCACTTTAGCACCAGAGGATTTTACCTCCTTCCTGACCAGAGCACTTTTTGCAATTTGGCAATGCGTCTTCTTTAACTGACAATTGCGCGGTTGTGCAACATTATACCCAAACAAAACTGACATCTTTTTTTTCCCCACAAATAGAGCTTTCTTTTGGTGGTATTTGATCACCTCTGCAGTTTTTTTATTTTTTGTGCTATAAACAAAAAAAGAGCATCAATTTTGAAAAAAACGCAATATTTTTTACATTTGCTATAATAAATATCGTCCAAAAATATATAAAAAAACATTTTTTTTCCTCAGTTTGGGCCGATATGTATTCTTCTACATATTTTTGGTAAAAAAAAAAAATCGCAATAAGCGCATATTGATTGGTTTGCGCAAAATTTATAGCGTCTACAAAATAGGGGATAATTTTATGGCATTTTTATTTTTATTCTTTTTTTATTAGTAATGGTGGCGATCTGCGATTTTTTTCGGGACTGCGACATTATGACGGACACATCGGACATTTTTTACACTATTTTGGGACCATTATTATTTATACAGCGATCAATGCTATAAAAATGCATTGATTACTGTGTAAATGACACTGGCAGTGAAGGGGTTAACCACTAGGGGGCAGTGAAGGGGTTAAGTGTGTCCTAGGGAGTGATTCTAACTGTTAGGGGGCTGGACTTCAACACACAGGACAGTGATCACAGCACTTGATGAGAGAGAGCTGTGATTACTGTCCTGTCACTAGTCAGAACGGGGAAATGCTTTGTTTGCAAAAGCATCTCCACATTCTTCCTCTCTGTGACATGATCGCGGGCACCCGGCGGACATTGAGTCCGTGGGAACCGCGGTCACGGAGACCACGGCGGGTGCGTGCCTGCGACACCGCTTCTTAAAGGGGGCGTACCTGTACGCCCTTTTGCCTACCAGCGCCATTCTGCAGACATACATCGGTGTGCGCTGGTTGGGAAGCGGTTACTAATAAAACAAATTGAAAGAATAAAAAACTTAAATAGGATTTTGATATGTGCAAGATGCTGTATACCTAAAGTGGAACTTTAGTCAGAAGACTAGGTCATGCTAGATCACTTCAGGCTCCTTTTGCATGTATAATGTAAAACATTAAAATAAGTGCCTATACTGTTTAAAATTCAGTAATACACCATCTCAATCTGCTCTACACAATCTCTCTTTCTCTATTTTAGGCATGGTGCCACATTTGTTGAGGCTGCCCTGCCTAAAGAATAATGTTCTTTAGCAAGGAACATACATTCCACATAAAATATTATGCTATCAAAATTAGTGTGTGCTGTAAATTGCCTCCAGCATTGCTTATGTTGCTTCTTGCTGGAGGCTGCCATTTTGCTGAAGATCAGAGGCCCAGGGCAGCAGTAAATCCTTAGGTTGTCAGCAGATCGACCTCTACATTTTCAGCACAGTGCCTAAAAATAGAGAGCAACTGAGCATGTGTATAGCAGGGTGAGTCAATGCATTACTGAATTTTTAAAAGTATAGGCACTTATTTTTAATGTTTTTACATAGTTATACTTGCAAAAGGGGCCAGCCTGAAGTGATCTAGCAAAACTTAATTTTCTGACTAAAGTTCCAATTAGGATACATTTAGATTGACTGACTATTTGTAAAAGAAATATGTAGGCTGCTGTGCTAAATTCCTACTACAAATGCCACTTGTCTTTGCCTGTCTGTTATGCTGATCCTTTGGCTTCAATAGTTTCTGTTTTATGGACCTGGAACAAGTTTGGGGCAAATGAAGCCAGTCTAGCATCAGAACCCCTGATCTGCAGAAGTATTCAGTAACTCATTACCAATGCCTTAGAAAGCTATTATATTAGACAGGCAAGTAGCATTTTTAAAGCAGGTCAGCAATGTTAGACTTTTTTTCTGTTATCACAATGATTCTTCAATTGAATTTTGTGAACACATGTATAGGATATTTAAATATTAACATTATTATTTTTACTGCATAATTGTATTGCAAATTAAAGATTAATTAGTCTTACCTGCAGGAGAATAAGATATTCTGGGATGCGCTGGACAACATGAAAAAGAAGGATATACAGATCTGACTTTATGTCTTCTTCAGCCTAAACAGTAAAAGATATTTTAATAAGCGTTTTTGTTAGTGAACAAAATGTATACTGTTTTTTAACATAAGTGAAAAAAAGTGTAGTGCCAGCATTTTTCCTTATTGATGTAGTATAATGTTAACTTATGAACAGTTATATTTGAATATGTGGCACCATCTAGTGGCCAAATTGGTGAATGGACTTTATTTTATTTTTACTTTTTGAAGAATATCAGAGGAAGTGACTTTTATTTACTTTCCACAACTACCTACCTACCCAGCATGCCGTGTGATTTACCCAGCAGGACTCAGTATGGAATTGCATGCTGGGTAGGCTATAAAAAGGCTCCACGTGGCCATCTTAGCTCTCTTTGGATGCATGGCCAGCCTGTGAGGACCTGTGCGGAGGTGTTCCACAGAACGTGGTCTACACCTACCAGGAGCAGCACGACCAGCGAATTTGCTTTGCACCAGCAGGCTGCAGAGACACTGGGACAGAACTGAGAAGGATCCAGGCTGACAGTGAGAGTCATCAGAAGGTTCCGGTCTATCTTTCGGAGCGAAGTGGTGTGACGGCACCGGCCGGAGAGAAGCAAGACCCAGTACACCGGAGGCCCAAATCAAAAATATCAGCAGCTCCTTCGGGGGTCAGTGCTTCACGTGGGGGCTCGTCCGGGATACTGTTACTCTGCAATCAAGCCCACCCTCCTCTTGACACCAGTATGGACCCCATCACAGTAGTCCAGTGGTCCAAAGCGGAAGGCGCCCGCTCAGAAGCGAGCGTGGCACTTGAACTCCCAGGGGAAGAATGGGAGGAAAGACAGGTCAGGCAGAAGTGGTGCAGGCACTATCCCCAGAGAGGAAGGCCTGGGTGATAGCTGTGAGGCCAGACTATGGGACCTCCCGCATTTATGCCCTACTAGAATGGAGGAAGGGAGTCCCTGATAATTTCCAAGGCACCAGTGTGAGACTGTTTGACAGGACTGAATTTTGCTTGACACATCCTGCCAGGTCAGGTGGGATTTATCCCAGCTCAAGACAGACAGAGCCCACCCAGCAAGAATTCAGTTTTCAGTAAAAACCAAGGGAAAGTGGCAGAGGGTCCCCTCCCAAGAAGAAAAAGGCAGTTATTAAGACAGTTGGAGTTCATGGGAGGAATTCACAGTCAGAGCAACAGTTGGCTGACCTGAAACAGCAGTACAGTGAAATACAGGAGAGGTTTCAGGAGACTTCCAACATGATTGCAGAACACATCAAAGGACTATCCGTCACATGCGTAGACCTGGGTGATAGTCAAGTGACACCTAGACCCGTGTCAGTAATTAAAAGATGCCCTCATAACCGCCTGCCAGAGGTGACTATCAGAAAAGACTTCAAGATCGATGGTCAGATAGGAGAGAGGGGACAGAAGGACAAGCTGTCTTACACAAACCTCTTGCATTAAATTGAGTTGGGGCTACAGAGAGGATACCTGGAGTCTGAGATTGTGGAGGCTGTGATCAATGCCATTAGTCCAGGCCTAAGCATCAGAGGCATGCTAGAGATGAAAAATGAATTGACTTTAACACAACTCAGGAGAATACTGAAGAGTTATTATAAAGAGGAAGATGCTGCTGAACTGTTTCATCAACTGATAAATATGGCACAGAGTAGTCAGGAGACTCCCCAGAACTTTTTATTCAGAGCCATTGAACTAAAGGACCGTCTGTTGTCTGTTTCAAAGGGAGAGGGCTCTGAGGAACACTTTGGAGCTGAACTGATTCAGAAAAAGTTTCTGAGGTCCGTGACTACAGGGCTTAGGAGTGACTATATCAAGTTTCAGTTGAGACAGTACCTGGAAGATCCATCTACACCAGATGAGGTACTCATTGAAGAGACAAATGAGGCAGCCAAAATGGAGGTAGAAAGGGACAAGAAACAAAGAAAGACCCAACCCCCCAGCATAACCAGGACCATAGTACAGCAGCTAGATGTGCTACAAGGCATTAAGGAACCCAGTGTCTTGATGGTGAGCACAGACTAGACATCTTGGCCTTCACCTACTCAACATCTGTCAACATGTAGGTCTGGTCTGGAGAAACTGATCCAGATGCAGAAGGAGATGTTAGAACTGATGATCCTAGTGACTGCTAAACTGGTTGAGCCATGTGAGGAAGAAGTCTCGACCCTCAAGACCCTGACGGACTCTACTACTAATCGGACCATGAAACTGGCGAAGAAAAAGATCTGCTTTAAATGCGGGGGAGTGGGACACTACCGTCGAGTATGTCCAAGTCCACCAGAACCTGAAGTAGAACCTCCAAAAGCCGGCGGAAAACTTCCGAGGGCCCCAGTGAAGGAGTTAACTGGGCGCCCTGTCACAGCAGTCAACTCCAAACCCACCTGTACTCACCAGGCTCCAACGGCCACAGCTAAGCTGAAACAGAGAAAAGAAACTTCACGTAAGCAAAGCATGAAGGTACAAGACACCAAACAGGGCAAACGCGCCAAAACTCATGTATTTCCTCCCAAGCTAGTGGGGCCTTCCCCGATTGTCCCCATCCAAGTAGAGGGAATTTACACTAAAGCCCTGCTGGATACCGGAGCTCAAGTGACTCTGTTATACAGAGACTTTTACGAGAAATATCTCAAACATCTCCCCTTGCAGAAGCTGTAAGAGCTGAAGATATGGGGTCTAGGCACACAGAACTTTCCTTACAACGGCTACCTACCCATCAAACTTACCTTCGACCCGAGTGTGACAGGCAAGGCCGAAACCTTTGCTACCTTGGCAGTAGTGTGTCCTCGCCCTCCAGGGGCTGATAGAAGTTCCCTCATCATTGGGACCAACACTGATCTGGTACGGAGACTGCTCACACCACTAGTACAGGAGAAGAGCACCCCAGCCAAGGGTGTGCACCCCATGCTAACACAGGTGTACCAGGATCTTGTGCAGGAACAGAAGGCCCCACCAGAAGAAGTGGGAAAAGTCTGGCATCTGAACAAGAGTGAAAAGCTGGTGCAGCCGGGTGAGGTAGTCTGCCTAAAAGCCTCTATCAAGCTCAGTTGGAGACAGCCTGGTCCCTTCATCGTCCTTGAGATGGACAGGCAGAAAGAAGATAAGGGCCTGGAAGTTATCCCTGAAGTGTTGTCAACCAAGGCACTGAAGAGAAGTAAAGGAAGAATCTCAGTCAGTGTTTTCCAACACAACAGCCTTGCCTGTGAAGGTACCTACCAGAGTGCTGCTGGGACAGGTCAGTCAAGCAACCCCAGTCTCGCTGTGTGGTATCATGGGAGAACAAGATGGAGAGATTCCCCTGGAAGAGTTCTACCCAAAGAACACCCCTCTTTCACCTGCCTGGATGGAGAGAGCGAAGAACCAGCTCCTGAGATGCAAGGCTGCCTTCTCAAAAAGTGAGTTTGATGTGGTACTTGCAAAGAGTGCCGAACACAAAATTCGGCTGGAAGAAGACAAACCCTTCAGAGAGAGGGTCAGATGGATTCCACTGGGAGATCTGGAGGATCTAAGAGAATAGCTGGCTGAGCTGAAGAAGACAGGGATTATCAGAGAGTCCCAGAGTCCATATGCCTCCCCAATAGTGGTAGTCAGAAAGAAGAATTGGTCATTACGGTTGTGTATTGACTACAGGACACTGAACCGAAGGACCATTCCTGATCAGTACACCACACCTCGGATAGAAGATGCCTTACAGAACCTGTCAGGGGCGAAGTGGTTCAGCGTACTGGACCTAAAAAGTTTGTCATTACCCCTGTGGGATTCTTTGAGTTCAATCACATGCCACAAGGTCTGTCTGGGGCTCTGGCAACTTTCCAGAGATTGATAGAGAAGACTGTGGGCGACATGAACTTGATTGAGGTGCTGGTGTACTTGGATGATATCATAGTGTTTGGCTGAACACTAGAAGAACACGAAGAGCACCTGGAGAAAGTCCTGAAGAGACTTCACGACGAAGGCCTGAAACTCTCAATGGAAAAGTGCCAGTTCTACCAGCCCTCAGTAAACTACCTAAGACACATCGTGTCCGCAGAGAGAGTGGCAACAGACCCCAAGAAGATAGAAGCCGTCACTTCTTGGCCCAGACCCACAAATGTGACTGAGCTTAGATCCTTCTTGGGCTTTTGTTCGTACTATAGGAGGTTTGTAGAAGGGTTTGCCAAAAAAGCTCATCCACTCACTGAGCTATTGAAGAACCAGGAGGAAGCTGGCCTAGATTCAGATAGACCTGGTAGACCGAAGGAGGGACCCAGGAAGAAGAAAGAGTCCATTCAAGACCAGTGGACCCAGCAATGTGAAGAAACCTTCAGACAGCTAAAGTGGAGTCTTACCACTGCTCCGGTTTTAGCTTATGCAGACCCTACCAAACCCTACGAACTGCATGTGGATGCCAGCCGAGACGGGTTGTTCTACCAAGAACATGATGGGCATCTAAGGCCTATTGCCTATGTGAGCCAAAGTTTAATTCCTGCTGAAAGGAACTACCTCACTCACAAGCTTGAGTTTCTGACATTGAAGTGGGCTGTGGTGGACAAGCTGAAAGATTATCTGTATGGTGCGGAGTTCGTGGTCAAGACGGACAACAACCCCCTCACCTACTTGCTCACCACCGCAAAGCTGGATGCCACTGGCCACAGGTGGTTGGCTGCTCTCTCAGCATTTACCTTCAGCCTGAAGTACAGACCAGGAGTTGGTAACAGAGATGCGGATGCATTGTCAAGAAGACCTCACTGTTCTCAGGGCCACTCGGAAGACTGGACCCAACTCACCCCTGAAGGAGTAAGAGCCCTCTGTGAAGGGGCTGAACAGCAAGGAAAAGGAGAAGCCAGAGCTGAAGAGGTTGAAGTGTCAGCCGCAGGACTGCCTAAATGCTACTGTAATGTTGCTCAACTAACAGAGGAGGGTTTACCCAAGTTAACTAGAAAAGACCTCCGAAGGGACCAACAGGAGGATTCACTCTGCAGCCTGGTATTGAAAGCTCTAGAGAGTCAATGGCCGGATATACTCCTAATAAGCGCTCAGAAAGAAGCTCGCCTACTACACAAAGAGTGGGATCGGTTGTAGCTTCAACAAGGGGTGGTCTACCGAAGTGGCCCCTCTGAAGATCCTGAAGAGAAGTGGCAGTTGTTTCTGCCGAAGAAACACAGAGAAAAGGTACTGATCACCTTGCATGATCACCATGGCCATCTGGGATCAGAAAGGACGCTACAGCTAGAAAGGGACAGGTTCTACCGGCCCTATCTGAGGACTGAAGTGGAGAACTACTGTCATTCCTGCCTCAGGTGCATACAGCGGAAGACCTTACCCCAGCGAGCTGCCCCAATGGGTCACTTGGAAAGTCAAGGGCCAATGGATCTAGTCTGCATAGACTTCTTGTGTTTAGAGTCTGACCTGATTGGACAAGGAAACATTTTAGTATTCACTGATCACTTCACCCGTTATGCTCAGGCATTTCCCACCAGAGATCAACAAGCAGCCATGGTTGCAAAGATTCTGGTGGAAATGTTCTTTGTCCATTATGGTTTACCTCAACGGATCCATTCAGACCAAGGGAGGGATTTTGAAAGACTGTTGGATCTACTAGGTATCCAGATGTCCAGAACTACTCCCTATCACCCACAAGGAGACCCTCAACCCGAGAGGTTTAAAAGAATGAACAAAAAATTGTGCTGCGCTTAGGTGTGTATCTATGTGTCCGTCCACCCTAGTGGTACCATATACACTAAATCTAAAGTGCAATGTGCAAGTGATACGGATCTGAAATCAACTCTGCATACGTAAAATAAATAAATATATCAGAAAAGTGCAACAAGGTGCCATATACAATAAATCCCAAAGTGTAATGTGCAAATAATACAAATCTGAAATCAACTCTGCATGCATAAAATAAATAAAATAAATAAATACAGCAAACACTTATTAATCAATGATACTCAATGGAATAAATACATGTCACATGCAAAACTCCAATATAACCATAGAAGTGACAGGTGAAATTAAATCAAATAAACTATAACCATATGTGTGACAGGTGATATTTGAGACAACAATTGTCCTTATTTGTGAAAAAAATCTTCCAACACAATATCACACAACAGTGTGCAGTGAAAAGTTCCAAAAGAAAACTTTGGTGCATAAAGTGTTTCAAAGGAAAAATCCAGTTGCTGAATCAGAGTGCCCAAATCATGCCGTGATGTGCCTCGGTGACCCCCAAAGTGGTTGCGCTCACCTTAGAGCGTGTGACACAGTATTCAGCTGCATCAATACACGCTATGGAGCCACCCCTGGGCTCAATGATTGATAACAGATGATCTCCAAGCAGGCTCTCTATGGCTCCATAGGCATCATACCAAAAAAAAACAGAAGGACTATATAGTGTGATATCGCCAGATACTTTATTAAAAATACACCCAATCCCCACACTGGGGTACTCACATTTTTCAGGTGCTATTGTGCACCATACAATACAGTGCACAATAGCACTCTGCTGCACTTTTCTGATTTATTTTATTTATTTTATGTATGCAGAGTTGATTTCAGATTTGTATTATTTGCACATTGCACTTTGGGATTTATTGTATATGGCACCTTGTTGCACTTTTCTGATATATTTATTTATTTTACGTATGCAGAGTTGATTTCAGATCTGTATCACTTGCACATTGCACTTTAGATTTAGTGTATATGGTACCACTAGGGTGGACGGACACATAGATACACACCTAAGCGCAGCGCAATTTTTTGTTCATGTTATTGCACGGTTATGAATACGTGATCTGCGTTTGCAGCTGGGCATTTACTTTAGTTGGTTCTCCATTAAGGTATTGGATTATTGTGGCTCGCAAGTTTTTTTCTCTTTTATTTAGGTTTAAAAGAATGCTTCTCAACATGCTGGGGACCTTGACCTCTGAACAGAAACCGCATTGGAGCAAACATATCACTGCCTTGGTGCATGCCTACAATAGTACCAAGAGTGATACTACAGGATATTCTCCTTACCGGTTAATGTTTGGGCAAGAGGCCAGGCTACCGATAGACTTAGCCTTTGGAACTTCCTTGGATCACACTTCAGAGACCTCTCATCGAGGATATGTAGACAGGTTGAGGAAGAGCTTGAAGATCCTATGAGCCGATGAGAAGGCCCAAGCCACATCAGACATCAGAGGAAATAGGAACAAAAGGAACTTTGACTTAAAAGTACGGGTTCGGGACCTACAACACGGTGACCGAGTTCTACTAAGAAATCTGGGCATCCCAGGTAAGCACAAATTAGCTGATCGCTGGAGGTCACAGCCATATGTAGTATGCAGACAACTACCAGGACTCCCAGTTTATGAGATTAGGACGGAAGGGAATACTGGACCAGTAAGGACCTGGCATAGAAACCACCTCCTACCTCTCACAGAAGCAGTCAGAATAAATCTAGAAGAAGATCTACCTTCTACGTCTACTGCTGTGCATTGACCAGTAACTAGATCTCAGCCTGAAGCACCAGAAGCTGAAGCGGGAGGAGAAATGGAAATAAGTTGGCTATGGTCATCTGAAACACCAGAAACTGAAGTGAGTGTTTCACCTCAACCAAGAAGTGGAGATAGTGGGACTCTTAGACCTGACGCCCCAGAATTCGTGCCACTGTCTGGACATTCTGAGGAAAACTTGTCTACCACTGGGATTGATATACAATAATCGGAAGTGGAGGAAAGCAATACTTACCCAGAAGTGGTGACCACGCCAAAAACACAGAGAACAAAGAGAGACATTCGACCCCCAAAAAGACTAACATATGATACACTGGGCGAATGTTCTGAGGCGACTCAAGTTACTTGCAAGAGAAATGCTGAAGTGCCTGGTCCTGCTACTGTTCGTTCGGAAAGACATAACCCCAACTCACCCCTTGACACACCTGTATCAGATTGTATAGTGTCAACCGTATGTGCACAGAGCAGCTCCTCATCATATGAGAATTGGTGAGAGGCTCCTCTGTCGGTCTTATGCAACCGATTAGAAGCAAAAATGTACACTTGTTTATCACTTATATTTGTTTTTTTTTGTTTTTTTTTGTTTTTTTTTGCTCTTGTTTTCATTATGTTTGTTTATAATGCACTTATGTTGATAGTGCAATGTACATCCTGATACAACTTTGTACTTATTCTTTGATACTTTAATAAAAATACAATTTAAAAAAAAAAAAAAAAAAAAAAAAGAAGCAAAAATGTGCAATAGGGCTAAGATTTTGGACATCTTTGGGGACCAAAGCCTTAAAGCAGGGGGAGTGTGTAGCGCCGGCATTTTTGCTTATTGATGTAGTACAATGTTAACTTATTAACAGTGTTATATTTTAATATGTGGTACCCTCTAGCGGCCAAATTGGTGAATGGACTTTATTTTATTTTTACTTTTTGAAGAATATCAGAGGTAGTGACTTTTATTTACTTTCCACAACTACCTACCTACCCAGCATGCCGTGTGATTTACCCAGCAGGACTCAGTATGGAATTGCATGCTGGGTAGGCTATAAAAAGGCTCCGCGCGGCCATCTTAACTCTCTTTGGACGCATTGCCAGCCTGTGAGGACCTGTGCGGAGGTGTTCCACAGAACGCGGCCTACACCTACCAGGAGCAGCACAACCAGCAACTTTGCTTTGCACCAGCAGGCTGGAGAGACGCTGGGACAGAACTGAGAAGGATCCAGGCTGACAGTCGGAGTCATCAGGAGGTTCCAGTCTATCTTTTGGAGCGGCACCGGCCGGAGAGAAGCAAGACCCAGTACACCGGAGGGAGCTGTTTTGCTACACAGACCTGGTCGGGTGAGAGGGCTGTTGCCCAAAGTTTTCCTAAAGCACTATCACACACCTGATTCTGTAACACACTGTGCTGGGACCTGTAGTCCCACACAGGGGAATTGAAGGAACTAAAGACTAAGTTCAAATAGGCCTCAAGCCTACCCTTCACCGCAATATTAACGCTGTGTTGCACAAAGTTAATTGCATCAGAGACAGTTACAGGCTACTACACTACAGGAATATACCTTCATCATCTATTTTGTTTAATCTTGGTGTATTTGACCGCTGGATTACAAAGTATAATTCATAATTGCTAGCAGAAGACAGAAGACAAAGAGAGGACTTCCTATTCCATTACAAGGCCTTGCATCCTAGTTGTGATTAATAGAGAGTTTACACTCTAAAACAGGGGGAGCTCCTTAGGGATTGTTCTTGTGCTATAAACATTGTCTTCTTGTAGTTACCAGCGCGCACTGGAAGTGGGAAGGTACCCAGAATTAAGGTATTTCCCATTCTGGCATTAGTCCCACTTGGAGACGCACTTCCCGAGATCAGTTAATACCATTTTGTGTGTACAACTTATTGTGTATATTCACTGGTCTGTTGTGCTACATTGGTGTGACAGTATCAGTAGTGTAATACTACTTTCTTATTGATTCCAGTATAAGTTACGTTACTGGTTAAGTACAACTTGTGTGGAGTGTTGTTCCTTTTCCAACAGGTGGAACATCGGATACCCAGGTAATAAGAAAGGTATACTGTTACAGTATTATACTGTACATTGTGGGGTTATCCCTATCATTAGCTCCACACTAACACTGCACCACAGTTGTGTCAAGGGGCTGAGTCAAGTCTTTGGGGGTGGTAAGGCAGAGTACAGGCCCAAATCAAAAATATCAGCAGCTCCTTCGGGGGTCAGTGCTTCAAAAGAATTAAAAAAAAAGGAACGCGCTATTCCATTTTGATCCGATCATTAAAAACCAATCTGACTATATTGGGGCCATGTTGTCCAAGACTCACCTAGGCAAGATTAGGCCATTCTCCAGACTTGTGGACAATTTCTCAGATAAACAATCATGCACAAACAGTAGTATCAAAACACTGGTGAAATTCCAGATCTACAGATCTGGTAACACTTGTCTGAAAAACATAATTCATATGAACGTTTATACTGAATTTCAGGTTGGCCACATACATTGAACCATGCAGTCTGAGTGCCATGTCCTTTATGTTTACCAGCAACTTTCTAAAAGCAGGATACTGTTAAATATGTATGCGTGGGAACAATCAATCAATTAATAATATACAGGATTTATAAAGTTTACGCAATGATTTACAAAATAAGTGACACAGAACAGTTGCAATACAATTCAATGCAAGAGGGTTTAGAAGGGCCCTGTTCTTGGAAGCTTACAATCTAAAGGGAGAGGTAAATGGGAGGGGGGGGGGGGGGGTATTGAGTTGATGGATAAAGTAAAGTTCCAGTTATTAGGTAGAAGTGGCTTCCATAAAGAGACATGATTTCAAGGATTGCCTGAAGACAAACAGAGTGGGAGATAACAAGATGGACTGGGGTATGGAGTTTCAGAGTAAAAGAGAGGCTCTGCATAAATCTAGGAGACGACCACGAGAAGACGTGACGAGGGGACTAACAAGCAGGAGGTATTGGAAGGAGGGACAAGTGTGGTTTGGGTGATATTTTTGAGATGAGACTGGCAATGTAACTTGGGCCAGAGATTTAGACGGATGTTCTTTATATGCATATAATTTATAACTAATGAAGTAGGCTCTCCTTCTACACATATGTTCGTATACCTAAACAAGATTATAATCATATAGTTAAGTGTGTGGCAATTGTCAGATATCTTTGTTGCATGGGTAGTCCAAAGGTCAGCAAACTTTTGTTTAGATGCTAAATGTCTGATGTAATTGCAATGTAATGTTTATGAAAAACTGAACTCAGCTAATTTAGAAAAGGTATATGGAAGTGGGTAATACTAGGAAACATTACATTTTTCACACACCACCAGATCAAAAGTATTCTATAAACAATCTGTTCTTAAAAAAATGTGTATTTACCTGATCTGAAGATAAGAATATCAAACTGTTGTTCTGTCTTCCCTGACTATAACTGGTTATTGTTAGGTGCGCTATGCATTGATAGATAAATATTTACTAAAGTGAGTTACAGGAACATTGCAATTACTATGTGAGAAGCAACCAAACAGTTCTACTTTAAAAGCAAGAAAAGAAGAAGCAATACATTTACTGCATGATAACAATCTAATCGTATTGGCATGTATGTAGCTCAAAGTTTGCTCAATTTTGTTATAGGCCAAAGCAACTCAAAATGTATAATTTCAGTTATGGGTAGATGTCAGCAGATTCAATTATTATCACTCTTCCAGTTCTACCTATAACCAAAACTTCAATTTTGGTGGACTGAATAAACAAGCATTATTCTTTAAAAAGATTTTTCTACCGAACTTTGATGTTCAACAAATAATTTATATTGGATAATAATAATGGCTTTAATTGTGCCTACGGTTAATTCATTAAAAATTATATATGGTATACCAGACCTAACATAACAAAAATCCCCTTTCAAAAATTGAACTATTTATAGGGGGTTATATAGAAGAATATTTATACCATATATGTATTTTCATTGGGCTTACCTCTTTAAGAACCACAATATGTATCACAGAAATACTTTCTGGCAGGTCTTTCAAGCAAGAAACATAATAATCCAAGAAGTTGTTCTTAAAAGAAAAAATAAATATTTACCAGCATATTTGTTATTAGATAAAATGATTTTGAGGAATAATTGTAAGCAGGACATTATTATGCAGCTGTCTCTTGTATACAGTCAAAGCAAGACTTTAATACTATTTACCCGTCAGCTTCTCACAATTGTATAACCATCGCATTAGATGGGAACCAGTTCCTAATTAACTGATGGGATATATTTTCTGGAAAAGCCATTTCCAGTCGTGCTCAAATTTAAAAAAATCTGCAGCAGATGTAAGTGAAATCACTACTAATAGGCCACAGAATATAAATAGCTGTGATTCACTATGAAGGCATGTCTACCTGGAATTCTGTGAACTAGTAGATTTCTGACTGCTAAGACTGTGGCTACAGCTTAAAGTCCAATTGGACTTTAAGCTTAAATTGGCTAAATACATTCCAGCCGCATCAAAATAAAAAGGTGCAAAATCAGTCACAGTCAAAGTAGAAAACTCTTTTTCCTGGCCCACTTCACGTCAACACACAATGGGTTAACACCTCCTTTGGAGCCCCATATGACCACCTGTTCCAAGCTGAATAAAAGACAGCCCCTCCCCCAACTAAGATGTTCTTTTTTTGGTCATGCTCCAGGCCACCAGTTGATTGCAGTTGGTAAGTAATTTGTTTGCTGCACCCCCCCTGCCGAACCTACCCCTCCATGTTCAGCCTCTCATGGAGATGGAAGACCCTGAATGCTCTGAGATAAATCCTTCTAAAAACTGGGTGCCCTTTGTGCCAGGGCGGCGGGCAAAATGATGCTTAAACAGCATTGATATTGTACAGGAATGGTATTATAAAAGCTCTGCGATGTCATCATTGTCTCTCCCTTTGGGTTTTTTCCAGACTTTTTATATGCAGCTTGCCACACTGCTCTCCTGGCTTTATTGTCAGTCTGAGAGCAGTTGTGAATGATGTGACAGGGGGCAGGGAGATGGGCAGCACAGGAGCTGCCCATCTCTTATAGAGCGTAAATCGCTCGTTGATGAAGGATAACAGAGACCTCGTCAGAAAACCAATTAACATTAACAGGTTCTCTAAGCTTTATCCATATAAGGTGGCTGATTTATATTTATGCACTGCACTTCCAGGGTGGATGCTGCTGCCTAGTGTCTGGTGCAACAAGTGTCTTTGCCTTTTTATAAATCGGTTGCCTTCAGAAGATCCTATGGATGAGAAAGTGGACTTGTTCACACCAGATGCCGTCCAGTGGGTTTTTATTCTGCATCAAGAACGCATGGACAGTGTTTACCTTTGGTTCCAATTATTTAGTTCTCACCAGTACAGTGCATTCTAGTGCAGTCAACAAAAGTATAATGTTGCATTGTTTCTGTATGGAACACATCTGGAAAGTGGCAAAACGCATTGAGAATGCATCAAAAACACTCATGCAGAAACACATTTGGAACGCACAAATTGTGGTGATCTGGCCATGATCTGGCCATCAGGCTTGCACAGAATGTATACAGTAGGGATGAGCCGAACACCCCCCGGTTCGGTTCGCACCAGAACCTGCGAAGGGACCGAAAATTCGCATGAACGTTAGAACCCCATTGACGTCTATGGGATTCGAACGTTCGAAATCAACATGCTCATTTTAAAGGCTAATTTGCATGGTATTGTCCTAAAAAGGGTTTGGGGACCCGGGACCTGCCCCAGGGGACATGTATCAATGCAAAAAAAAGTTTTAAAAACGGACGTTTTTTCGGGAGCAGTGATTTTAATGATGCTTAAAGTAAAAAAAAAAAAAAGTGAAATATTCCTTTAAATATCATACCTGGGGGGTGTCTATAGTATGCCTGTAAAGTGGCGCGTGTTTCCCGTGCTTAGAACAGTCCCTGCACAAAATGTCATTTTTAAAGGAAAAAAAGTCATTTAAAACTGCTTGCGGCTTTAATGTAATGTCGGGTCCTGGCAATATGGATGAAAATCAGTGAGACAAAAGGCATGGGTACCCCCAAGTCCATTACCAGGACCTTTGGGTCTTGTATGGATATTAAGGGGAACCCCGCACCCAAATTAAAAAAGGAAAGGTGTGGGGCCCCCAGGCGCTATATACTCTGAACAGAAGTATACAGGCGGCGCAAACAAGACAGGGACTGTAGGTTTGTTGTTAAGTAGAATTTGTTTGTAATTTTGAACTGGTACATTTTTAACATGTTTAGCTCCATCCAAAAAATCTATTTTAAGCTTTTTGGAAAACCTAGGGAAGGGTCATCACCCCTGTGACATTTGTTTTGCTGTCTGTGCTCCTCTTCAGAAGATTTCACCTCACTTTTTGTCCCAATGACAAATGTTTTTTGAAAATTTGGGGTTTTTTGTGAAACAAGGATTGGTGATAAAGCATCAGTGGAAAGGAGAAAAGTTTTTCCCATATTAACTCTTACAGGAGAGAATTTCCCCTCCTAGGGGTAGATTTCATCTCACTTCCTGTTGTCTCCTTCCGTTTGCAAGTAGGAGTTGTTTGTAAGTTGGATGTTTGAAAGTAGGGGCCTGCCCTATATACTCAGCAGAAATTTGGGCCTTAGGTGTTGTTGTGGCCACAACACTGTAAGCCCTCACAGGGCCCTGCTGTGAAATATTAGATCAAGAATTGTAATTACATGCCCCTGTTGAACAGGGGCAGAAAAAGTGGGCCTTTGGTGGTAGTGGTGGTGCACCACACTGTAAGTCCTCACAGATACTCTTGGTGGGCGCAAAAACGGGCCCTACTGTGAAATATTAGATCAAGAATTCAAATTACATGTCCCTGTTGAACAGGGGCTGAAAAATTGGGCCTTAGGCACTGGTGCTGGTGCCTCAACACTGCAACCCCTCACAGATACTCTAGTTGGAGCGCAAGAACTAGCCCTGCTGCAAAGAATTGCATCAAAAATTGTAATTACATGCCCCTGTTGAACAGGGGCTGAAAAATTGGGCCTTAGGCACTGGTGCTGGTGCCTCAACACTGCAACCCCTCACAGATACTCTAGTTGGAGCGCAGAAACTAGCCCTGCTGCAAAGAATGGCATCAAAAATTGTAATTACATGCCCCTGTTGAACAGGGGCTGAAAAATTGGGCCTTAGGCACTGGTGCTGGTGCGACAACACTGCAACCCCTCACAGATACTCTAGTTGAAGCGCAGGAACTAGCCCTGCTGCAAAGAATTGCATCAAAAATTGTAATTACACTCCCCTGTTAAACAGGGGCTGAAAAATTGGGCCTTAGGCACTGGTGCTGGTGCCACAATACTGCAACCCCTCACAGATACTCTAGTTGGAGCACAGGAACTAGCCCTGCTGCAAAGAATTGCATCAAAAATTGTAATTACACGCCCCTGTTAAATAGGGGCTGAAAAATTGGGCCTTAGGCACTGCTGGCAGCGCCCAGAACCAAAAATGTTCTTACAAGCTATCAGCATGATCATTGAGGAGGAAGAGGATAATTACTCAGCATACCAGGATAGTCACTCAGCATCAGCATAGGCAGTCTTTGAAGGGATCTGACATTTAAAAAAAAATTATTCGGTTACATCAGCATCAGGTGCTTGGTAGCTGGTGGTGATCCAAGACTGATTCATTTTTATGAAGGTCAGTCGATCGACCGAGTCGGTGGACAGACGCACCCTGTGATCGGTTACAAAGCCTCCAGCAGCACTGAATGTGCGTTCCAAAAGAACGCTGGATGCAGGACAGGCCAGTAGCTCAATTGCATACTGTGCAAGCTCTGGCCAGTGATCCATCCTCAAGACCCAGTAACCCAGAGGATTTTCGGTGGGAAAGGTGTCCAAGTCAGATTTTGCCCCTAGGTATTCCTGCACCATGTAAAACAGACGCTGGCGATGGTTGCTGGAACCGATCATACCTTGGGGCTGCGGACTAAAAAATTGTCTGAATGCATCGGTCAGACGGCCACCTTCTCCACTGCTCCTTCTTTGACTGACCGAAGCCTCTGCTCCCTCTGCGACATCAAGATAAGGTCCGCAACCTTACCCTTGTAATGTGGATCAAGGAGGGTTGCCAGCCAGTATTGTTCCTTCTCCTTGATACCACTAATACGAGGATCCTTCCGCAGGCTTTGCAGGATCAGGGAGGCCATGCAGCGTAGGTTTGCTGAGGCATTCAGTCCGGAGTCCTCTGGGTCACTAAGGATGACATGATCCGCAGCCACCTCTTCCCAGTCACGTACAAGTCCATGTGTTTCTTGGGACTGTAAATGATCCCTTAAAGACTGCTGCTGATGCTGAGTGCCAGGCTCCACCTCCATACTGACACAATCCTCCTCCTCGTCCTCTCCCTGTGTGATCAGCGGGCATGCAGGAACACTGTCTGGATAAAGGGGGCCTTGAGAGCTAAGGAAGTCCTCCTCTTCCTGCCTCTGTTCTGCCTCAAGTGCCCTGTCCATTATTCCACGCAGCGTGTGCTCCAACAGGTGGACAAGGTGGACAGTGTCACTGATGCATGCACTGTCACTGCTCACCATCCTTGTGGCCTCCTCAAATGGTGACAGGACAGTGCATGCATCCCTGATCATGGCCCACTGGCGTGGGGAAAAAAAAACAAGCTCCCCTGACCCTGTCCTGGTGCCATAGTCGCACAGGTACTCATTGATGGCCCTCTGCTGCATGTGCAGCCGCTGCAGCATGACCAACGTTGAGTTCCACCTGGTGGGCATGTCACAGATTAGGCGGTTCTTGGGCAGGTTAAATTCCTTTTGGACGTCTGCCAGCCGAGTACTGCCATTATATGACCGGCGGAAATGCACACAGACTTTCCTGGCCTGCCTCAGGACATCCTGTAAGCCCGGGTACCTGCCCAAGAACCGCTGCACCACCAAGTTAAGGACGTGAGCCAAATAGGGCACATGGGTCATTTGTCCCTGTCGGAGGGCGGAGAGGAGGTTGGTGCCATTGTCGCAAACCACCATTCCTGCCTTAAGTTGGCGTGGCGTCAACCACCTCTGAACCTGCCTCTGCAGAGCTGACAGAACCTCTGCCCCAGTGTGGCTCCTGTCCCCCAAGCACACCAGCTCAAGCACCGCATGGCATCTTTTGGCCTGCATACTTGCATAGCCCCTTGAACGCCTACGGAGAACCACTGGTTCCGAGGACAAAGCACAGGAAGAGGCCATGGAGGAAGAAGAAGAGGAGGGGTGGAGGAGAGAGGTGTGTCAGAATCATTAGTAGTGGCATTTTGGAGGCGTGGTGGTGGAGCAACCTCCAACACTACTGCACCTTGTCCTGCATCCTTCCCAGCTGCCAGCAGAGTCACCCAATGCGCTGTGAAAATTAGGTAACGTCCCTGTCCATGCCTGCTGGACCATGAGTCAGCGGTAATATGCACCTTACCGCTGACCGCCCTGTCCAGCGAGGCATGGCGGTAGAGGGCCGTAATCGCCTTCCGTGAAAAAAAGTGGCATTTGGGTACCTGCCACTGAGGAACCGTACATTCCACAAACTCGCGGAAGGGGGCAGAGTCTAACAACTGAAAAGGTAGCAGTTGAAGTGCTAGCAATTTTGCCAAGCTAGCATTCAACCGCTGGGCATGTGGATGGCTGGGAGCGAACTTCTTTCGGCGGTGCAGCAGCTGGGGCAGGGAAATTTGCCTGGTACAATCTGACGTCGGTGTACTGAAAGCAGATTGCCCACAAGTACTTGGCTGTGACACACCTAATTCTACACCTTCATTCCTCTCAGTGCAGGTCTCAGAGAGGACTGAAGGTATAGTGGGGTTGGAGATCTCAGCTGATGAGGAGCAAGGAGAGGTCCTCTTTGTTCTTTGGTGTGGGTCTTTTAGGTACGCTTGCCAACGAACTGCATGGCAGGTCAACATATGTCTGGTCAAGCATGTGGTGCCCAAGCAGGAGATGTTTTGGCCACGCGAGATACGCTTGAGACATATGTTGCAAATAGCAGTGGTGCGATCTGATGCACTCGTCTCAAAAAAGGCCCACACCAAAGAACTTTTGGAATAACGCGCAGAGACAGCAGTGCCCTGCACATGCGGAGCTTTTCGTTGTGATGCAGTCAGTTACTGCCCTTAGGCTGGCCCCTGGAGGGCATCCTGCCTCGGTGATGTGCCTCCTCCTCTCTCCTATCAGGAACCCACGTTGAGTCAGTGACCTCATCATCCCCTCCCTCCTCATCACTGGAGCAAACCTGGCAGTATGCTGCAGCAGGGGGAGCATGACTGCCAGATTGCTGTCCTTCTTGGGCACTCCCTCTGTCCATGCTCACGTTACTGCCTTCATCTAGCTCAGTATCATCATAGCCTTCTAAACGCTGGGCATCCTCCTGGAGCATGTACCCAACACTGTGGTCAAACAGTTCGAGGGACTCCTCAGGAGGACATGGTGGGGCTAGGGAAGGAGTCACTGATGCCATTGAGCCGAGGGAAGAGGCCACGTTGGCAGCTGCTTTGCCAGACAAAGTACCCTGAGCATGGGTGAAAGAGGATGAGGAGGATGAGGACGGCTTGGTCATCCACTCGACCAAGTCTTCCGTGTGTTGCGGCTCAACACGACTAGCTGCCGAAAAAAAGGCCAAACGTGTCCCACGGCCACGTGCTGATGAGGATGCACTGTGTCCACGACCAGCACTGTTGCCTCTAGACACAGAGCCTGCTTACCCTCTTTTATTGGCTTGTGACTGTCTGCCTCTCCTTGTTGGCCTTCCAGACATACTAATGGCCTGCAGTGAGATGTAGCTGCACTAAGCTGGGATATATATATATATATATATATATATATATATATATATATATATATATATATATATATACTGATACTGCAGCTAGCAAAATCAACTGCCTGCCTGTAGTATGAGAACACCACCAATCTTCTACAGGTAGCTTTAGCTGAACACTGTGCAGAGGTTGCACTACACTAACTTGTAGCTTTAGCTGAACACTGTGCAGAGGACGCACTACACCAACATTAAAATAATGTAGCTGCGTGTGGTAGTGATAGGATCAGGAAAACACCACCAACCTTCTACAGGTAGCTTTAGCTGAACACTGTTTTGAGGACGCACTACACTAACGTGTAAATAATGTAGCTGCCTGCGCTAGTGATAGGATCAGGAAAACACCACCAAACTTCTACAGGTAGCTTTAGCTGAACACTGTGCAGAGGTCGCACTACACTAACGTGTAAATAATGTAGCTGCCTGCGGTAGTGATAAGATCAGGAAAACACTACCAACCTTCTACAGGTAGCTTTAGCTGAACACTGTGCAGAGGTCGCACTACACTAACGTGTAAATAATTTAGCTGCCTGAGGTAGTGATAGGATCAGGAAAACACCACCAACCTTCTACAGGTAGCTTTAGCTGAACACTGTGCAGAGGTTGCACTACACTAACTTGTAGCTTTAGCTGAACACTGTTCAGAGGACGCACTACACTAACTTGTAGCTTTAGCCGAACACTGTGCAGAGGTCGCACTACACTAACTTGTAGCTTTAGCTGAACACTGTGAGGAGGACGCACTACACTAACTTGTAGCTTTAGCTGAACACTGTACAGAGGTCGCACTAAACTAACTTGTAGCTTTAGCTGAACACTGTGCACTACACCAACTTGTAGCTTTAGCTGAACACTGTTCAGAGGACGCACTACACTAACTTGTAGCTTTAGCTGAACACTGTGCAGAGGTCGCACTACACTAACTTGTAGCTTTAGCTGAACACTGTGCACTACACTAACTTGTAGCTTTAGCTGAACACTATTCAGAGGACGCGCTACACTAACTTGTAGCTTTAGCTGTACACTGTGCAGAGGTCGCACTACACTAACTTGTAGCTTTAGCTGAACACTGTTCAGAGGACGCACTACACTAACTTGTAGCTTTAACTGAACACTGTGCAGAGGTTGCACTACACTAACTTGTAGCTTTAGCTGAACACTGTGCACTACACTAACTTGTAGCTTTAGCTGAACATTGTTCAGAGGACGCACTACACTAACTTGTAGCTTTAGCTGAACACTGTGCACTACACTAACTTGTAGCTTTAGCTGAACACTGTGCAGAGGTCGCACTACACTAACTTGTAGCTTTAGCTGAACACTGTGCACTACACTAACTTGTAGCTTTAGCTGAACACTATTCAGAGGACGCGCTACACTAACTTGTAGCTTTAGCTGTACACTGTGCAGAGGTCGCACTACACTAACTTGTAGCTTTAGCTGAACACTGTTCAGAGGACGCACTACACTAACTTGTAGCTTTAACTGAACACTGTGCAGAGGTTGCACTACACTAACTTGTAGCTTTAGCTGAACACTGTGCACTACACTAACTTGTAGCTTTAGCTGAACATTGTTCAGAGGACGCACTACACTAACTTGTAGCTTTAGCTGAACACTGTGCACTACACTAACTTGTAGCTTTAGCTGAACACTGTGCAGAGGTCGCACTACACTAACTTGTAGCTTTAGCTGAACACTGTGCACTACACTAACTTGTAGCTTTAGCTGAACACTGTTCAGAGGACGCACTACACTAACTTGTAGCTTTAGCTGAACACTGTGCAGAGGTCGCATTACACTAACTTGTAGCTTTAGCTGAACACTGTGCACTACACTAACTTGTAGCTTTAGCTGAACACTGTTCAGAGGACGCACTACACTAACTTATAGCTTTAGCTGAACACTGTGCAGAGGTCGCACTACACTAACTTGTAGCTTTAGCTGAACACTGTGCACTACACTAACTTGTAGCTTTAGCTGAACACTGTTCAGAGGACGCACTACACTAACTTGTAGCTTTAGCTGAACACTGTGCACTACACTAACTTGTAGCTTTAGCTGAACACTGTGAGGAGGACACACTACACTAACTGTAAATAGTGTAGCTGCCTGACTGTGGTACTAATAGGATCAGAAGAACACCAGCAATTTTCTTCAGGTAGCTGTACTGTAACAACACCGGCCTGCTAATAACAGGAACGGATCTAGCTAAACTGAATACAGTGTATGTATATATATATATATATATATATATATATATATATATATATATACACACAACACCTGGGATGCATATATACACACAATACACTGTAAATGCAGCTAACTGACTGACTGTCCTGCCTAATCTATCTAACTTAAATCAAATGACACTGTCTCTCTGTCTCTGTCTCTCAACGCCGAGACACACTACACAGGGCCGCCGTGCAGGCGGCCTTATATAGTGTGGGGCGTGTACTAAACCCCCTGAGCCATAATTGGCCAAAGCCACCCTGGCTTTGGCCAATTACAGCTCTCTCTACAGACGGCACTGTGATTGGCCAAGCATGCGGGTCATAGTGCATGCTTGGCCAATCATCAGCCAGCAATGCACTGCGATGTCGCAGTGAATTATGGGCCGTGACGCGCCACGTGAATTTGGCGAGAACGGCCCATATCGTTCGCAATTTGGCGACAGATTTTGCCTGCCAAGCATTAGCGTTAAATTTGAAATATAAACTTTAGAAATGGCATTACATTCAACACTGGAAACTGCAAGATTTGGCACAGTTTCTGGAAAGAGTGGAACCTGGCAACTGATTTTTGGTTGATGCTTTTGATAGATCTAGTACAAGCGCTGGCGCACTCAGTCACTGCTATGAAAGCATTGTGGTTACACCACTGGAGGGAAGGTGGAACTTCTACACAAGCCTTCAACATTTCCTATAATGGGAGGTTATTGTTTGGCCAAACGCTGAACAATGAAATTACGCGAATGACATGAGGAAAAGTCTGGACTGTGACCACAGACTAGTAAGAGGAAGCCGCCATCCTTCACTCAAGCCTACTAAACTTTAGAAGGTGCAGGAGGCCAAATCTTATAGGACAGGCTTCAGATTTAACAGGTCACAGTGGAGATGTCTCAAAGTTACTTTTGACATGAAATCAAGTCCAGAGCAAGCTGTTAAGATGGCTAGAAAGTCTTTTTGAAGGTGCGTGCAACTAGTCTCTTCCAGTAGAGGCCACCTTCTGGAGGGTTTGGACAACAATCATCAAAGATTAGTGGGTCCAGAAGTACAATGGAGAATTCCAAAGTTGACCACTGAACCCATTTATTTATGTCCAACAGATCTCAGAAGAGAAAGTGTTTGCAAGATTTTTATACTGCTACAAGGCCATCATGCCAGTGATGCCGAAAACAATCATCTGGAGCTCTTTCTCCCCAGTTTTTCTAGTACCTAAGGCAGGAGCCTTCTGGCCTCTTTCAGTTTGAAGGAATCAAATGTGTTCATTCACACCAAAAGGTTCAAGATGGAGTCCATGCGGACAGTCACAGGGACAGTTCAGCAGGAGAACCAGTTGGTATCAATCAACCGACCGACTCATGCTTCCATGTACCAATCATTGCCGAGCACCAGAGGTGTGTGAGATTTGCGGTGGCCAGATGTCACTTCCAGTTCAGGTGTCTGCCTTTTACAGAATTGGCATAGTCCCAGGAATCTTTTTGAAGATCTTGTTGACAGTGGTGGTACCTTGGGCCAGGTGGTACATGACGGCGTTTCAATTTTCCTTCTTTAGCCTATGAGCTGGGCTGTTTATGGATCAGAAAATCTTTGTGCCTTCTTTCGGAGGCATGCCTCTAAGCCCAGGAGATAGGATGATTCTGAAGCCAGATGCCAGTCTCTGGGGCTGGGGAGTCTACAATCTGAAGAAACAAGTGCGAGGCCATTGGAGTGCGGTGAAGCGCAGATTCCCCAAGTATCTTGAATGAAAGGTAGCCTTTTCTAGCATTGCAGGCCTTTCAGGATCTTCAAAGGGGCCTGAGTAAGGTTGGCAACAAGAAAGTGGTAGCCTACACCTAAAGTCTTTTCTTGTTACATCTTGCAAATAAACTTTTTGTGGGGCAGAGAACCGCTTACAGTCAGTTAAGGTTGGTCTTCCAGAAAAACTGGGAAGTAGTCCCTCCGAGGTTTCACACAAGTGCACAGCAGATAGAATTCAGTTTTCTTATACATGGTCGAGTTACTAACAGTGTACTTGGTCAAAAGAGCAAAGTGTACAATCTTTTCATTTAGCCATCAAGCTCTCAAGAGTCATCCACTCTTGGGTTACCAGGGTGATTAGATTGGCATGCAGGAAGTAGGCCTTTCTGCTCTGAAACAATTGCAAGCCTATTTGACTAGAGGGGTGGCAGCCTTTGGGGCAGTTATGCCAGGATTGCTTGGAAGATATAGGTAAAGGCTAGATTGAAGGTCTGGTGCAGCCTTAATTCAACCTTACAAAATAAATATGCAGTCAGCAAGTTTGGTACAAGAGAGATCAATTCTTTCTAGCTTTAGAAGCTTTCCTTTGTCAGTGTCTCTTCACTTGTTTTCTCCCGCCCTATATTAGCTTTGGTATATCCCATTGTGTGCTGACATGAGGTGGGCCAGGAAAACAGGAAAATTGTTATCAAATACTTATCACAATTTTCCTTTCCTGGCCCATCCTCACGTCAGCACAGGAATCCCTCCCTAGTGGCCTGTCGCAGGCTGGGTTATCGAACATCTTAGTTGGGGGAGGGGCTGTCTTCTATTCAGCTTGAAACAGGTGGTCATGTGGGGCGCCAAAGGAGGTGTTAACTTGTTGTGTGCTGACGTGAGGATGGGCCTGGAAAGGAAAATTGCGGTAAGTATTTGATAACAATTTTCCGTTATCCTTGCAACATGCCACAGAGTTGGACCCTTGCTCTCTGTGGAGAAGCAGTGATCTCCTTGCAGAGGTCGAACACGCCTCCTGCTGGCTGAGCTTCAGTTTTCCAATCCATGTGTAGCATGAGCTTTGTTGATTGCAGGTCTGAATCAGCAGGGGGTGTCAGACTACTGCAATAAGACCACTGATTTTCCCTATTCATTAACATGCCTTGTTCTTACAGTTATTCCTTAAATAGGATCATGTTTCGTTATAGCGGAACTCAAAATCTTGGCATTACTGCAGTAAACATTTCTTCTTATCCCAAACATATACAAAAGTAAAAAAAAAGTATAGTTATGCATTCTAAATTAGGAAATGTTGAACCATATTATATGTGTTTAATCATGGAAATGGTAAAAAGGAAATGAAAAGGAATACATTGATTTTTGATGGGGCAGGGCAACCTGAAGAACTGAAGAGAAATGAATTCTGTTGCAGTTGATGAGGGAACACAGCACAGTAATAATCATAGGCGTGCGCAACTTTTTGCATTAGGGTGTGTACCCCAAAGCTCAAACAAATATGCGTGTATATATATATATATATATATATATATATATATATATATATATATATATATATTTACACTATATCATAGTTGCCAACAGTCTAGATTTTCCCGGGACAATCCCGATCCTCGTCCCGATTTAAGCTTGTTCCGATTATTTTCCCGGGATTTTGCTTTTGTCCTGGGAAAATTGGGAATGTTTTTGGCTAAAAGCGGCAACGGCTGCACAAAAATGGCTGCCACCACGAGTGTTGTTTCCCCTTGTGTTTAGTGCAGAGGAGAGGGGCAGCCAATCGGCTTCTCTCTTCAGTGTACAAATAGAAAATTCTTTTGTACACTGAAGCCTATTGGCTGCAGCGATTGGCGACCCCTCCCTGCTCTCCACTGAACACAAGGAAATGTTCAGTCTCTACTCGCCGCTGCCGCCAACCCTCCGCCCCCGTGTGTCCGACAAGCCGGGACACTGATGGAAGGACCGGGGCTCCGCTGGCTGGGGACACTGATGGTCCTGGCTCCCCCCTTGCAGCCCCTTCCCCCATGTCACCACCATACCTGCACCCCCTCCCCCCATGTCACCACCATACCTGCAACCCCTCCCCCCATGTAAAACGTATGTCAAGGGCACTCAGAATGTCAGGAACAGGCAGATAGTGTCTTTATTGGATGGATGAAGTGGTCCTCAAACACTTAGGGCTGCACTCAAAGAGGGAAGCAATCTCTAATAGAAAACAAATAAAATAAAAAAGGCACCTCTAAGTGCAGAATTAAAACTTTTAATATCCCCAAACAAAATTAAAAACACTTACAGAATCAAGGATAAGAAGAGGCATAACATGGATGTATGAAGCAGGTGATCTGGCATCAGGAGGTCCCAGTGTATCACAGCTTTCCAGGGATAACAATATGCAGCAGCAGAAGGTCCCAGGATAACCAGCAGGTGAACACCCCAGGCTCTGGGAACACTGGTGAAGCAATTGCATTGTCTGAGTCAGCGTGGAGCATGAATCCCGGGAAATGACGTCAGCGGGAGGGGACAACAACCAGCATGGACTGCAAACATGAAATATGTCATCAAAATGGGACGCCTTTCAGAACTACTGATTGGTTCCTTCTTCAAGCCAATGACAACAGGTTTGTAGAAGCTGAGCTTCTTATAGTCTATGGGCGGAGCTGTGGGTGGGGCTATGGGCGGTGATAAAGGAAGAAAAACAATGCTGCAGCAGCCCAGGAAGTAGTGTGATCCATGGGCATAGAACTGCACAGTAAACAGACAGCGCGGGATGCAGCCCGCACACGAAAAATGGCAAGACAAATACAGCAAGACATTACAAAAATACATATAAGGAAAGGAACTTGAAATCAATGAAAAAATATATATAAAATGGAACAAAACGGTCAAACCGTACATTGCTCCTCAATAGCAGATGCCACTAAAAATAAATCGTTTAAAAGACGATCACTGGATCAATATTTGGGGATAACAAACAGAATAGATGCCAAAAAATGCAAAGATGCAAAAAAACGCATAGATGAGAAAAAAATGCATAGATGCAAAAAAATGCATAGATGGAAAAAAAAAAAGCGCACACAAACGTCCATTGGATGAATCATTATGCGCACACGCATACACACACACATGCACACATCCTATAGGAAAAACAGAATACAATTGGCCAATGGAGGACATACCTAAGGGGAATATGGGCACTGTATAATGAGCATACATATGAAAATGAGAATGTAATTGTGAATGAAGTTCTAAAGTATGGCACTGATTTCAAAATCCTCATTTAACCCTCCAGGGGCCAAAACATTCAAAGAGAAAATCCAATACATCTCTCTGTGGCAAAGCGTTCGGAAATGCTCAGCTGGGGGGAGGTCTCTGGGCATCGCCTCAGTAATCCAAACCATTAGACCATCAGTGGATTTGTTATGGTATTCGAGATAGTGCCTAGGGACACTATGAGTGTCTAATCCATCAGTAATGAAACAGCGATGTTCGCCAAATTGCTTACGTAATGGCCCAACTTAATTATGGACGCATGGGCATGTCAAACAGTAGACTACATGGTCAGAGGAGCATGTGTGAAAGCCCTTGATAGGGTATTTTTTACCTTTCACACAAAAATCCTTCTGACCATGTTTAACAAACCAACAGGTCTTACATAGCAGCTTGCGGCATTGATACATGCCCGAGATGGCTAGAAAGGTTGGAAGGGAATAACCTGGGGGCTTATTAGATAGGACAGGAAGAAGGTGCTTGTCCCGAAGCAGCAAAGGCCAATGCTTCCACACGATACCCTCCATCTGTCTGTGATGAGAGTGAAATTGGGTAATAAATCGCAAATCATCCTTATTGTTGTCAGCATGGGTGAGAGGACGTGGTTGGATAGGTGTATCTCTGTAGTGAGAGTAAGCTGTTTGCACAATATCAGCTGGAAATTCTTTGTCAAGAAATTTATCTTCCAAGATCTTACTCTGGATGTCATAGTCACTGCTTCTAGTACAGTTCTTTTTAAGTCTACAGTATTGGCTTTTAGGTATGTTATTAAGCCATTGGGGGTGGTGGCAGCTTTTATAATGAAGCAAAGCGTTTCCCGCCGTTGGCTTAGTAAAATTCCTAGCATGGATCTCCTTTCCAGTGAATAATAGTTCTAAGTCAAGGAGTGCCAACTTTTTCTCATCCATGACAGAGGTAAAGTGCAAACCCATATTATTATTGTTGCAATGTGCAAAAAAATCAGAAACTGTAGATGCATTACCATCCCAAATTATGATCACATCTATATACCTGCCATAAAAGACGATGTGGGAAGAGAAGGGGTTGTTATACCAAATATGAGACAATTCCCAATACCCCATGGTAAGGTTTGCATATGAAGGTGCAAAGTTTGCCCCCATAGCTGTCCCATTAACCTATAGGAAAAACTCATTGTCAAAATTGAAATATTAATGGGTGAGACAGAAGGCAGTAGCCTCTACAATAAAGGAGGCTTGCCTGGGATTCAGCATGGGGTCCTTACACAAAAAGGATTGTATCGCACATAGTCCCACATTGTGCGGTATAGAGGTATACAGTGATTGAACATCAAGGGAAACCCACAAATAGGTGGGTTCCCAAGAATAATGGGAGAGGTGGGTGCCATCTCTAATATATGACTGTAGGGATTGGACAAGTGGCTGAAGGAACTGGTCCACATATTGTGAAAAAACCACTTGTCATGCTTCCCATGGCTGCAACAATCGGTCGTCCGGGAGGATTGACTAAATTTTTATGCACCTTAGGCAGGTGGTAAAAGTACGGGGTGTAATGAACAGCCTTAACCAAAAAAGAAACTTCCTGCTGAGTAATAATATGGTCGCTAAGTGCATCCTTAACCAGTGAAGTGGCCTCTAAAGTAAACCGGGGCAATGGGTCAGTCTTTAACTTGATGTATGTGTTGGTATCTGACAGGAGTCTAGTAGCCTCTGCAACATAATCGGCTCTATTTTGTACAACTATTCCCCCACCTTTATCCGCAGATTTAATAACTAAATCAAAATTATTGGCAAGGGCATCAAGAGCTTTCTTTTCAGAATATGTAAGATTATGAACCATCTTGATTTTACTTTTGGCTGAGTTTTACATATATCCTGAATCTCTGCATATACGATACGATAAAAGGCATCCATGCAGGAGCCCTTAGACTGAGTAGGGTAAAAAACAGATACAGGTCTGAATTTTGTGTTCTGAATGGATGGGGAGGTCATGAGGTACTGAGTATACAATATTTGATCATTTTCAGAGTCCTCAAAGGGGGGAACAGAGGTTGGGTACTCACTACTAGATTCAGTATTATGGGAAAAAAGTTCTTCTAGAAGAACCAAGCAAACATGGTCATCATGAGTCATGATGTCATTACAGGCAGAATCAGCAGGGATGGAATTGGCCATAGAGTGGTTGTTGTTATGTTTAGTGGACTGTATATTGAAGAATCTTTTTAGGGTAAGGCGACATATAAACGTATTCAAATCCTTGAATAAAAGGAAGGGATTGGGCTGAGCAGAAGGAGCAAAATTAAGACCCCGACTAAGTAGTGAAATTTCATCACTAGTCAGAGAGTGGGTGGAAAGATTAAAGATTTTTATAGTGCTCTCTTTTTTCTGGGGTCTGGACTTGGGTCTACCTCCTTTGCCCCGGCAGCCTCTACTTCGTGTTTTCTTTTTAGAGGTTTGGCCCAGGGGAGGTCTAGTACTAAAAAAAGAGACCTCAGTGGGGTCGGAGAACTGGGCCGTCGCAGTGCCTGTGACAAAAAGAGAGTTTGGACCAAAGGAGATAGGCAGGGTGGATGATGTTTGGTCCACAGGGATAGTGGGCATTGATATATTGGTTCTAGTCTCATCAATACAAATAGAGGAGGATGGGGGGGCGTGCCAAATGAGTGGATACAGGAGGAAAAAAGGGGCCACTATGTGCCTGAGAAATTGGGACTGAAGGGGCCACTTGTTTATCCCTAAGCTGTAAATTAACAGGTGTAGTTGAAATGGCAGGTGTTGAAGGTGGTAGGGCCATTGTATTATCTCTCCTATAAGAGATAGCCTGCTTTGGGGGCATAGGGGGCGCTCTCCCACATGCCATTGCTATCGGCCGGTGAGTGGCTAGGGTAGCGTGAGGGTTAATGTCCATAAGGGATGGGATATTATCGGATGTGCGTTTCCATGAAAAAATTCTATTTTTACTATAGTCCCCCAAATCTCTACGGAATTTCCAATTTATTTTTTGTGAGAAGGTCTTCTCTCCTATTGATTTTTTTGGTGATGGTGGCCAACCAATGGGTGGGTAAATGGGAAGCCAATTCAGAGATTTAGGAAAAAAGGATCTGTATCTGGTGTACTAGTTGCTCATATTTATTATGTCTCTGTGTTACAATGATTTGAATCCATTTATTGGTACACAATTCAGAGATTGAAGACCATTCTTTCTGTTGTGTAGGATCCAAAAAGGAACAAGTTTTTAGAATCCTCAAACCTCTGGGGGTAATGTGAGCAGATAGATATTTATGAAGAAAGAATTCATCCCACCACTGCTGATTAGCAGAGGTGATCAGTTTCTCCAATCTCAAGTGACATAAATCACCATATTGTGTATGACTAAATCGAGGGAGAGGTTTAAAAAAATTATTAGGAAAAATAGCAAGGAGTTCTTTGACTCTAGAATGTTTCAGTGAGTCAATCTCCTGCAAAAGATCCATAAGGATGTAAACTGGCGACAGACAAACAAATAGGACAAAACAATGTGATTGACTCACAGAAGGGTAAGGTGTGGTGGAGGGAATAGGTTCAATCTCAGTATAAAACTAGGTATATGACACAGTCTGCTAGAGGATAGTCCATATATTCAGTGCAGCAGCCTATAAAGTTGCTTCAAACATAAATCCAGATAAAACGTATGTCAAGGGTGCTCAGAATGTCAGGACCAGGCAGAGAGTGTCTTTATTGGATAGATGACGTGGTCTTCAAACACTTAGGGCTGCACTCAAAGAGGGAAGTAATCTCTAATAGAAAACAAAAAAAAGAAAAAAGGCGCCTCTAAGTTCAGAATTAAAACTTTTAATATCCCCAAACAAGATTAAAAACACTTACAGAATCAAGGATAAGAAGAGGCATAACATGGATGTATGAAGCAGGTGATCCGGCATCAGGAGATCCCAGCGTATCACAGCTTTCCAGGGATAACGATATGCAGCAGCAGAAGGTCCCAGGATAACCAGCAGGTGAACACCCCAGGCTCTGGAAACCAGTGGCGGCTGGTGCTCAAAATTTTTGGGGGGGCTCAAACAAACAACAAAAAAAATCAATCGCAGCCACTGTGTCATCAAAACGCAGCCACTGTGTCATCTGATGTAAGGAGGCACTCCTGCTGGGAATGCCTGATGAAAGGATGCACTCCGCTGGGGACACCTGATGTAAGGACGGACTCTGCTGAGGGCACCTGATGCAAGGACGAACTCTGCTAGGGGCATCTGATGGCATCTGGTGGCAGGTGACGTGGCAGGTGACACGCTCAGGGGTCCCACTGATTCTGGATTATGGTGAGTTGAATGATTTCATTCTATATTACAATGTAATAATAGTAATAATGTGCTTCAATCATCCTGACACCAAAACAACCATGGTGCTGGGATGATTAAAGCACTAACACCAGGTGTTTGGAGTATCTTTATCTGCTGATTTGTTAAACTCTGGAATGCACATTTCTACTGTGGTGTAGGATCTGGGCCTGCTGTCCCTCCATCCTTCTTTTCTTCCTTCTCTCTCCTTCTTTCCTTCTTTCTCTCTCCCTCCCTCCCTCCCTCTTTTCCCCTTTCTTTCTCCATCTCTCATTCATCTTAGACTCTAACCACACCCCCATTTGAACCACGTCCACTATTTCACGTAAACCACGTTCATTTTTCGGCGAGGCGCATTTTTCTTTTTTGCTATGTCATGCCTACAAACGCATGCCCCGCCCCCAAATTATAATAAGACTCTGCCTACAGCCAAAATAGTGTCCCTATAAAATTTTTTACAATGTTGGCAACTATGCTATATTACTAAAAGTATTGGGATGTCTGTCTTTACACCCAGTCTTATGCCCTGTACACACGATCGGACTTTTCGATGGAAAATGTGCGATCGGAGCTTGTTGTCGGAAATTCCAACCGTGTGTAGGCTCCATTGGACTTTTTCCATCGGAATTTCCGACACACAAAGTTTGAGAGCTGGACATAAATTTTTCCGACAACAAAATATGTTCGCGTAAATTCCGATTGTGTGTAGACAATTCCAACACACAAAGTGCCACGCATGCTCAGAATCAAGCAGAAGAGCCGCACTGGCTATAGAACTTCGTTTTTCTCGTCTCGTTGTACGTCACCACGTTCTTGACGTTTGTAATTTCCGGCCAACTTCGACGGACTTTATGACGGACTTTCCGAATGAATGGACTTGCCTACACACAATCCACCAAAGTCTGTCGAATTCGTACGTGATGACGTACGACCGGACTAAAACAAGTAAGTTCATAGCCAGTAGCCAATAGCTGCCCTAGCGTGGCTTTTTGTCTGTCGAACTAGCATACAGACGAGCAGACTTTTCGACCGGACTCGAGTTCGACAGATAGATATAAAACATGTTTCAAATCTAAGTCCGTCCAACTTTTGAGAAAACAAAGTCCGCTGGAGCCCACACATGATTGAATTGTCCGACGAAATCCCGTCCGCCGGGCAAAGTCTGCCGTAAAGTCCGCTCGTGTGTACGCGGCATTATTCTAATTTTGATGTATATTACATGTGAAATCACATACCACTGGAATTATTGTACTTGAAGTGAACCTGTATGGCAAATATCTATAGGAGGGGTTTCCACCATCCCTGCTAAGTTTAATTTTTTATGTCTTTTTTTCAGTCCTTTTCAGTACATTATATGTGACGTTACATATCACAGAGGCCGGTATTGTGGTAATATTGAAGTTTATTGAGATTTTCATACATTAGAGGATTCCACCATTATTGTTAAGTTGTTGATTAGTAAATTAGCTCTGCACTTTTTTTTTTTTTTTGTGGTGTGGGAACACATAACAGTGCTTAGCAGCAAGCCTTTTACTGACACGTTTTATTTTACCTCCAGTAGGTTATTGTAAATAGTTGTGTGGTGATTACCTATTATACTAAAGATCAGCATTAGGCATTACCCCTATAGATCCGCATTATAGCTGAATGACGGCTACAGCGTGGATCTGCTTTTCTGGGAGGCCTGCCCTTAGCACGCTTGCCACGCGCCCCTGAAGGGTGCACGCTGTGATCACCCGAGACAATGAGGCTCGGGTGATCACAGATCGGAGTAAGGGGTCAATCCCGGCCCCTTACCATGTGATCAGCTGTCAGCCAATGACAGCTGATCACGTAATGTAAACAGAAGATCGGTAATCATTTTTTTTTTCTCCTCATGCTTCTCCTTCTCACAAGGAGAAAAAAAAGCCGATCACCAGCTTCTGTTGAAGGGACATCGGTCCCAAAGAGGAAGAGGCGAAGACCCCTCATTTGTGCCACCTGCCAGTGCCACAAATCAGTGCCCACCAGTACATAAGTGCCAGCAATCAGTGCCACCTCTCAATGCCCACGAGTGCGACCTATCAATGCACACCAGTGGTGCCAATCAATGGCTCATCAGTGCCACCTAGCAGTGCTGCCTATCAGTGTCACCTACCAGTGCTGATCAGTGCCCATCACTGCCACCCATCACTGCCTATCAGTGCCAGCTATCAGTGCCACCTATTAGTGCCCTTCAGTGCCACCTATCAGTGCCACCTCTCAGTGCCCACCAATGCCACCTATCAGTGCCGCCTATTAGTGCCCATCAGTGTCGCCTTATCGGTGCCCATCAGTGCAGCCTATCGGTGCCCATCAGTGCAGCCTATCGGTGCCCATCAGTCTAGCCTCATCAGCGTACATCAATGAAGGAGAAACATTACCTGTTGGCAAAATTTATTAATAGAACGGTTTTGTATTTTTTTTTTTTTTATTTAAATTTTGGTCTGTTTCATTTTTTTTAACAAAAGTAAAAAAAACAGAGGTGATCAAATACCACCAAAAGAAAGCTATATTTGTGGGAAAAAATGATAAAAATTTTATTTGGGTACAGTGTTGTATTATCGTGCAACTGTTATTCAAAGAGTGACAGCGCTAAAAGCTGAAAATTGGTCTGGGCAGGAGGGGGGTTTAGGTGCCCAGTAAACATCAACAGATTTCAGTTGTGCCCCACCAGGCCGCCCCCCCCATTACAATGTGCCTGGCTGCTGAGTTCATTTCCCCATCCTTGCACTCAGTGCGCTGATTGGCAGCACTGATGGGAACTGATTGGCAGCACTCATTGGCACTGATAGGCAGCACTGATGGACACTGACTGGCATTGGTTGGCACTGATAGGCAGCAGTGATAGGCACCGATAGGCAACACTGATTGGGAGCACTAATGGACACTAATAGGTGGCAGTGATAGGCAGTGTGGATGGGCACTGATAGGTGGCACTGATTGGCGGCACTGATAGATTGCATTGGTTGGCACTGATTGACACTGATATGTGGCATTGGTTGGCACTGACAGGTGGAACTGATAGGTGGCATTGGTTGGCACTGACAGGTGGCACTGGTTGGCACTGATAGGTGGTATTGGCTGGCACTGATTGGCACTAGCAGGTGGCATTGGTTGGCATTGATTGGCATTGGTTGGCACTGACAGGTTGCACTGATAGGTGGCATTGATTGACACTGACAGGTGGCATTGATTGGCCTGATAGAGGAGAGGGAGAGTTTCACATTGAGCAGTCAGCGAGGCATGTAAGAACCACTAAGTGTGTTAAACTATCATGTAATGTCACAGCTTGCAGAGACTAACTGTCAAAACTCGGAGGTGATGGCGGGGGTGGGCGGGACCAAACAGCTATCATACACCAGCCAGCGGGATAGGGGCTGGGCGGGCCGCAACGTGTATGTGGCTCCACCCCCTTTCTATCAGCTATCAAACACCAGCCAATGAGTGGGCTGCTAAGAAAGGGGCGGAGCCACACACGGAGCGGCCCGCCCAGCCCCTGTCCCGTTGGCTGGTGTATGATAGCTGATGGAAAGGGGTGGAGCCACATACACGGAACGGACTGCCCAGGCCCTATCCCGTTGTCTTGTGTTTGATAGGCTAGCTGTTTGGTCCCACCCACCCCCGACATCACCGCCGAGTTTTGACAGCTAGTCTCTGCAAGCAGTGACATTACATGATAGTTGAATGCACTTGGTGGCTCTTAGCCTGGAGATCTGCTCAATGTGAAAGCACTATACACCCTTGCAGTATTTCACAGGAGAACTCGGGAGACAGCCGGCATGCAGCTACACTAACAGGGGGTGAGTAGGGTGTGCCGTGTGCACGCCTATGGTAATAATACCAAGTAATAAATAATTCTTAAGAGACCATAATATACAAGAAATTCTGAGAGTTAAATAAGGTGGAAACCCGTTTACTCAGTTGGTTGAACAGGATGCTAGAATGTGGCTATAGAAAGAGTTTTTACGGAAAAGTGTAAATGTTTTCGGATAGGATTCCCCCCCCCCCCCCCCTTTTACAAAATGTAAAGATTTATAAGGACAAAAGCAATCATCATAAACATCCAAGTGTATTGGAGTCAGGGGGTCCTGTGGAGTGGATTTGCACATCTTTTGAATGTAGCTCGGGTGCTCCTTAAAATATTTTGTCCAAGATTTCAAACATGTATGGAAAAATTCCAGAGTTTGGAAGCAGAAGATGTATTCCTTTAGATTTAGAAGATTGCTCCAATGTCGTCTTGGAGCGAGGCTATCTAGACATAGAGTAACAAAATTATTTTATTATTGATATGTTAAAAATGTGTGTAAATGAACATTTTTAATTTTTTTTTACATTTAATGGTAGGTTTTACTGACAATGGTAAGGCCACAATCATAGTTGATGACTATATCATAGTCATACTTCTTTTTTTATTTCAAAAAGTTTTTATTTTGAAAATAATCATAGGAAAACATAAGTTGCAGCAGGTTGACAGTGCAATAGAATCAATGAACAATACAATCCTCAGAGATCAATATATAGCTGAACTTAGCTGCATTGCAGAATAACAGAAATATGAATTACTTCAGTTGGGGTCATGTCTCGTCTACGTATACGATTGTTAGCAGCCCCTTGAACAGTTATAACTTGCTACCTGAAAAATGGGTTGTGTAACTAAGGAGCATGCCCTGATGACAGCTCTGATAGAGATAGGAAGGGCCAGGGGAGGCCCTTTTATACACCCAGCACCCTCAAGGGGATCAGCCTGTTCTGGGTGGGGGTCTCGACTCCAGGACCCCCCCCCCTCTCCACCACACCGCCCAGGGTTGACCCAAAGCTGTTTTAGGGCTCCAACCAGCCTCTAAAACTCAGGGCTGGTGAGTAATGTGAGTTCCACTGTCTTCTCGTATAGACAGGGAAAGAAAAGGAGAGTGGAAAGGTGAGCATTGAAAAGGAAAAGGGTAGAGGAGAGGGAATGAAAGAAGAGGGAGTAGCTTGTTGTTGTCTATCAATAATATTTTATAAATTATGGTTGTAAAGTCTCAAATTGGCCTACTAACAGGGAGGAGAGAAATGCCCAGGTACTGAGCCCATGGTTCCGTTGGTCTGGCGTGGTGCGGAGGATCAGACGCTCGCGCCCATCTTGGATCCCTTGCGCATGCGCACTCCGTCATACTTTTTTTCATTCTATAGATCCTCTGCTGTCAGAAGAAAAACGTTTTTGTACTTACTATAAAATCTTTTTCCTGGACTCAAATGAGGGACACGGGGATTAAATAATTCATAGATGTAGGGGTTATACACAGATACTTTCAGTTGGTGGACACTAATGTAGCAAGGTCCCAGGTCTCCTTCGGTCTAGCGAGAACCTCGCATGTGGATCCAAGATGGCGACCCAAACAGTGATATGTCTTCCTCTGCAGAGCGATGACTCCTCCCCCTGCCTACAGATTGGTGTAAATGTTCTCTGGGAACTGTGGCTCTCGCCTTCTTCATGCTGCGGCGCACCAAAACTGTAGTGGAGTCCATTTTTGAGTCTGTATTAACCCCCACAGCGCTGGCAAAAGTGTCAAAAGGCCAGGTTGATCCTCTCCCATGAGCAATGAGACTTGTTTCTTCCCCACATTTGGTAATATACACAACAACACAGTCTATTAAAAGTATAGATGTTACGTGCCACCTTCCCATGGAGCCAGATGAAATCCCGATAAAGCTGAGACCGGTTGGTAAGGGTGACTGCTGCAGAGATAATGCCTTAGCCCCACGTTGGGCACCAAATGTAGCAAGGTCCCAGGCCTCCTTTGGTCTAATGAGAACCTCCAGGTCCAGAAATGGCCGACATCCTTCTGTATATGGTGGGTTGTGAGTCATAGTGGGTGCAAGGTAGTTAACGTCATTTTTATTTCTCTTAATAGAACTTTGGGAGAGAGGGTTAGGGCCAGGAATCCCTTAGGTAGTTGCAAGATTAATTGGCAAACTCCAAGACTTCAATAGGAGGACAGCCATGCAGGGAAAGGCATCCAGCAAGACGCCACATCTGCATGTGCAGAAATGCTGTCTCCTATGGCAACAGTCTTTAACAGGTCCTAACACAAAGTGTAACAGTTCCTTCACTTCCACTACAATCACTTCTTATAGTTCTTCAGCCCACTGAGCTCCCAGTCTCTCACTAGACTAAATGATACACTGACACCGAATCCCTTGAGCTCCTCCAATGTTCACGGTGGTATCTTCCTCAAGCGTCACCCACGCTTCTCTGCTGGGTCCCTAGCTTGGCACTCAAAATACCTCTCAAGCTTCACCCCACTGGCCTGCTCGGTCCTTGGCTTGACACACAAGGCTGCTCTGCAAATGTCACCTACACTGACTGGCTCCCTGGCTTGATACCCACTGAAGTTTCCCGATTCTTCACCGTCCCTGATTGGTGAGAATGCTGTTCTGCTACTTTCTTCAGTTACTCTCTGTGGTCCCTGGTAATAGGGTGGTTGGTCCCTTAGTGGCAACAGCTTTCCTTCTACCTCCAACCATGACTGGTTCTCCGGCCGGCAGAACCATCACTTCTGGTTGGATTGCAAGCTGCAATCCCAACCCTGCGCTGCTCTCTTGCTTCCAGCCATCCAGGTGACACAGAACACCAATCACCTGACTCCACCCAAATATATAGGTTCACCCAGCAGGCCAAGGAATTTAAGATAACCCCTGCCCATTGGCTGAGATACCCCATATACCCATAATCTGACCTTGCAGTGCCCTTCTCATATCTAATGCCACCAGGTGCCCACGCAAAAAGAGAAGTGCAGCAATTACAGACTTAGAGCGAAATCAATTGATCCTCAACAATTAACCAAAGTAAATTTATGAGCAACCCTGCCTAAACACCAGATTGCTACACTAACAAACAGAAAAGCCATTGAAGGGCTACCCAATATAAACCTATCCCTAACTGGCATGCCTCAGTTTTGTGAGTAAGCAGTGCATGGGGCCAATAACACAGAGGGGTGAAACCTGTGTCCCTCTATGGGCCCCAAGAAAAAGCTTTTACATTAACTACAAAATTCCTATTTTTATCGTCCATTAAGGGACACAGGGATATAGTCAAGGAGGCAACTATACCAGGATTGAGAACCAGGAGGACCTTCCTGGAAGAAGGAGCTAGAGAAAGGCTGGTGTCTCTTTTGGGAGAATGCACAGAGGCATGGGAACAAGTACAAAGAAGCTTGTTAGCCAGCTGGAGGTGGTATTTACACTGTTGCCAGGGTCGACTTAAGAGCCCTGTACACAGCTCAAACTGGATGAGGATCTGGAGTCGAAAAGTTTTGCTCGGGGTATCTGCAGCTTTTATCTCTCTCTTCTTGTGAAATGAGAAATAACATCTCTTAAAAAGACATTTAAAGCGACTGGCACCAAATGTTTCTCAATTCCCCATTTTTAGGCATGGACTTGGCCATGGGGTAAATGCTAGCCACTTTGTCACTGGCAGTTTCTCACATGCCTCCGGGGGTCAGAGGGATTCTACATACTTAAGAAAAGATATGCCCCTTAGTATAACAGGAAAGTTCCGGAGACTAGTACACTGAAAAAAATCTCAGAATCTTTTAAGCATTCCATGATGGTAAGTAGGTACAGTATGTTTAGGTGTTAAGAAGGTCCTATGTGCAGATATTTGATGGTTACATAGTTAATCAGGTTGAAAAAAGACACAAGTCCATCTAGTTCAACCATAAAAATAAATAAATAAATAAAAAATAATATCATACAATCCCTTATACACAATCCTATACCCACAGTTGATCCAGAGGAAGGCGAAAAACCCCAGCAAAGCATGAATCAATTTGCTACAGCAGGGGAAAAAATTCCTTCCTGATCCCAGAGAGGCAATTGGATTTTCCCTGGATCAACTTTACCGATAAATGTTAGTACCCAGTTATATTATGTAAATTTAGGAAAGAATCCAGGCTTTTCTTAAAGCAATCTACTGAGCTGGCCAGAACCACCTCTGGAGGGATCCTATTCCACATTTTCACAGCTCTTATGCAGCGCACACACGGTCGGACTTTTCAACCAGACTTGTCTGACGGACACCGACGGACCAAATCCGGCAGACAATCCGATCTTGTGTGGGCTTCACCGGATCTTCAGCGGACTTTTCCAGTCGCAAATCTGACGGACTTTAGATTTGGAACATGCTTCAAATCTTTACGTCGTAACTCCACCGGACCCAGAAATCCGCTCGTCTGTATGCTAGTCCGACGGACAAAAAACGACGCTAGGGCAGCTATTGGCTACTGGCTATCAACTTCCTTATTTTAGGTGTACGTCATCACGTACAAATCTGTTAGATTTTGGTGTGATCATGTGTAGGCAAGTCCGTTCGTTAAAAAGTCAGTCGGAAGTCCGTCGAAAGTCCACTGGAAAGTCTGTCGGCCTTACTGTTAAGAAACCTTTCCCTATTTGGAGATTAAATCTCTTTTCCTCTAGGCGTAAAGAGTGCCCCCTTGTCCTTTGTGTTGACTGTAAAGGGAATAACTCAACACCAAGTTCGCTATATGGACCCCTTATATATTTGTACATGTTGAGCATATCCCCCCTTATCTCAGTTCCTCCAATCTTTCCTCATAGCTGAGCTCCTCCATGCCTCCTATCAGTTTGGTTGCCCTTCTCTGCACTTTCTCCAGTTCCCCGATATCCCGATATACTTTTTGAGAACTGGTGCCCAAAACTGAACTGCATATTCCAGATGAGGTCTTACTAATGATTTGTACAGGGGCAAAATTCTCTCTCTCTCTCTCTCTCTCTCTCTCTCTCCCCCTCTCTCTCTCTCTCTCTCTCTCTCTCTGGAGTCCATATCTCTTAATACAAATAAGGACTTTGCTCGCTTTGGAAACCGCAGCTTGACATCTCCACTATAGAGTCCCCAGTTGTACTCCCCTTAGTATGCATGATGCATGCATATTTTTAGCCCCCAAGTGCATAACTTTACATTTATCTACATTAAACCTCATCTGCCGAATAGTTGCCCAATTAGACAGTGCATTGAGGTTGGCTTGTAAATTGGAGACATCCTGTAAGGACGTTTTTCCACTGCATAGCTTAGTGTCATCTGCAAAGACTGAAATGGTACTTTTAATCCTAGACCCTATATCATTTATAAAGATATTAAAAAGTAAGGGTCCCAACACTGAACATTGGGGTACACCACTGATAACCTTAGACCATTCAGAGTAAGAATCATTAACCACTGCTCTCTGAATTCTGTCTTTTAGCCAGTTTTCTATCCATTTACACACTGATATTTCCAAGCCTGTAGACTTTCCCTTACACATTAGCCGTAAGTGGGGAACTATATCTTATGATTTTGCAAAATCCAAGTATACCACGTCCACAGCCACCCCTCTGTCCAAGGTTTTACTTAACTCCTCATAAAAAGAAATCAGATTTGTTTGACAACTTCTGTCTTTCATGAATCCATGCTGTCTGTAAAATTTTTTTTTCCAGCAAGAACTCATCTATGTGGTCTCCAGTATCTTCCCGACTATAGAAGTTAAACTAACAGGTCTATAGTTACTTGGTAAAGACTTTGTTCCCTTTTTAAATATAGGCCACACATTGGCCCTATGCCAATCCAGTGGTACTATTCCTGTCATTAATGAGTCCCTAAAAATGAGATACAATGGCTTTGAAATGACAGAGCTCAATTCTTTTATAATCCGTGGGTGGATACCATCTGGTCCAGGTGCTTTATGCACCTTTATTCTTTCTAAATATTTCTGGACCATATCACTTTTGAGCCATTGTGGATCATTTGGGACTGTGTCACTACCACCCCCATTCTGGACATGAGCTCCCCCATGCTCATTTGTATACACAGATAGTGGGATATTGGTAAAGCCCGCTATCGGCTGATGTCACGCAGCTGGTCCAGACTCTGGAAAGATCCTGACTTTGTGTAAGTTCACCTTTACAGAAAAATCTGTACGGTGAACTTACACAGGTCCCCCTCCTCCCCCCCGGTCCCGCTGACCTGCACCGCAGCAATCTCCGGTTCTAAGCCCTGGTATATCCATGCCAGGAGTCCAGGGCTTAGAAACCCTCTCTGCAGCCACGCGTCTTCTCCAGATTCTCCATAGCTGACAGGACAGGCTATGCACCTGCTGATTGGTCGGTGCCACCCATGTGACGGGGCTGACCAATTAGAATGCTCCAAAACGTTAGAAGCAGCGGGGAACAGATGCAGCATGGACCGATTCTGCATCCACATAGGTGAATATAATTTTTTAAAAAATAACCCAATACTTCTCATTTAAATAAATAGCACTCATATATATTATTTAAAAAAAAAGGATACAATATTCTTTCTCTGTGTACTTGTATATGATTGCGATAAACAATGGGTTTCCTGTTCAATAACTCCAAGATTCTGAGTTTCCCCATATAAAACAGTGGGCTCATGAAGCATTAAAGTGGTACTCCAAGCAGATATAAAATACACAATGCAGTCCTTTATTCATACATACACGATTAAATGTATTTTTTGCGATGTGAGCAGTTTATGCACCTGAATTTGACTGGGTTTTAACCTCTTGTAGTCCCATGTATCGCAGAGCTCGGACTGGAGAAGGGAGACACAGCACAAATAACAAGTGAATTGTGCTGCAGTGAATAGGAAGAAGGGGCAGAGTGAAAGAGAGATGAGCTCATAACTCTACCGCTTCTCCTTTCACTGTTCAGTCACAGTGTAGGGGAAGGACAAGATATGTGTTACTTAACCCCAAAAACACAAATGTATTATTTTGCAGTTTACTAGTTCTTAGATGTGGTGGCTGCATTAGTTTCCTTTTTTAGGCTTTATTTCTTTCATTTTCACCTGGTGATCCTGCCAGTAAGTCTGTTATTTTTCAATTCCCCTTAAATGACCAAGCTGTCCAGCAAAATGGCAGTTGAAAGATTGAGACAAAACATTTAACACTGACAGGGTTGCATAGAAGGGTCGGCTTTTATTCAGTTCCTTTTTCCGAAAGTAAAAAAAAACTGTAATGCCCATGGATTTTGTTGTCAGAATGTCCGATCAATGTCCGATCGTGTGTATAGGGCATTACTGCTTAAAAGGTGCTAGAATGCTGTGACAATGCAAAACTAAAGGTGCTGCTCTAGACATACATAGTCCAGTGACTACTACTGTGTGGGTGCATGTGGAAGACAGAGCTCAAAAAGGCTCTATGCAACTATGGGTGAAAACAGCCAACCACCACACACCAGCTCAGCCCGTGTCTATAGTAATAAAAAGCTTCAGCCCCACTCCATCCAGGCCACATCCCCAACATGTTTCACACCATCCACCGGGTTAGTCATAGAGGTCACCCATGGAGGACCTCCATGACTAAGCCTTGTGGGCTGGGTGAAACACATTGTGGCATGGCCTAGATGGAACCTGGCTGAAGCCGTTTATTATAGACACAGGGTGAGCTGGTGTTCAGCAGTTGGTCATTTTCACTCTAAAATGCTGGAGTTCAGTTTTATTTGTTAGTTAAGTCCATCTAAATCTGATAGTTCATCTAACACTACCCTCACCCCAGATTGACAATGCTGCTGTCCAAAAGTGTCTGTTGTTGCTCCATCCAGAGTAGAGACACCCTAGAACAGGAAGTATGTTACTGGCTGCATCACCAGGTGAAAATAAAGGGGAAAAAAGACAAAAAATAAAACAAATGCAGCCACCATGTTAAAGGATTGGTAAGCTGCAATACAATTTTTTTGTTTTTGAGTTTAATACCACTTTAAATGCAGAACAGTAAAATCAAGTCTTCTGCCAGGCAAGGATGTGCTGTGGGGTAGACCTGTGTGAATCTCCGGACTGTATGCATGCAATCCTATAGATGCTCGATTTGAATGAGCTCCGGAGAATTTGGAGGCCATGTCAACACCATAAACTCATTGTTGTGTTCCTCACCCCATTCTGGATCAATTTTTGCAGTGTGTCAGGGTGTATTCTCCTGTTTAAAAGAGGCCACTGCCATCAGGGAATACCGTTTCCATGAAGGGGTGTACTTGGTCAGAAGCAATGTTTAGGTAGGTAGTACATCTCAAGTAACATCCACATGAATGGAATGGCAGGACATAAGGTTTCCCAGCAGAACATTGCTAAAAGCTTCACACTGCCTCTGCCAGCTTGCCTTCTTCTCATACGGCATCCTGGTAATATCTCCTCCCCAGGTAAGTGACAAACATGTACCTGGCCATCCACATGATGTAAAAGAAAATGTGATTCATCAGACCAGACCACCTTCTTCCATTGCCCCATGGTCCAGCTCTGATGCTCACATGCTTATTGTAGGTGGTTTTGGCTGTTAACACAAGTCAGCATGGGCACTCTTGACTGGACTGTGGTTTACGTAGCCCCATACACAACAAACTGCAATGCCAATTTTTTCTGCTTTCAACACATCAATCTCAGGGACAACATGTTTACTTGCTACTTAATTTATCCCACCTTTTTAGATGCCATTTTAACAAGATAATCAATATTCACTTAACCTGGCAGTGGTCATAAAGTTATGGCTGATTGGTGTATAGTTATGTTCTTTTTTTTTTTTTTTTTTTTTTAACAATAACCTCCATTCAGTTTATGCAATATGACCCATGGCACTAGAACTACTGTTTTAATGCGTTTAAACTTGTAAAGCTTATTGGTAATGATGTCATAACATTACTAAAAGAGCTGATAAGCTACATATACAAAGTGTACCTCATCATTTGTTAATTTCAGAAATATATCTCCCAGGATTCCTTGTCGGGACCATTTGACCACTCTTTCTTGTAGTACATGGAGCAGGTCCAGGTGATGCTGGATCAAATATCGCAAGGAACTGGGAAAGAAACTGAGAAAATGAACAAAAAGTGACCCTTGAAGATGTGTTCAGCCTGAAAAGTAACAGTACTATGATTAATGTTCTCTTGACAATGTCAAATGAATAATGTACTGGTATTTTAAACATACCTTACTCAAAATCTTATATTTAGGTTATATGCTGTATCAGTATTATGGCAGTAGATACATCATCAATTATCCAACATACTGGTATTAAAATTAAGAGAATGCTCAACTCCCCCTGTTAGGCTGTCTAGTGAAATAAGTACATCATACTTCCACAAAAATATACATTTTTATGTTAATATACTGTATACCCCAAAGCATTCCATTTCCATTAGGGATGGGAGTTCGTTATAAAGACTTGCTCACACACAGGCCATATGCTGTGTCTTCTAAATGCATTTTTCCTAAATTATAATTGTAGTTTTTTTTGCATGTATCTGATGTATAAATATCCTTATTCAATAAAACGGAAAATTGTATACTCGCCTTTCTGTAATTTTCCTTCCCTGGTGCATCTTCATGGCAGCATACAATGAGTTGTGGCTCCACCCCCGCAACATGATACTGGTTAACTATAAATCAAAGACAGACCTGGCTTGCAGCATTCTCTGTAACTCTCACCATTTGAGTGAGAATCTGTATGCTACCATGAAGATGTACCAGGAAAGGCAAATCATGGAAAAGTGAGTATACAATTTTCCATTTTCCTGGCGCTTTATAGCAGCATACAATGGGAATTACCTCGCCACACAGGAGGGAGTAAGAACAAATTTGTAATGATACACCAGTGTGTATAGTAGCTTAAGTATGCTCCTGCACAACAAATTTTCCAAATGTTACTGTCGTGAGCTGAGCCGGGTTCACCCAATGAGGCGTAATGAAGGTATTCCGGGAGGACCATATAGCCTCAGGAGACACTTAGCACTGTGCTGTCCATGGAGTTGGAACTACCCTGGTGGAATATGCTCTTAAGTCTTCCAGAACAGGAACGTCTTGTGAAGAGTAGGCTCTTATATTTGTCTTAACAATCTGGGAGGTAATTGTACATGTTGATGCTGACTTTTTTTTTTTCTAGGAACAAAGGTGAACAGAATCCTCATCTCCTCTGGGCACTTGGAACCTTCACGATCGCAAATTTTTTAATTAATTTGGCTACAAACTGGACCAGAAGTTTTTGCTTTTCGATCGAATCCAGTTTATGGCTGGCTGGAAGCAATCACAGGGTAGACACCCCTTAAACTTCCACCAATGTCACACTGATATAGCCATTATGCCCCACTGATCCTGAATATTTTCCATCCAGGTGTGCGTGCAAAGCTTCAATCTGGCTCCCACAGGCACCTCCTGGATGAGTGCATCCTTAAAAGGACTTCTACTGTTCTCCCAAGACAGGTGCCTTAGATTTTTAAGGCTTCAACAATGAAAATTGGGATTTCTCTCCAGTTCCCTTTGTAATCTTTTTTCCAGAGTGTAGGATTTTGCCTCCTCGTATCTACCTGGGAGTTGCCGCCTGTATGCTGGACCTTTCTGGTTCTTCTGCGTTTTGTCAGATATCAGCCCTGACCTGCCACTGGTAACTCTTGAGATGGCTATATCCAGTCTACTCCCAAACAGATTGGAGCCATCATCTGGTATCTTGCACCAGTTTGATTTTGAGGTGGGATCTGCCAACCATGGCTTAAGTCATAATGCCCTTCGTGCTGTGACCGTGGAAAAAATAATTCTTGAAGAACATCAAATGATGTCTACTGACAAGTCTCCCACCAAATGCAGCCCTTACAAAACTGTTACCTTGTCTCCTTCCCCTCCCTCAGAAGGGCTTCTTTAATATTAAATGTCCAACTCGATATTGCTCTGCCCAACGCTGAAAATGTTATTGCTGGTCTGCAGACACCTGTAGATGCTACATACAGTAAGTGCACTTCAGAACTAAATCTAATTTTCGGACTAGAGCATTCTTGAATGTAACCGCAAGGTACTACATCCACCACCGGAGGTGACAGCAGCAGATGGTGACAGCAGGGGGCCTGTTGCCCCTTTAAAATCTTGGTCCCTCAACAAGCTCTCCAATTCGGACACCACCTGCTAGCTCTGGTTAAAGTACTGGGCAATTCTGCCGCAGACTGAGGAGTAGATGCTTTATGTATCGACTCTTTAGCTGATTCTTTAATCAAGGTTGCCACTTCCCTGACATCCTCTTCTTTGGCAGTTGCCGCTTCCTCCAAGCAAAATTCACATACTAGCTTGTCAGGCAAGACCTTTCCACTACAAATGCAGCAACCATTAGGGCTAGTAACCTGTAGTGTTTGTAGAGGGGAGCAATGATAATGAGTAGGGTTGTCCCGATACCGATACTAGAGCGAGTCCTCCGAGTACCTCCGAGCAGGTAGTACAGAATACAGGGCACAGCTGCATCATCGGATCCATCAGTGCCCATCCAGCCAGTGCCACTGCCAGCCATCAGTAGGTGCCAGCCATCAGTGTGTGCCACCTATCAGTGCGTGCCACCTATCAGTGCCCATCAGTACATGCCACCTATCAGTGCCCATCAGTGCGTGCCACCTATCAGTGCTCATCAGTGCTGCATAATCAGTGCCACCTATTAGTGCTCATCAGTCAGCGCCATCTAACAGTGCCAGCCATCAGTGTGTGCCACCTATCAGTGCCCATTAGTGTGTGCCATCTATCAGTGCCCAGGTAAGAATAGGGGGGCGGAGCCACAACCCCCTGTATGCTGCCATGATGCACCAGGAAAGTTTTCAGAGGACATATGCTAGTCACCAAAAGTAGACTTCCTGCAGTTGTTATTTTTCCTAAAACTGACTTACCATACCTTGTTCCTGTTTCCTACCATACCATTCCTTCCTCACTGTTAGAGAAAGGAATGGTATGGTAAAGAAGTAAAGCTTTGTTTCCTCATGTAATGCTCACCGACTAAAAACCAGTGAACTAGAGAACTGATGACAATTCCGCAGAATGATTACAGAGCAGCAGGGAATATGGAGGAGCCACAGATCCAAATTTATTTTTTTACTTCTTAATGCAATAGCCAAAAACAAGTAATCACAATTCATCTTGTAGCAGTCTGATTTTAGCAAAGTTGATTGTATCTTGTTCTGCACTTAAAGTGTTACTATACCTATGACCCGCATTCACTATAACTGCTCTCCCACAGTACACAGAACATAAAAATGCAATAGTTTTAGTAAAACTGATAAATACCTTTTCTCATCAGCAATTAGAGCAGTCTTGTGACTTGTATTACTGTCTGCTTAAAGCTTGTAGGAGGCGTTTTTATTTTCCCCTAACACTCTGTCTGGACATTGTTGATTGGCCCTGTGTTGATCACATACACTCTCCCAAGAAAAAAACTCTAGCGATACACAACAAACTGAGCATGTGCAGCTTGTCCCCTAATGCTCTGTTCTATAAGGAAATGGTCTGGAGTCAGTGAAAGAAGAGGAGTATCAGGTAGACAGGAACACACAGCCTTTTTACACAATGCAGAGGATTAACCCCTTAGGTTCCACTGTGAGTATAACAAGCATGCTTTACTGCATATACAGACTGATTTTAATGTTGTGGGTTTAGTAACACTTTAAGAATTAAACATTCTTTACTGAATAAGGCCACTACTTTCACTTTTTAGAACAGTGCATGTTGGTATTACCATTTCATTTGAGTGATTAATCTGAACAATATAATTCTCTTGGTTATTGTGGTGCTTTTATCACTGGTTTATGTTCTTGCAGGTGGATGTTAATCACATTAAGTGCAATAGTCCTAGCATATATTAATTGTCTTGGAAGTCATTTTAAAACTAATTTAGGGCTTGTTCACACGGGTGGCTGGGTGGCGTTAAAAGCAGGTGGCTGAGCCGCAGTGTTACACCCCCCTCAACTGCCCACCTAAGCAAAGCAACGCATCCACTCAGGACTGTACCCATGCTTCTGCTATAATGCTTTAATGAACTCAGACACGTAAATAAATCAGTTACGTCAGAGAAAGTTTAAGGGTCTTACTTGTATACTTGCTCCATGTTACTGACTCAAGGACAGACTGACTCTGTTGAAAGTTGTCCGAATAGTGTCTACGGGCATTGTGTGAAGAAGAGTGAGCACCGCTAGAGGATTAAGAGCTGCTAACACAAAGTCGACCAATCTCATAACACAATATATGCAACAGTGCAGCGCTCAGCCAAACAGTGTAAAATTAAGCAAACAAAATTTTAAAGTGACAGTTCAATAATACTGTAAATAGAAGACAGCCATTGATATAGTGATATCCACATCTAAATAATAAACTCATATATCATCCAATAGTGTAAAAGAAGGTGAAAACAAAGAGTGCAGCAATTTTATGTATTAAAATGTCCAGAAGCTGATGCAATATCCACAGATGGATCACTGTGATGTCCACTTCCAGACAGTAATCAAGAAAGTGCGCCTGTGCAAGAAAAATTAGCTTCCACGAATGTCTTAGTTCCGCCACTACTATGCACTCATCAGAACAATCAATAAAATCAGCTTGTTATGGTTTTGCCATCACACAAAGCAGTGGCAGCTGGTGGGTTCTTCTTTTGGGGGGGCAAGCAAACAACACCCCCCCGGCGGCGTGGCACAGCACTGAAACGGCACCCCCCCATCACGGATGGTCTGGCACTTACCCGCTCGTGTGGCAGGGCTGTGGTGTCCTTTCCTCCGCTGTGTGTCTCCTATTCCGCCAAAGCGCTAGGCATCCAATAGGATCGCCTGACGCTTTGGCCAGTTGGGAAACAGGTCTCACAGACCTGCCCCCTGATTGGTGGGGAGGAACTTTAGTGTGATAATAGCGAAAATTACTTTGCTGTGGTCACACAACTTGGTGGGCTCAGAGCGCAATGCTCTGCGCTCCGAGGCCACCCTTTTTGAAGCCTATTAGAGCCTCTGACTCTAATCAGGTGCTTCAAAAAAACACCCACCCCCATTGGAATCCATGGTCTGGCACCACTGATATGTAGATCAGGGGGCCGGAGGCATGTATAGGGGAGGCGGCACCCGTACACCCTCTATGGACGGGCTGCCACTGACACAAGGCCTCCGCCTTGATCCCCACACTGAGTTCACCTGTACCAATCAGGTATGGCTGAGTAACTCTTCTTGGGTGGAAAAGAGCTCACCACAAAGAGTATGATAATGTAGTATTTATTTATTAATTGATAAAACAGACAGCATATAAAATCCATGTGGAATCAAAGTAAAACAGAGCGTCTTAACATACCAATGTAGCAGTACCTCTGTAGGGGCTGCTGGTAGTTGTAGTCCGTCTGTCACTCTGCCCAGCCAGGCATGCTTTCCTCAGTCACTCTCAGACAGAAAACAGTCCATGCACTTTGTTTTTTGTATTTTTATTAAGGGGATTCAACTTGGATGGGGATAGGGTAGTTTTGAGATGCCTAGTTGATTGCAGAAAATGTTATGGACTAAGGAACTATATACACCTCCTGTATAAACAACTTCCTCCAGCACAAACTTGACTCTTGATCTCACTCTCCAGAACTTTACTTGACTCTTAAACTCAGTCTCCAGGACCAGCTAGCACTAATATGCAGACCTTACCCTGACTCAGTCAGGCCCAAAGCAAATGCCCTTTGTAGACAGGGACATCAGGCCCCTATAGTGTAGCAAAAATATAGGTAGTTCCAATGCTAGCTGTCCACATGGCTACTGCTTCCAGTACCACCTCTTCAGGCCTTGCCAGCCCTCCTGGCTACAGCTGCCTCTCTCCACTGCCCGTGCCACCACAATCCACTCCATTGGCTCTACACCCATCCCAGACTGCAATCTCCCAGTCCTCTCAGGCGTTGCTCCCCAGT